>NC_053397.1:12620166-12945503 GCF_905171765.1 Bufo bufo | reverse complement strand
ATGAACCCCTGCTGACATTTCCTGACTGTCCATTCATGACCCTCTCTTTGCTCTCCGAATGCTGGAAATCACCTCCTGTAGTTCCTTGATCGCTGAGGCACCGTTTCCAGGTCTGGGAGGCCTGAAAACTATCCTCCCTGTCTGCCTACCTCGAGGATATAAGGACAGCACCTGAGGAGGACAAGGAAGGCCGGCAAGATGGATCCTTAGTGGGACGCTGATGCTAGGGCCAGCACCCCAAAGAGACTTGGAGGAACCTTGCTTACCCTGGAACATACTGCTGGAGGAGTGTGACCCTCATCTCCAGTGGTATTTATCCTGTTATTGGACTGTAGCCGTTTTCCTGGACTATTTTACCCTTTGTGTGGTGGAGTGTTTCATGGACCTTTCGGTTTACATATAATAAGGGTCCTTGGCCTGTTTACTCATTCCTCGCTCTGTTGATTTTGTGATACCGGAGTAGGACCCTGTGACAACTGGTGGCAAGCAGTGGGATCAACAAAGCGCAGCCCAATGGAGAACCACCCACAGAGTGAATACAGAAACTGGACCGTATCCAGTCTACAGGAGAGAGCCAGAGATCTGGGCCTGAACTACCAGGGACTGACTAAAGAGACCTCAATTGATCTACTGGTGGGTACTAGCCAGACCACCTCCTCCCAGATGTCCAACGGACAAGCGTTGGAGACGGGGACCCCCACCCCTAAAAGCCAGTGGTTGGTGTGGTACGACGAAGAGATGGCGGCTCTGGGCCCAGGCGTATCAGGAGTATAATGAGGAGGCTGCTCAGAGACATGAAGCAATGGCGCCTTAAAGAGGGGGTAACATGACTTGGAGTGTAAACCCAACGATCCAGGAACCTGTACGGATCACCCGGATGGACTTCAAGCCATTTGATTGAGTCTTCCAGAGATGTTGAGGGGTTCTTCAAGGAATTTGAGCAGCAGTGTGCCGTGATGGAGGTACCCCACTCTGGCTGGATGCGTTTGTTAGTGGGACTCCTGACTGGAAGCGTGGCGGAGGCTTACCGAACCCTGGACCCACCGTGGAACCGGGATTATAACACTGTAAAACAGACTATCCTGGATTACCATGCTATCACTCCAGACTCATATCGGGCCCAGTTCCAAGACCTCCCATGCACCACGGGGGGGGGGATCGTTTAGGATGTATGTCCATAAGATGTCCCAGGCATGTCGGAGATGGCTGGAAGCAGAGGAAGCCTTCACTGCGGAAGATGTTGTACAAGAGTTCCGTATCGAACAATTTCTTGCCACGCTACGCACCTTCGATAGAGCTGCAGCTCTGGCCAATGAGGCTCTTACTATCCGACCGCAATGGAGAAGGCTTCTGGACCATAAACCACAGCTTCCGGTTATATCTGCCCCTCCACCCAGCCGCAGGCCGATAAACAACACGCCATATCCCACCATCACGCCTTGTATTGACTTTCTCTATATGATGAATGTGGTTTTCTGAGGTGAGAAAACCCCTTTAAGGAAAGGGTCTTTGTCCTCTGCTTCAACTTATTCAAAAGGGGCCTTATATTCAACCTAATAAAATCACCAGGGTTCTTACTCACACAAGTCCCTGGGTAATTAATGGTAAGGGACACTGGAAGCAAATAATTCCTCAAAGGCAAGGGTTCCGAGGGAACTTTACACAATTTGCTTTTATTCATTTCTATACCTGAAAATCTCAAAAACTCACCAATCTACTGATTGAACTATGCACGTCCTCCAAAAGAAGTACCACATGGTCAGCCTATAACATCGGTATCTATACCTTAGACCTTTAACCCCTTAAGGACTCAGGGCGTACCGGTACGTCCTAACTTTAAATCGCTATTCCGGCGCCGCGAGGGTTAATCGGAACGGGATGCCGGCTGAAATCATTCAGCCGGCATCCTGTAACAACGCAGGGGGGGGGTCATTTGACCCCCCGTATCGGCAATCGCAGAAAACCGCAGGTCAATTCAGACCTGCGGTTTGCTGCGTTTCCGGTCCATTCGGGTCTCCGATGACCCGATGAACCGGAAAAAGACTGCGATCGGTGGCGTGATTATACACCACCAATCGCAGTCCGAAGATTTGGAGAGGCGGTGCTGGCCCTGGTGCTGAACGCTGCTGTCCAGGGTGCTGATTGGTGCAGGGGAGAGAGGCGCGAGATTCAAACTTCCTGCGCTCCTCTCTCCCCTCCTCTTCCTGTTCTGCACGAGCACCCGGCAGCACCGTCCAGCACCAGCTCCTGCGTCCCCCTAATCGTTATCCATCACCCTCCTGCACCCATCGCCACCCAGGTAGGTTAGGGTCAGTGAGGGAGAGGCACCTTTAGGCAGGGACAGAAGGGAAAAGTTAGTTAGAAAAAAAAAACTAAAAAACTTTTATCTAAACTTTCTTTGTTCCATCTTTCAGACCCCAGACCCCCCCTGCCACTTGTCCCCCACCACCAGCCCCCCCACCACCACCTGCCTGATCTCTATGGACAATTTCCTGAATGCATTGCGATAATATTTTTACTGCCCTCCTAGGCTACTTTCACACTCGCGTTTTTTTGGCTTTCCGTTTGTGAGATCCGTTCAGGGCTCTCACCAGCGGTCCAAAACGGATCAGTTTTGCCCTAATGAATTCTGAATGGAGAAGGATCCGCTCAGAATGCCTCAGTTTGTCTCCGTTCGGTCTACATTCCGCTTTGCTTGCAGCGTTTTGGTGTCGGTCTGACGAAACTGAAAAGGATCCGTTCTCTCACACAATGTAAGTCAATGGGGACGAATCCGTTTTCTCTGACACAATCTGGCACAATAGAAAACGGATCCGTCCCCCATTGACTTTCAATGGTGTTCAAGACGGATCCTTCTTGGCTATGTTACAGATAATACAAACGGATCCGTTCTGAACGGATGCAGACGGTTGTATTATCTGAACGGATCCATCTGTGCAGATCCATGATGGATCCGCACCAAACGAGAGTGTGAAAGTAGCCTAAGAAAGACAAAATAAGTACCTATAAAAAAAAACTACCAGACCGCATGAAGTTAATAATACACTTTATTTGCAAAATTCATGAGGAAAAATACATATATTAAAAACAGGTGCAGGGAACCGGAAGGGGTCACACTAAGGCCCCTTTCACACGGGCGAGTATTCCGCGCGGATGCGATGCGTGAGGTGAACGCATTGCACCCGCACTGAATACCAACCCATTCATTTCTATGGGGCTGTTCACATGAGCGGTGATTTTCACGCATCACTTGCATGCTCTATATTCTGCGTTTTTCACGCAACGCAGGCCCCATATAAGTGAATGGGGCTGCGTGAAAATCGCAAGCATCCGCAAGAAAGTGCGGTTGCGGTGCGATTTTCACGCACGGTTGCTAGGAGACGATCGGGATGGAGACCCGATCATTATTATTTTCCCTTATAACATGGTTATAAGGGAAAATAATAGCATTCTGAATACAGAATGCTTAGTAAAACAGCGCTGGAGGGGTTAAAAAAAAATAAAAAATAATTTAACTCACCTTAATCCACTTGATCGCGCAGCCCGGCATCTCCTTCTGTCTCCTTTACTAAACAGGACCTGTGGTGAGCATTCATTATAGGTCAAGGACCTTTGGTGACGTCACTCTGGTCATCACATGGTCCATCACATGATCTTTTACCATGGTGATGGATCATGTGATGACCGGAGTGACGTCATCAAAGGTCCTTTACCCAGGTCCTGAAGAAAGAATACAGAAGGAGATGCCGGCTGCGCGATCAAGTGGATTAAGGTGAGTTCAATTATTTTTTATATTTTTTAACCCCTCCAGCTCTATTGTACTATGCATTCTGTATTCAGAATGCTATTATTTTCCCTTATAACTTTGTTATAAGGGGAAATAATACAATCTACAGAACACCGATCGCAAGCCCGAACTTCTGTGAAGAAGTTCGGGTTTGGGTACCAAACATGCGTGATTTTTCTCACGCGAGTGCAAAACGCATTACAATGTTTTGCACTCGCGCGGAAAAATCGTGCATGTTCCCGCAACGCACCCGCACATTTTCCCGCAACGCCCGTGTGAAAGAGGCCTAAGGGTAACTGATTCTGTCCTTTACATACTTGTATTGTTTTGCACTTTAACTTGGATTAGTATGAATTGTTACCATTGTGCCCCCTTCCGGTTGATGCCGCCATTTCCCTGCACTTGTTTTTAATATAATGTATTTTTCTTCATGAATTTTGCAAATAAAGTGTATTATTGACTTCATGCGGTCTGGTCGTTTTTTTTTATAGGTACTTATACAGTGATCCCTCAAGATACGAGGCTCTCAGGATACAATATCTTCAGAAAACAGGGGTCTTTTCTTACCCATCGTAAGTTGAAACCAGACTCAACATACAATGTCTCAGACTCAGATCCAACAATGAAGGTCACTGCTCTGGTATAATTGCTGGATTAGTTACTAGTTAGCAGCTATTCCTGACTGTTATATGTAAGGACTTGTATCTGCCTTAGTTATCTGCTTATTTTTCTTTAATCTTCATTTTCTCTTCTCTTGGATGATATTTTGGGGCTTTGGAACCAATTACACAAGTTACAATGGTTTCAACATACAATGGTCGTCCTGGAACCAATTAATATTGTATCTTGAGGGACCGCTGTATTGTTGTTTTTTGCCATAGGCATGTGCGTATTGAGCAATACATGGTAGTTACGTAATGTGAGATATCTCTCAATTTTTGTTGGCCTCTTAGAAAGACGTTGTACGTCCAGACATTTGTCAGAGGTAAGGCCCTGTAAGAGTCCACTCCTTACGGATCTTCAGTATTAATATAATGTCTGCTTCATACATGGAAGCAAACAGGGAAGAAGTACCGAGCCACATCTCTGATCGACCTCGACTAGGAGTCCGTCAGGTCCCGGGGCTTTATTGTTTGCTGCATTCTTTACCTCCTCTTGAAGTTCCTATAGGAGAATCTAAAACTAACATTATCAGGGGAAAGAACGGGAAGATTGCTATTCAAGTATGAATCCAGTTCATCTATAATATAGCTCTTTATAATATCTATACAATATGTCCCCAGTCTCCGCTGATTCCTGTGTCTTAGCATCGTTCTCCACAATCAGGCTTGCAAGATTTTTGGGGTGGTTTATTTATTTTATTAAGTTGTGTTGCTAGACATTGACCCCCCTTCAATCTAATGATATCTGCTTCTCCTTAGCTTCCTCCACCAGTATCTTGCTACAGTGCCTTGCAAAAGTATTCACCCCCCTTGACTTTTTTTGTGTTTTGTTACATTGCAGCCTTAAGTTCAATGTTTTGTTAATCTGAATTTTATGTGATGGATCAGAACACAATAGTCTAAGTCGGTGAAGTGAAAGGAGAAAAATATATAAGTAAAACTATTGTTTAGAAATAGAAAACAGAAAATTGCCACGTGCGTATGTATTCACCCCCTTTGTTAGGAAGCCCATAAAAAGCTCTAATGCAATCAATTACCTTCAGAAGTCACATAATTAGTGAAATGATGTCACCTGTGTGCAATCTAAGTGTCACATGATCTGTCATTGCATATACACCCCAGAGGCTGCAACACCTAAGCAAGAGGCATCACTAACCAAACACTGTCATGAAGACCAGGGAACTCTCCAAACAAGTAAGGGACAATGTTGTGGAGAAGTACAAGTCAGGGTTAGGTTATAAAAAAATATCCAAATCTTTGATGATCCCCAGGAGCGCCATCAAATCTATCATAACCAGATGGAAAGAACATGGCACAACAGCAAACCTGCCACGACACGGCCGCCCACCAAAACTCACGGACCGGGCAAGGAGGGCATTAATCAGAGAGGCAGCACAGAGACCTAAGGTAACCCTGGAGGAGCTGCAGAGTTCCACAGCAGAGACTGGAGTATCTGTACATAGGACGACAATAAGCCGTACGCTCCATAGAGTTGGGCTTTATGGCAGAGCGGCCAGAAGAAAGCCATTACTATCAGCTAAAAACAAAAAGGGCGCCTTGTGAGTTTGTGAAAAGGCATGTGGGAGACTCCAAAAATGTATGGAGGAAGGGGCTCTGGTCTGAGGAGACTAACATTGAACTTTTCCGCCATCAAAGAAAACGCTATGTCTGGAGCAAACCCAACACATCACATCACCAAAAGAACACCATCCCCGCAGTGAGACCTGGTGGTGGCAGCATCATACTGGGGGATGGGACTGGGAAACTGGTCAGAGCTGAGGGAAAGATGGATGGTGCTAAATACAGGGATATTCTTGCACCACTCTGTGCGTGATCTGAGGCGAGGACGGAGGTTCACCTTCCAGCAGGACAATGACCCCAAACACACGACTAAAGCAACCCTCGAGGGGTTTAAGGGGAAACATGTAAATGTGTTGGAATGGCCGAGTCACAGCCCAGATCTCAATCCCATAGAAGATCTGTGGTCAGACTTGAAGATTGCTGTTCACAAGCGCAAACATCCGACCTGAAGGAGCTGGAGCAGTTCTGCAAGGAGAAATGGGCAACAATCCCAGTGGTAAAATGTGGCAACTGCTCATAGAGACTTATCCAAAGTGACTTGGAGCTGTGATTGCCGCAAAAGGCGGCTCTACAAAGTACTGACTTTAGGGGGTGAATAGTTCTGCACATTGACTTTTTCTGTTATTTTGTCCTATTTGTTGTTTGCTTCACAATAAAAAAACAAACATCTTCAAAGTTGTCGGCAGGTTCTGTAAATTAAATGATGCAAATCCTCAAACAATCCATGTTAATTCCAGGTTGTGAGACACCAAAACACAAAAAAAGTCAAAGGTGGGGGGGTGAATACTTTTGCAAGGCACTGTACATTCCCTCCGAGCGATAATCCAGTCCTGTCGGCAGCCTCAGCAGAACGTTCAGTTTTCTTTCTCATTTTTTTTAATCTCTTTTCTTTTTCTCCCAGCTGATTCTTTTAATTGATGCTTCCTTTAAGAAAAACCTTTCCAGCCTCCCAGACTACACCCCCCAATACCAATCCTGCATTCTCCTTAAAGAAGCGTCAATTCCTCCTCAATCTCCCTGTTTGGGCCCAATGTATCCAACCAAAATGGATTTAGTCTTCAACCCTGTCTTACCCTATATGGCCCTTCTCCACCTGCCAACCTTATCACTGCATGAGCAGAAAAGCCTCTCGCTCCATACCCTGCAGGTGAAACTCAAAAAATTTGAATATCGTGCAAAAGTCCATTTATTTCAGTAATGCAAATTAAAAAGAATTGCATTAATGCAGCTTAAAATTAGAATTTTGTTAAAAGGTTCAATATTCTAGGCTCAAAGTGTCACCCTCTAGTCAGCTAATTAATCCATACCTCCTGAGCAAAGGGGACCTCAGATTGTGACTTTGGGGTTTCATAAACTGTAAGCCATAATCATCCAAATTATAACAAATAAAGGCTTGAAATATCTCGCTTTGCTTGTAATGAGTCTCATATATTATTTTCACCTTTTAAGTTGTATTACTGAAATAAATGAACTTTGCATGAAATTCTAATTTTTCGAGTTTCACCTGTATATCTTGTGTAAACTCTGAGCATAACTATTACCCAAAATACAATCTATTCTACATACATATTTTTATTTCTCTCGTTCCAAATTTCAACCCAACTCAGTTCTTGACAAAACCTTAGTTGCACTATAGCATATGCAGTAGTAGGTCACTTGCTAATTATTGCTACAGCTCTGTAATGTCTGTCACTTGCTAATTATATTAGAAGCATTATAGCAGGCATCCTCAAACTGCGGCCCTCCAGCTGTTGCAAAACTACAACTCCCAGCATGCCCAAACAGCCTACAGGTATCAGCCTACAGCAGGGCATTGTGGGAGTTGTAGTTTTGCAACAGCTGGAGGGCCACAGTTTGAGGATGCCTACATTATAGTATGGCACTTGCTAATTATTGCTACAACTCTGTAATATCTGGCACTTGCTAACTATCTTCAGAGCACTAAACTATATGGTATGTTACTTGCTAATTATTTCTCTAGCTCTGTAATGCCTGTCACTTGCTAATTATCTTGAGAGCACTATAGTATATAGTGTGTCACTTGCTAATTATTGCTATAGCACTATAGTACAGTATATAGTATGTCACTTACTAATTATTGCTATAGCTCTGAAATATCAGGCACTTGCTAATTATCAGAGTACTATAATTTATGGTATGTTACTTGCTTATTATTTTTACAGCTCTGTAATATCTGGCACTTGCTAACTATCTTCAGAGCGCTAAACTATATGGTATGTTACTTGCTAATTATTTCTCTAGCTCTGTAATGCCTGTCACTTGCTAATTATCTTGAGAGCACTATAGTATATAGTATGGCACTTGCTAATTATTGCTACAACTCTGTAATATCTGGCACTTGCTAACTATCTTCAGAGCACTAAACTATATGGTATGTTACTTGCTAATTATTTCTCTAGCTCTGTAATGCCTGTCACTTGCTAATTATCTTGAGAGCACTATAGTATATAGTGTTTCACTTGCTAATTATTGCTATAGCACTATAGTACAGTATATAGTATGTCACCTTCTAATTATTGCTATAGCTCTGAAATATCAGGCACTTGCTAATTATCAGAGTACTATAATTTATGGTATGTTACTTGCTTATTATTTTTACAGCTCTGTAATATCTGGCACTTGCTAACTATCTTCTGAGCACTAAACTATATGGTATGTTACTTGCTAATTATTTCTCTAGCTCTGTAATGCCTGTCACTTGCTAATTATCTTGAGAGCACTATAGTATATAGTATGTCACTTGCTAATTATTGCTATAGCACTATAGTATATAGTATGTCACTTGCTAATTATTGCTATAGCACTATAGTATATAGTATGTCACTTGCTAATTATTACTATAGTATATAGTATGTCACTTGCTAATTATTGCTATAGCACTATAGTATATAGTATGTCACTTGCTAATTATATCTATAGCTCTGAAATATCAGGCACATGCTAATTATCATCAGAGTACTATAATTTATGGTATGTTACTTGCTTATTATTTTTACAGATCTGTAATATCTGGCACTTGCTAACTATGTTTGGAGCACCAAGGTGTCTAACCAGAGTGACAATTTGACCTATGTTATATCTCTATGTGTTACATGATTTAGAACATAGAAAAGCTCAGAGACCAATCTCTTCAATCTGAGACAATGTAACAATTCGTTATCTTTTCTTCTTCACCTTTTCAGCGTGAGATTTGTTTCTCGGTCACAACCAGTGTTAAATATTTTCCCTGCACCTGACACCGGGACAATTCTGTTTTTTTCTGTCTGTTTTGGATCAGACTGTGAGGACACCAGGTCCCAGGGCACTTCTAGGAATTGGATGGCATCAGTGTGCTGATGCAGAGGGAAGGAGGAGGGGTAAGGAGTCACCTGAAAAATACGCAACAAAAATAAAGAAAATGCTCTCTCATGGTTGCACTTGGCTACTTTAACCCATTCAATGCCAAGACTCTTTAAGAAAGTAGGCATTATGGGGCACTATGTGTCAATGGCCAGACTGAGGGGCACATCAGCCATGGGGTGGGCACCTCTGTCGCCTGATGTAAGAGCTTACCCCCTCTGTAGCACAATGAGTATCGCTCTATATCGGGGTCTGGGGGGACTGTACGGTACCTTGGGCGCCAGGACCTTTTGGGGGAAGCTGAGCGACCAGCACTTCACATGGTGATCACAGCTCCCTATGGCAGAGTCACCCAGCTTTCCCAGACTAAGATTTGCCATTCAGGACTCTGTAAAAGCTGTGTGGGGGGGTGGCAGTCATGTTTTCTGGAAGACAAACTTCCAACTACAGGCATCTTGACCGAATGGGAAATTACTGGGAATTTTTGGATTTAAAGGGGAAATGATGTTCCGGTGAGTTTTCTATGTGATTAGATTATCCTTTATATTCAGTTTCACCATCTGACTGCAGCTCTGATCCAAGTCTCCGCTGGGTCCTGGCCGGGACTGCAGCTATGTCCATGGTTACCGCTGTGCAGAGCCGGCCGCTCTGTGTCCCATGACCAGGCAAGTGGCCAGCTCCCAGCAGGATCAGTGACCACAGCTGTGCCCAGCGCAGTTCTGTCACATCACCACAGGGGGCAGTCTATTAATGGACCACAGGTGCCTGTGACCCTTCTAAACTTAACTCCTGAAGTCCTGGCCTGGAAGACACGGAGTAGTCATTGCTTACTCCTCAAAAATGGCTCCTTAAAATCTCTAAGTCTAAGCAATATGGGAAGCACATAATACAAGCGTTAATACACTGTATACTGGTGAGACTGGTAGTGACACAGCCATTCTGGGACTTGTAGTGACAGGCTCAGTATTCTGGGACTTGTAGTGACTGGCACAGCATTCTGGGACTTGTAGTGACAGGCACAGCCATTCTGGGACTTGTAGTGAGAGGCACAGCCATTCTGGGACTTGTAGTGAGAGGCACAGCCATTCTGGGACTTGTAGTGACCAGCACAGCCATTCTGGGACTTGTAGTGACCGGCACAGCCATTCTGGGACTTGTAGTGAGAGGCACAGCCATTTTGGGACTTGTAGTGACAGGCACAGCCATTCTGGGACTTGTAGTGACCGACACAGCATTCTGGGACTTGTAGTGACCGACACAGCATTCTGGGACTTGTAGTGACAGGCACAGCCATTCTGGGACTTGTAGTGAGAGGCACAGCCATTCTGGGACTTGTAGTGAGAGGCACAGCCATTCTGGGACTTGTAGTGACAGGCACAGCATTCTGGGACTTGTAGTGACAGGCACAGCCATTCTGGGACTTGTAGTGACAGGCACAGCATTCTGGGACTTGTAGTGACCGACACAGCATTCTGGGACTTGTAGTGACAGGCACAGCATTCTGGGACTTGTAGTGACAGGCACAGCCATTCTGGGACTTGTAGTGACCGACACAGCATTCTGGGACTTGTAGTGACTGGCACAGCATTCTGGGACTTGTAGTGACCGACACAGCATTCTGGGACTTGTAGTGACTGGCACAGCATTCTGGGACTTGTAGTGACCAGCACAGCCATTCTGGGACTTGTAGTGACTGGCACAGTATTCTGGGACTTGTAGTGACCGGCACAGCCATTCTGGGACTTGTAGTGACCGACACAGCATTCTGGGACTTGTAGTGACCAGCACAGCATTCTGGGACTTGTAGTGACAGGCACAGCATTCTGGGACTTGTAGTGACCGACACAGCATTCTGGGACTTGTAGTGACTGGCACAGCATTCTGGGACTTGTAGTGACCAGCACAGCCATTCTGGGACTTGTAGTGACCGGCACAGTATTCTGGGACTTGTAGTGACCGACACAGCCATTCTGGGACTTGTAGTGACCGACACAGCATTCTGGGACTTGTAGTGACAGGCAAAGCATTCTGGGACTTGTAGTGACAGGCACAGCATTCTGGGACTTGTAGTGACCAGCACAGCATTCTGGGACTTGTAGTGACAGGCACAGCATTCTGGGACTTGTAGTGACCGACACAGCATTCTGGGACTTGTAGTGACTGGCACAGCATTCTGGGACTTGTAGTGACCAGCACAGCCATTCTGGGACTTGTAGTGACCGGCACAGTATTCTGGGACTTGTAGTGACCGGCACAGCCATTCTGGGACTTGTAGTGACCGACACAGCATTCTGGGACTTGTAGTGACAGGCAAAGCATTCTGGGACTTGTAGTGACCGGCACAGTATTCTGGGACTTGTAGTGACCGGCACAGCCATTCTGGGACTTGTAGTGACCGACACAGCATTCTGGGACTTGTAGTGACCAGCACAGCATTCTGGGACTTGTAGTGACAGGCACAGCATTCTGGGACTTGTAGTGACTGGCACAGCATTCTGGGACTTGTAGTGACCGACACAGCATTCTGGGACTTGTAGTGACTGGCACAGCATTCTGGGACTTGTAGTGACAAGCACAGCATTCTGGGACTTGTAGTGACAGGCACAGCCATTCTGGGACTTGTAGTGACAGGCACAGCCATTCTGGGACTTGTAGTGACCGGCACAGCATTCTGGGACTTGTAGTGACAGGCACAGCCATTCTGGGACTTGTAGTGACCGGCACAGCATTCTGGGACTTGTAGTGACAGGTACAGCATTTTGGGACTTGTAGTGACTGGCACAGCCATTCTGGGACTTGTAGTGACAGGCACAGCCATTCTGGGACTTGTAGTGACCAGCACAGCATTCTGGGACTTGTAGTGACCAGCACAGCATTCTGGGACTTGTAGTGACTGGCACAGCATTCTGGGACTTGTAGTGACAGGCACAGCATTCTGGGACTTGTAGTGACCGACACAGCATTCTGGGACTTGTAGTGACAGGCACAGCCATTCTGGGACTTGTAGTGACCAGCACAGCATTCTGGGACTTGTAGTGACCGGCACAGCATTCTGGGACTTGTAGTGACTGGCACAGCATTCTGGGACTTGTAGTGACAGGCACAGCCATTCTGGGACTTGTAGTGACAGGCACAGCCATTCTGGGACTTGTAGTGACCGGCACAGCATTCTGGGACTTGTAGTGACTGGCACAGCATTCTGGGACTTGTAGTGACCAGCACAGCATTCTGGGACTTGTAGTGACCGACACAGCATTCTGGGACTTGTACTGACTGGTGCAGCATTCTGGGACTTGTACTGACTGGTGCAGCATTCTGGGACTTGTAGTGACTGGTGCAGTATTCTGGGACTTGTAGTGACTGGCACAGCCATTCTGGGACTTGTAGTGACTGGTGCAGCATTCTGGCGTAGTATTCTGGGACTTGTAGTGACTGGTGCAGCATTCTGGTGCAGTATTCTGGGACTTGTACTGACTGGTGCAGCATTCTGGGACTTGTAGTGACTGGTGCAGCATTCTGGGACTTGTAGTGACTGGTGCAGCATTCTGGGACTTGTAGTGACTGGTGCAGCATTCTGGGACTTGTAGTGACTGGTGCAGCATTCTGGCGCAGTATTCTGGGACTTGTAGTGACTAGTGCAGTATTCTGGGACTTGTAGTGACTGGTGCAGTATTCTGGGACTTGTAGTGACTGGTGCAGCATTCTGGGACTTGTAGGGACTGGCATGTAGTACTCTGTACTAGTGACTGAAATAGCATGCTGGGTAGTTACTGGCACCTAACCCTGCTGGGAGTTGTAGTGCTTAAAAAGGCCTCAGTGTGCAGAAAGATACACAGGTTGCAGCACAGTATCTGGCATTTAGGATTCATGAACCCCTCCGCCTGCAGTGAATTGAACCAGACTCATCTGGGTCCTTGAACCTCGTCTTCAGAAACCTCATGTCTATTTCCAGGATTGTATAAGAAGTCACAGCTCACAACAGTCTCCTGTCAGAAGAATCACGATGAAAATAAATGTTGCCAGCCGTGTCTCGTGCCACTTCACATTCTACGGTGCAACTGAGACCCCCCCCTTCCCGGATGCCTTAAAGAAGAATTTCCCCCTAAAATCCCCTGTAAATATAATTTATTTGTCCTCTTCTGACACATTCAGACGTTTGTTGGATATATCGACTCCTGGGAAAGGTGGGTGAAAATAACCAATACTCCTGAACGGCCCCTATGCAGAGATGAATTATTGGGCTCACTTGCTATTCAGAAGGCTTGGAAAGCTGGGCGACGGCCATATTGGTTGTGATTCAGACTGACGTGTGTATACGTTATTTCTGCAATTGTCTTCCTTGGTTCCTTGGTGATGGGGCGACCGTGTTGCTTTAAGACTTGTAAAGCTCGGCTCGGAGTGACTGGTCATGTGAACGTCTTTGAAATTGATCCGCTTTTCCAAGCCAAACAAGGCTGCAGTGGGATGCGGTGTCCCTGTCCCTGGACGATCTGCAGCTAAGAAAAAACACAGAGAAACATTACACTGCAAGGAACCCCGACTCTGAAACCAACTGGCATTACAGATCTAATACTTCTCACAGCTGAGGGTTTGCTACAATTTTATCCAGCCTCAGACAATCCTCTGTGAGCTAAACACTTCAGCAGCACTAATCTTTCTCTTGTCCTGATAATTTGATACAATGTATCAGTGCAGATAACATGAATCAGTCTGTGCACAGGCTTCTTAGATCACAGAGGATTGTCTACACTGGATACAATTGGAACAGAGCTGTATTTCCTCTCGATGTCAATGTAAATGGTCCATTAAAGGGGCACTCTAATTTTTTCACCAAGCACTTTCAATGATTGTCTCATGAAGATAGCCCCTGTCTATATGGTCTTTTAGGGTATATAGACAGGGGGAGGGGGTCAAAACAAATAGACATGGGCAGCAATACCATATTTGGGCACATTGTACTGCCCCAGCAGAGCCAAATACCACAGTTACAGTGCCCCAGCAGCACATAGCACCTCCGACACACATGTCCATAGACAGTACATTGCTATATATACAGTCAGGTCCATAAATATTGGGACATCGACACAATTCTAACATTTTTGGCTCCATACACCACCACAGTGGATTTGAAATGAAACAAACAAGATGTGCTTTACCTGCAGACTGTCAGCTGTAATTTGAGGGGATTTACATCCAAATCAGGTGAACGGTGCAGGAATTACAGCAGTTTACATCTGTGCCTCCCACTTGTTAAGGGGCCAAAAGTAATGGGACAGAATAATCATCATAAATCAAACTTTCACTTTTTAATACTTGGTTGCAAATCCGTTGCAGTCAATGACAGCCTGAAGTCTGGAACGCATAGACATCACCAGACGCTGGGTTCCATCCCTGGTGATGCTCTGCCAGGCCTCTACTGCAACTGTCTTCAGCTCCTGCTTGTTCTTGGGGCATTTTCCCTTCAGTTTTGTCTTCAGCAAGTGAAATGCTCAATCGGATTCAGGTCCGGTGATTGACTTGGCCATTGCAGAACATTCCACTTCTTTCCCTTAAAAAAAACTCTTTTGGTTGCTTTTGCAGTATGCTTTGGGTCATTGTCCATCTGCACTGTGAAGCGCCGTCCAATGAGTTCTGAAGCATTTGGCTGAATAGAAGCAGATAATATTGCCCGAAACACTTCAGAATCCATCCTGCTGCTTTTGTCAGCAGTCACATCATCAATAAATACAAGAGAAGCAGTTCCATTGGCAGCCATAGATGCCCACGCCATGACACTACCACCACCATGCTTCACTGATGAGGTGGTATGCTCAGGATCATGAGCAGCTCCTTTCCTTCTCCATACTCTTCTCTTCCCATCGCTCTGGTACCAGTTGATCTTGGTCTCATCTGTCCATAGGATGTTGTTCCAGAACTGTGAAGGCTTTTTTAGATGTCGTTTGGCAAACTCTAATCTGGCCTTCCTGGTTTTGAGGCTCACCAATGGTTTACATCTTGTGGTGAACCCTCTGTATTCACTCTGGTGAAGTCTTCTCTTGATTGTTGACTTTGACACACATACACCTACCTCCTGGAGAGGGTTCTTGATCTGGACAACTGTTGTGAAGGGCGTTTTCTTCACCAGGGAAAGAATTCTTTGGTCATCCACCACAGTTGTTTTCCGTGGTCTTCCGGGTCTTTTGGTGTTGCTGAGCTCACCGGTGCGTTCCTTCTTTTTAAGAATGTTCCAAACAGTTGTTTTGGCCGCGCCTAATGTTTCTGCTATCTCTCTGATGGGTTTGCTGTGTTTTTTCAGCCTAATGATGGCTTGCTTCACTGATAGTGACAGCTCTTTGGATCTCATCTTGAGAATCGACAGCAACAGTTTCCAAATGCAGATAGCAGACTGGAAATGACCTCTGGACCTTTTATCTGCTCATTGTAATTGGGATAATGAGGGAATAACACACACCTGGCCATGGAACAGCTGAGAAGCCAATTGTCCCATTACTTTTGGTCCCTTAACAAGTGGGAGGCACATATGCAAACTGCTGTAATTCCTGCACCGTTCACCTGATTTGGATGTAAATCCCCTCAAATTAAAGCTGACAGTCTGCAGGTAAAGTACATCTTGTCAGTTTCATTTCAAATCCATTGTGGTGGTGTATAGAGCCAAACATGTTAGAATTGTGTCCATGTCCCAATATTTATGGACCTGACTGTTTATATATATATATATATATATACACATACATACACATTTGGCACATCACACTCTATATGAAAAGAGTAGGAACAACAAAGGATTTAGCTTGTTAAAATCCAACATGTCTAATCCTACCTTCTTCGCAAAGAACCACATTAATAACACATTATCAACCAATCCTTTAGAGATCAGCAGTTTTGGTTGACTTTCATCTGATGTGAATGGCCAGCATTGGGCTAGGATGTATGACAACATTTGGTTATGCAAATAATTGCAGTATTACAAGAAACAATATCATTTTCCATGGGTTAGCAATGGTTACAAGGCACCTGCAACCTTATTATCGCCCAGACCATAGAGGTTAGCAAATGATCCCACCTAGCTCGCCAATCTACACATTGCACACATATATAATGTTACTTTTTAAACAAATACAGTATGTATCCTAATGGAAGAAGAAGATAAGAAGGAAACATGTCACAGATCAGCAAGATCCAGTGTAATTCCTCCACATCTAATAATACCATAAAATGTAATATCTACCAAAGCATCGCTCAGACCAGTGCTAGGCGGAAATCTGACGGGTGCTTCAATGCTATCTCAGGAAAAATCCAGAGTAAGGGTCCATTCATACGTTCGCAATTTCGGAATTGCGGACCCATTCACTTCTATGGGGCAGCACAATGTGCTGCCCGGACATGGAATTGCGGACCCGCACTTTCGGGTCCGCAATTCCGTTCCCGAAAAAAATAGAACATGTCCTATTCTTGTCCGCAATTGCGGACAAGAACAGGCATATTCTATTAGTGCCGGCAATGTGCGGTCCGCAAAATGCGGAACGCACATTGCCGCTGTCCGTGAATGGACCCTAAAGCAATAAAACTGGAGGAAGTATAATGCAGTCACCAGAACCTGTAGGAGACATCTTGTAACTCTAGAGCCCAACATGTCTAAAAAACCGGATACAGATGGACCAGTGGAGCTAAAGGAAAATCTGATTTGGTTTCTCCTTTGCAGCCTTAAAGAAGTTTTCTGGGACCTTTATACTGATGTTTTATACTCTGGATAAGTCATCATTATCTGATAGGTGGGGGTCCGACACCGGGGACCCCCACTGATCAGCTGTTTGAGAAGGCACCAGCGCATTCCTCTCAGTTTAGCCTAGGTCAGTGATGGCACGTTCATCAGTCATATGGCCTAGGTGTAGCTCAGTCCCATAGAAGTAAATGGGGCTGAGCTGCAATACCAAGTACAGCCACTATACAATGCACGGCGCTGTGCTTGGTGAGCTGAGAGAAGGCAGCGAAGCTACTGCGAGTGCTGCTGCCTTCTCAAACAGCTGATCGGCGGGGGTCCCCGGTGTTGGACACCCACTTATCAAATACTGACGACGTATACAGAGGATAGGTCATCAGTAGGGATGAGCGAATCGACTTCGGATGAAACATCCGAAGTCGATTCGCAAAAAACTTTGTTTCAATACTGTACGGAGTGAGAGCTCCGTACAGTATTAGAATGTATCGACTCCGATGAGCCGAAGTTATTGCTTTGCGAGACTTCGCATAATAACTTCATAAATTAATTTCTACTGTAAAAAAAAACATTTCCCAAACTCGGGTTTAGTTCAACCGAACCCGAGTTAGGAAAATGTTTTTTTACAGTAGAAATTAATTTATGAAGTTATTATGCGAAGTCTCGCAAAGTAATAACTTCAGCTCATCGGAGTCAATACAGTATTGAAACAAAGTTTTATGCAAATCAACTTCGGATGTTTCATCATCAGTATAAAAGTTCCGGAAAACCCCTTTAACAGTTTTTCTCACAAACAGGGTGAGCTCAATACTGGTGAACCTACTGCAGAAGCAGAAGATATGACTGGTATTAGGCACATGGTGGGAGATGGCACAACAGTGAACTGATCCTCCTGCTTGTCATGTCAACTTCCTGAAGCGGTCACCTGTGAGAGCTCACTACCTATAGAGTTCCATAGCTTCCACTGCGTACAATACAAGATGGATAGATCTGTCTGCAGTTAGCTCCCCCTAGTGGTGACTGGAGACAGTCAGAAACATATCATTTATCAAGTCAGAAAAATAGACATCCCCCATAGAAATATAACATGAAAATAAGCAGCACAAAAACAAAAAATGGATTAGTGGACATAAACTTGAATAAAGGTAGAGTATGTTTGAGTATTACTTTGTTGATATATTTTTCTGCTTATTTTATGGGTAATGTTCTTTAAAGATTACAGTGATCGGGGTAGGTCTAAAACTCTGCGTCTATCCTGGGACAAAATTAGTTTAGTGTATGAAACCGTTCCCAGAAAACTTTCAATCGTTACGTGCAACTTCACTTGCACAGTAAATTCTCAGATCTCCATAGAACATCATGTCCTGCGAGTAAGAATCTCAATACTGAAAGTGTACTTTGTCACAGGGTCCCTTTTGCCAAGCCAGAGAAGTTATTAGAACCATCCAGAGAGTCATTCACCGCATGAATGAAAAAATAAATCAAATTAAGGCTACTTTCACACTTGCGGCAGAGAGATCCGGCAAGCAGTTCCGTCGCCGGAACTGCCTGCCGGATCAGGCAAAATGTATGCTAACTGATGGCATTAGTAAGACTGATCAGGATCCTGATCAGTCTTAAAAATGCCTGATCAGTCGAAAAAATGCATTGAAATGCCGGATCCGTCATTCCGGTGTCATCCGGCAAAAACGGATCCGGCATTTATTTTTTCACCTTTTTTTCAGTCTGCGCATGCGCATACCGGAAGGACGGATCCGGCATTCCGGTATTCTGAATGCCGGATCCGGCACTAATACATTCCTATGGGAAAAAATGCCTGATCAGGCATTCAGGCAAGTCTTCAGTTTTTTTAGCCGGAGATAAAACCGTAGCATGCTACGGTTTTCTCTTTTGCCTGATCAGTCAAAACGACTGAACTGAAGACATCCTGATGCAAACTGAACGGATTACTCTCCATTCAGAATGCATGGGGACATACCTGATCAGTTCTTTTCCGGTATAGAGCCCCTGTGACGGAACTCTATGCCGGAAAAGAACAACGCAAGTGTGAAAGTAGCCTAAGACTGAATGAAAACAAATTCTGTTAAAACAAGTAGATAATAAAACAAAATAACATGTTGTAAAATATATGAGTAATACAAAACAATGGTATAAACAGCATAAAATAAACCAAAACAAAAATAGGAAATGTAGTAACCTAAAATAATAATAAGTAGCATAAAATGAAAACAAAATAGTAAATCAAAATAGCATAGACTAAAAACATAAATAAAAACATAAAATAATAAATTTAAATAACACAAAGTAAAACATATAATGAACTAGTAAATACATAAAAATCATAAAACAATATAAAATGATAGATACATAAAATAATAATATTAAAAAAAATGCATTACAAAAAAAAAAATACATAAAAAAACCCTGCCTGCTGCTATTTCTTATATTTAGGCCTCATGCACACGGACGTTTTTTTTTGCGGTCCGCAAAAACGGTTTCCGTTGTTCCGTGATCTGTGTCCGTTTTTTCATCCGTGGGTCTTCCTTGATTTTTGGAGGATCCACGGACATGAAAAGGGAAAAAAATAACTAAGTCAAGTTTGCATTGAAAATGATAGGAAAAACGGACACGGATCACGGACGCGGATGATTATCTTGTGTGCATCCGTGATTTTTCACAGGCCCATTGACTTGAATGGGTCCGTGAACCGTTGTCCGTGAAAAAAATATTATCTACTTGTTTTAACAGAATTTGTCCGTATATGGAACCATTCATTTCAATGGGTTCGCAAAAAACACGGAATGTACTCCGTGAGCATTCCGTTTCCGTATGACCGCAATTCCGTTACGCTAGATTTTGAGTCTTGTCCTATTCTTGTCCGCAAATCACGGCCCGTGGCTCCATTCAAGTCAATGGGTCCGCAAAAAAATATGGAATGCATACGGAACGCCTCCGTATGTCATCCGTTTTTGCGGATCCGTGATTTTATACTAATATGCCCAAGCCACTTTTGCCATGTGCTGTGTGTTTGGATACATTGGCTGGTCACATGTTGAAATTCATGAGCTGTCAGAGTTTGGAGAGGATGGATGTCGAACGGCTCATTACAGTCATCCAACAACACCCTGAGTTATGGGACGCCCGGAGTGATGTTTATCACGGTCAGGTAGCCAAGGAGCGGGCGCCTGGGATGAAGTGGCCCAGACCATCCTGCCGTTACAATGGGAGCAGGCGAACACCAAAAAGCGGACACAATTAGGTAAGAGCTTACCTGGCCAATATGTTCACTTGTGTATCATACGAAGTTGCCCCAAGCTAACTTTCAATTATAAAAGTTATTATTGTTATGCTGAACTTGAACTACTCTAGTTTTAAAACGAATTGTTTGCTATGGGCAAGTTTTTCAAATATTAAAATGCTGTGATTTTGCCTTTGAATGTGTACATGCACTTGGTCCTGAAAAATTGCATTATTGGAACTCTCTTATATAAAATACACTATTTTTAGTAATGTGTGTATGCTTATATATGTTTATTTTTTGGTTCACAGTCCGTAAAGGAAAAAAAAACGCGATGGCAGTCTTGCCGGGACCAGTTTTGGCGTGAGCTGGCCTCTGCACATGGCCACAGTGGAGATGGCGGTATGAAGAAGAGGCCATACCGTTACACCCGTCAGCTCCAATCTCTAAAGCCTATTCTTGATCTGAGGCCGTAAGAACATATTTTATTTTCTGTGTGTATAATGGTAGTACATATTTTTTGTTTGACAAGGATGGGTTAAAGTATTAAAGGTAACTAGTCCCCTAAACGTGCAATGTATTGGTAATCCTCCAAATTTTTACACGTTGGGCAGAGATGCTCAACCAGCGGCCCCTACAGCTCCCACAATGCCTTGCTGTAGGCTGACGGCTTTAGACTGTGACGGAATTATGGGAGTAGTAGTTTAGCAAACCCCGGAGGGCCGCAGGTTGAGCTTTTTTTTTTTTGAACAAGTGAAATGGCTTCACTACTAGGCAGATATACAAGGTATGATTAAATACATGTGTGTCTCCTAGAACCGTAGACAGCATTGAAGATGCCGCAGACATGGCACAATCATCTTCGGAAGACGAAGCTGCTGCGGGTCAAAGATGACCAACCATTGCCAGGAGATGAGTCAGCCATAGAGGCTGGCGGACACACAAGAAGTAGCCCAGAAGCCCAAACCACACAGCCACGTCGGAGAAGGGGGGCAAGAGTAACTCCTGTCTCTGGATGGTGAAATCTTGCAATATCTGTGCCCGAGGCGGAGTGAAAGCGTTGAGGAGAGGCTTTTGTGTGGCCTAGCTCCCCTGATCCAACAGTGGACACCCCTAAAGTTGAGGATGTTTGTGAGTGCCATGTCCACTGTAGCAACAATGATGGATTCTCCCCTGGATCAGCGAGATTTACATGGCTTCCTGGACACCATGAAGAAACGGCTACTGGACCTGGAAATGGATCAGCAGCCAGGCACGAGCTCCTCGTCTCGCAGTGAGCCCCAGCCAGGGCCTAGTTATGCCCCCCCACATCCATACCCAGCAAATACTTATGGCCCCCGACATCACCATCCTGCAACTTCTTATGGGCAACCACATTCCCAGCCTGGCCATAGTTATGCCCCCCCCCCTCATCCCCATCCCGGGCCGAGTTATGGCCACCCTCATCCGCAGCCAGGGCCTAGTTCCCAGCCCCTGTATTCACTGGACCGAGACCAAATGTGGCCACAGCCATATTTACCCAGCCAACCTGAATACCACCCCCATGGCCCAGTTGGTGGCCAACCCGCCCCAGTTGGTGGCCAAACCCGCCCCAGTTGGTGGCCAACCCGCCCCAGTTGGTGGCCAAACCCGCCCCAGTTGGTGGCCCTTTCACCAGGGATTTATTTGACAGTTAATTTTTGAAATGTATTTGCAATATTTTATGACTGCTGACATGTAAGCTAAAAAAAAATTTTGTTGGTCAAAAGATGAATAATCTGTTACTTTAAACATGTTTAACATGTCCTGGAGTCATTTTTTTTTTTACAAAAAACACTACACATATGTTTCATTACAAGTGATTTATTCAAAAACACACATAGCTTAAAAAACTGTTTGCCAAATTGGATACACAACTTTAATTTAAAAGTTCGCACAAGTTTAGAAAGGCAAATGTATAGATTATATCTGATTATGACAGGTATGGTATGGTACCTTGGACAGTGCCTTCACAGCCATTTTTTTCGTGGATGGGCAACCTGCAGCAACACATCTACCTAAAAACGAATACTCTATAGACAAGCAGTGCTGGGGAACTGGAGCTGTATGGTGTCCGGTCATGATGGCCTTTGTACTTTGGCATTTACACATGCCTTGAATCTGGGAGAAATTGATTCTGATATATTTAGCGAGATTGAATAAGAAGACCCATCTAAATACATGTGTCATGGGGTAATACAAACATTAAGGCCTCTTTCACACGGGCGTTGCGGCAAAAGGTGCGGGTACGTTGCGGGAACACGCGCGATTTTTCCGCGCGAGTGCAAAACATTGTAATGCGTTTTGCACGCGCGTTTGAAAAATCGGCATGTTTGGTACCCAAACCCGAACTTCTTCACAGAAGTTCGGGCTTGGGATCGGTGTTCTGTAGATTGTATTATTTTCCCTTATAACACAGAATGCATAGTACAATAGCGCTGGAGGGGTTAAAAAAAATAAATAATAATTCAACTCACCTTAATCCACTTGATCGCGCTGCCGGCATCTCCTTCTGTCTTCTTTCTTTGCTGTGTACAGGAAAAGGACCTGTAGTGACGTCACTCCAGTCATCACATGGTAAGTCACATGATCTTTTACCATGGTGATGGATCATGTGATGACCGGAGTGACGTCACCACAGGTCCTGTTCCTGCACACAGCAAAGAAGAAGACAGAAGAGATGCCGGCTGCGCGATCAAGTGGATTAAGGCGAGTTGAATTATTATTATTTTTTTTTAACCCCTCCAGCCCTATTGTACTATGCATTCTGTATTCAGAATTCTATTATTTTCCCTTATAACCATGTTATAAGGGAAAATAATAATGATCGGGTCTCCATCCCGATCGTCTCCTAGCAACCGTGCGTGAAAATCGCACCGCATCCGCACTTGCTTGCGGATGCTTGCGATTTTCACGCAACCCCATTAACTTCTATGGGGCCTGCGTTACGTGAAAAACGCACAAAGAGGAGCATGCTGCGATTTTCACGCAACGCACAAATGATGCGTGAAAATCACCGCTCGTGTGCACAGCCCCATAGAAATGAATGGGTCATGATTCAGTGCGGGTGCAATGCGTTCACCTCACGCATCGCATCCACGCGGAATACTCGCCCGTGTGAAAGGGGCCTGAAGAGGTATTAGAGGATTAAAGTAGGGAAAAATATGTCTGTGGCTAATTAAAATATATATACATGGAAACATTTTCCAGTGCTGTTGCTGTTGCAAAGCGGAAAAATGAAAACAAACATATTTAGTCCTATAATCAATCGCAGCCCACGTCAAGGGTCCTCTTTGTCTTGCGAGCCCCTACACTGTCTATCACAAATCAAATGAAACCTGTCTAAAAAATAAAAAAAAACTACACAGAGACCACATGTTATTACAGTCTGCCCTGAACTGCGTCCGTCTGCCATGGTGATGCACCCTCAGGGCTCACGAAGTACTCGGCATAGAGGTCTCGAATGGCAAGTCCTGCAGTTCTAGGCCGGCCATGATGAGTGAGGTCCAATCCTCCAGATGATGAAGAACCTGTTTCCTCCAAACTATCATCTGAGGGAACATCATGAATCCTGCTTATTCACACATGCTTGAATAACTAACGTGGCATTTTCCGGGCCCATCTGTAAGGAGGACAGGAATACTCTCCACTTGTTAGAAAGTATTCCAAACGCACACTCAACATACCGACGGGCTCTTGTCGTTTGTCATCCAGGTTGCGTCTGGGGAAGGGTCGCATGACATGTGGGGCCAAAGCAAACCCTTCATCAGCCACAATTACAAACGGTGCCGGTGGTCCTGCAGAAGCGGGCAGACTTCTGGCCTCTGGGAGGGCAAGTTGGTTGGCACGAAGTCTCTCACTCCATCTAGAAGAACTGAAAATGCGCGCATCTGCAGCGCTCCCATAGGCCCCAATATCCACAATTATAAACTTATATCTAGTGTCTGCCAAAGCCAACAGCACTACAGAAAAGTATTGCTTCTAATGGTAGTAGCGGGACCCGGAGTGAGGCGGCTTCTTAACACGTACAGTACAGACCAAAAGTTTGGACACACCTTCTCATTCAAAGAGTTTTCTTTATTTTCATGACTATGAAGGCATCAAAACTATGAATTAACACATGTGGAATTATATACATAACAAACAAGTGTGAAACAACTGAAAATATGTCATATTCTAGGTTCTTCAAAGTAGCCACCTTTTGCTTTGATTACTGCTTTGCACACTCTTGGCATTCTCTTGATGAGCTTCAAGAGGTAGTCCCCTGAAATGGTTTTCACTTCACAGGTGTGCCCTGTCAGGTTTAATAAGTGGGATTTCTTGCCTTATAAATGGGGTTGGGACCCTCAGTGGCGTTGAGGAGAAGTCAGGTGGATACACAGCTGATAGTCCTACTGAATAGACTGTTAGAATTTGTATTATGGCAAGAAAAAAGCAGCTAAGTAAAGAAAAACGAGTGGCCATCATTACTTTAAGAAATGAAGGTCAGTCAGTCAGCCGAAAAATTGGGAAAACTTTGAAAGTAAGGGCTATTTGACCATGAAGGAGAGTGATGGGGTGCTGCGCCAGATGACCTGGCCTCCACAGTCACCGGACCTGAACCCAATCGAGATGGTTTGGGGTGAGCTGGACCGCAGAGTGAAGGCAAAAGGGCCAACAAGTGCTCAGAATCTCTGGGAACTCCTTCAAGACTGTTGGAAGACCATTTCAGGGGACTACCTCTTGAAGCTCATCAAGAGAATGCCAAGAGTGTGCAAAGCAGTAATCAAAGCAAAAGGTGGCAACTTTGAAGAACCTAGAATATGACATATTTTCAGTTGTTTCACACTTGTTTGTTATGTATATAATTCCACATGTGTTAATTCATAGTTTTGATGCCTTCATAGTCATGAAAATAAAGAAAACTCTTTGAATAACAAGGTGTGTCCAAACTTTTGGTCTGTACTGTATGTGTCTGCCATCCATTGCCCCTAAGCAGTTAGGAAACTGCGCATCAAGATGAAAGCCCTCAGCAATTCTGATCCAATCCTCAGCCGTGGGCTCTGGCATCGCCGTGTCCCCGAGTCGCTGCCAAATCACGTGACATGTTTGACGAACAATTCCAGAAATCGTGGAGACGCCCAGCAGGAACCCAGAATGCAGCGATGCAAAGGAATTACCGGTTGCCAGAAATCTAAAACAAAAAGACAGATAAATAATTATTTAAGGGCTCTTTCACACTTGCGTTGTCCGGATCCGTCGTGCACTCCATTTGCCTGAGGTGCCCGCCGGATCCGTAACACCGCAAGTGAACTGAAAGCATTAGAAGACGGATCCGTCTTCAAAATGCGTTCAGTGTTACAATGGCAGCCAGGACGCTATTAAAGTCCTGGCTGCCATAGTAGTAGTGGGGAGCGGGGAGCAGTATACTTACAGTCCGTGCGGCTCCCGGGGCGCTCCAGAATGACGTCAGAGCGATCCATGCGATCACGTCATCCATGCGCGTGGGACACCCTGACGTCACTCTGGAGCGCCCGGGGAGCCGCACGGACGGTAAGTATACTGCTCCCCCGCTCCCCACTACACTTACCATGGCTGCCAGGACTTTAGCGTCCCGGCAGCCATGGTAACCATTCAGAAAAAGCTAAACGTCGGATCCTGTAATGCGCCGAAACAACGTTTAGCTTAAGGCCGGATCCGGATTAATGCCTTTCAATGGGCATTAATTCCGGATCCGGCCTTGCGGCAAGTGTTCAGGATTTTTGACCGGAGCAAAAAGTGCAGCATGCTGTGGTATTTTCTCCGGCCAAAAAACGTTCCGTTCCGGAACTGAAGACATCCTGATGCATCCTGAACGGATTTCTCTCCATTCAGAATGCACGGGGATAAAACTGATCAGGATTCTTCCGGCATAGAGCCCCGACGACGGAACTCTATGCCGGAAGAAAAGAACGAAAGTGTGAAAGAGCCCTAAAATAGACTTGGACTGATACTTTTGATCAAGCTTTTACATATAAACAATCACATATATCAAAGATATAAAGCTGAGTGTATGTGTGTACAGAGCGGACAGTATCACACAGGATAGGATTAGATACACAGCTCTGCAGACAGTATCACACAGGATAGGATTAGATACATGGCTCTGCAGACAGTATCACACAGGACAAGATTAGATACATGGCTCTGCAGACAGTATCACACAGGATAGGATTAGATACATGGCTCTGCAGACAGTATCACACATGATAGGATTAGATACACAGCTCAGCAGACAGTATCACACAGGATAGGATTAGATACACAGCTCAGCAGACAGTATCACACAGGATAGGATTAGATACATGGCTCTGCAGACAGTATCACACAGGATAGGATTAGATACATGGCTCTGCAGACAGTATCACACAGGACAAGATTAGATACATGGCTCTGCAGACAGTATCACACAGGATAGGATTAGATACACAGCTCTGCAGACAGTATCACACAGGATAGGATTAGATACACAGCTCAGCAGACAGTATCACACAGGATAGGATTAGATACACAGCTCTGCAGACGGTATCACACAGGATAGGATTAGATACACAGCTCAGCAGACAGTATCACACAGGATAGGATTAGATACACAGCTCAGCAGATAGTATCACACAGGATAGGATTAGATACACAGCTCAGCAGACAGTATCACACAGGATAGGATTAGATACACAGCTCTGCAGACAGTATCACACAGGACAGGATTAGATACACAGCTCAGCAGACAGTATCACACAGGATAGGATTAGATACACAGCTCAGCAGACAGTATCACACAGGATAGGATTAGATACACAGCTCAGCAGACAGTATCACACAGGATAGGATTAGATACACAGCTCTGCAGACGGTATCACACAGGATAGGATTAGATACACAGCTCAGCAGACAGTATCACACAGGATAGGATTAGATACACAGCTCAGCAGATAGTATCACACAGGATAGGATTAGATACACAGCTCAGCAGACAGTATCACACAGGATAGGATTAGATACACAGCTCTGCAGACAGTATCACACAGGACAGGATTAGATACACAGCTCAGCAGACAGTGGGGCGGGTGCTGTACAGGTCACTGTTATGGGGGATACTGTCAATATGTTTGCACAACACATAGAAACATGAAATTCAATAGCTGAAATATACCCGTGCAAAGCCGGTCCCTTCTGATTGTGTATATATATATATATATATATATCTATATATATATAAAAATAACATTTATACCGAAAATACACCACGTACATATCAAAATTTAACAACATTTTTAATAATTTGAGTCACACATGCTACTTTATGAATCATTCGATGGGACCGTTTGTACAATAGAAAACATTCCCAGTAATTTGAGAGATTAATTGCATGTGTAAGGTGAACGCATTGCACCCGCACTGAATCCGGACCCATTCATTTCTATGGGGCGGTTCACATGAGCGGTGATTTTCACGCATCACTTGTGCGTTGCGTGAAAATCGCAGCATGCTCTATATTCTGCGTTTTTCACGCAACGCAGGCCCCATAGAAGTGAATGGGGTTGCTAGGTGATGATCGGGATGTGGACCCGATAATTATTATTTTCCCTTATAACATGGTTATAAGGGAAAATAATAGCATTCTGAATACATAATGCATAGTACAATAGGGCTGGAGGGGTTAAAAAATAAATAATAATAATTTAACTCACCTTAATCCACTTGTTCGCGCAGCCGGCATCTCTTCTGTCTTGTTCTTTGAGGAGTAGGACCTTTGATGACATCACTGCGCTCATCACATGGTCCGTCACATGATTTTTTTTACCATGGTGATGGATCATGTGACTGACCATGTGATGAGCGTAGTGACATCATCAAAGGTCCTTTTCCTCACAGATGAAGACAGAAGAGATGCCGGCTGTGCGAACAAGTGGATTAAGGTGAGTTAAATTTTTTAAATATTTTTTTTAACCCCTCCAGCGCTATTGTACTATGCAGTCTGTATTCAGAATGCTATTATTTTCCCTTATAACCATGTTATAAGGGGAAATAATACAATCTACACAACCTTGAACCCAAACCTGAACTTCTGTGAAGAAGTTCGGGTCTGGGTACCACAGTCAAATTTTTATCACGCGCGTGCAAAACACATTGCATACGCGCGATAAAAACTGAACAACGGAACGCAATTGCAGTCAAAACTGACTGCAATTGGGTACCTACTCGCTCGGGTTTGCCGCTATGCACCGGGACGCATCCGGACCTAATCCGGACACGCTCGTCTGCAAGGGGCCTTACTGGGACTTTTCTCAAGTAGATACATAGATAATAGAGATAGGCCTCATGCACACGACCGTGGTGTGTTTTGCGATCCACAAATCGCATATCCTCAAAACACGGATGGCGTCCGTGCGCATTCCGCAATTTGCGGAACGGAACGGAGAGCCTTTAATATAAATGCCTATTCTTGTCCACAAAGCGCAGAGGGGCCACGGAACGGAGCAACGGATGCGGGCAGCACACGGAGTGCTGTCCGCATCTTTTGCGGCCCCATTGAAGTGAATGGGTCTGCATCCGAGCCGCCAAAAGCCGCCGGCTTGGATGCGGACCAAAACAACGGCCGTGTGCATGAGGCCTTAGATAGATAGATAGATGATAGATAGATAGATAGATAGATAGATAATAGAAATCTGATCTTCATTCGTTTTTATATAGGGGTTTTTCAGCAGTTCAACATCAGAACTTCAGAAGAAAGGGAGATTTTTGTTAATCACTATTTCAAAGATAAATGGCTTCACCATCTCCATAGAAAGAAATTCTGCAGCAGCTGAGGCTTCTCAAAACATGTGCTAGATTGCCTCATTGCAAATAGAAAGAGCTTCCTCAAAAGAGGTTCTGCAGCAGCTAAGACACAGTAATGCATGGCATACTGTACACTTCAGACTCTGTAGGACCTGTATTTAATAGAGATTGATTGGATTTGTAAGCAGCTTCCCTAACTGACCCTTTACTGTATATTACATTATAATACGTTGCATTGAGTCTTATATTTAGCTGCTCCATTATAGGCAGCTCTATGTACCGTAAACATAAGTAATTGATGCTCTATACTGACATCCTACAGTGGCTTCATTCTCAGAATTTAACATTTTTTCCTATTTTAACACATGAAATATTCTGTTTTCATACCTGGAGAGATATAAATAGCAGATATTGATATTTGTCATTAGAGTTTCCCTGCACTGCTGCTATTTTGCCCATGTGGTCTTCTGCTGACCGCAATGTGGACTCGCAGATGACCACAAAGGAATATGGGAAGAAGAGTGAAATAAATAGACAGTATGTGTTTGGGACTGATGTAAAACTCGAATCCGTTGTAGTCAACATGAAAAGTAATGTATTCGATCCTTAAACACAGAAAAAGCACAATATTTACTAAACTGCCTTGTTATAATAGGTACATTCATCTAACAGATGTAGCAATAAGGGACAAAAGGACTGTAGTTGTAAGTGGGCCCATATGCTATATAAGAGTATAGCAGCCACATATATGTACAAAAATATAACTACTATAATACTGCTCCTATGTACAAGAATATAACTACTATAATACTGCTCCTATATACAAGAATATAACTACTATAATACTTCCTCCTATGTACAAGAATATAACTACTATAATACTGCTCCTATGTACAAGAATATAACTACTATAATACTGCTCCTATGTACAAGAATATAACTACTATAATACTGCCTCCTATGTACAAGAATATAACTACTATAATACTGCCTCCTATGTACAAGAATATAACTACTATAATACTGCTCCTATGTACAGTAATATAACTACTATAATACTGCTCCTATGTACAAGAATATAACTACTATAATACTGCCTCCTATGTACAAGAATATAACTACTATAATACTGCTCCTATGTACAAGAATATAACTACTATAATACTGCCTCTTATGTACAAGAATATAACTACTATAATACTGCCTCCTATGTACAAGAATATAACTACTATAATACTGCTCCTATGTACAAGAATATAACTACTATAATACTGCTCCTATATACAAGAATATAGCTACTATAATACTGCTCCTATGTACAAGAATATAACTACTATAATACTGCTCCTATGTACAATAGTATAACTACTATAATACTGCTCCTATGTACAAGAATATAACTACTATAATACTGCCTCCTATGTACAAGAATATAACTACTATAATACTGCCTCCTGTGTACAAGAATATAACTACTATAATACTGCTCCTATGTACAAGAATATAACTACTATAATACTGCTCCTATATACAAGAATATAGCTACTATAATACTGCTCCTATGTACAAGAATATAACTACTATAATACTGCCTCCTATGTACAAGAATATAACTACTATAATACTGCTCCTATGTACAAGAATATAACTACTATAATACTGCCTCCTATGTACAAGAATATAACTACTATAATACTGCCTCCTATGTACAAGAATATAACTACTATAATACTGCTTCCTATGTATAAGAATATAACTACTATAATACTGCAATTATGTACAAGAATATAGCTACCATAATACTGCTTCCTATGTGCAAGAATATAACTACTATAATACTGCCTCCTATGTAGCAGAATATAACTCTTATAATACTGCTCCTATGTACCAGAATATAACTACTATAATACTGCTTCCTATGTACAAGAATATAACTACTTTAATGCTGATCCTATGTGCAAGAATATAACTACTATAATACTGCTTCCTATGTACAAGAATAGAACTACTATAATACTGCTCCTATGTACAAGAATATAACTACTATAATACTGCCTCCTTTGTAGAAGAATATAACTACTATTATACTGCATCCTATGTAGAATATAACTACTGTAATACTGCCCCAAATGTACAAAAATCTAACTACTATAATACTGTTCCCTATGTGCAAGAATGTACAGTAACTATAATAATGTTCTGTATGGACAAGAATACAAATACTATAATACTAACCCTATATAGAAGAATATAACTACTATAATACTGCTCCTATTCACAAAAATATAACTACTATAATACTGATCCTATGTACAAGAATATAACTACTATAATACTGCCTCCTATGTACAAGAATATAACTACTATAATACTGCTCCTACGGTATGTACAAGAATATAACTACTATAATACTGCTCCTATGCACAAGAATATATCTACTATAATACTGCTCCTACGGTATGTACAAGAATATAACTACTATAATACTGCTCCTATGTTGAAGAATATAACTACTATAATACTGCTTCCTATGTAGAACAATATAACTACTATAATACTGCTCCTATGTACAAGAATTTAACTACTATAATATTGCCTCCTATGTACAAGAATATAACTACTATAATACTGCCTCCTATGGACAAGAATATAACTACTATAATACTGCCTCCTATGTACAAGAATATAACTACTATAATACTGCCTCCTATGTACAGGAATATAACTACTATAATACTGCCTCCTATGTACAAGAATATAACTACTATAATACTGCCTCCTATGTACAAGAATATAACTACTATAATACTGCCTCCTATGTACAAGAATATAACTACTATAATACTGCTTCCTATGTATAAGAATATAACTACTATAATATTGCCTCCTATGTTTAAGAATATAACTATTATAATACTGCTTCTATGTACAAGAATATAACTATTATAATACTGCTTCTATGTACAAGAATATAACTACTATAATACTGCCTCCTATGTACAAGAATATAACTACTATAATACTGCCTCCTATGTACAAGAATATAACTACTATAATACAGCCTCCTATGTACAAGAATATAACTACTATAATACAGCTCCTATGTACAAGAATATAACTACTATAATACTGCTCCTATGTACAAGAATATAACTACTATAATACTGCTCCTATGTACAAGAATATAACTACTATAATACTGCCTCCTATGTACAAGAATATAACTACTATAATACTGCCCCTATGTACAAGAATATAACTACTATAATACTGCCTCCTATGTACAAGAATATAACTACTATAATACTGCCTCCTATGTACAAGAATATAACTACTATAATACTGCCTCCTATGTACAAGAATATAACTACTATAATACTGCTCCTATGTACAAGAATATAACTACTATAATACTGCTCCCATGTACAAGAATATAACTACTATAATACTGCCTCCTATGTACAAGAATATAACTACTATAATACTGCTCCTATGTACAAGAATATAACTACTATAATACTGCTCCTATGTACAAGAATATAACTACTATAATACTGCTCCTACATACAAAAAATATAACTTCTATAATACTGCCATTATGTACAAGAATTTAACTTCTATAATACTGTTCCTGAATCCTCAGGATGGTTATTCAGCGGAACGCTGCGGCAAAACACGGGAGCTGAAGTTTTGTTTCTACTGTCTCACTTTATAAGTGGCCATGTGTACTGCTGGGGAATCCACAAAGATCATTATTTTCTACTGCACACATTATAAGTGGGTATTAGTAGTACTTGGGGCATTTTTTCTCATGGCACACATTACGGGTGATTTATTTCTACAGGGGGCACTATAGAAGGGAATTATTACTTCTGAGTCACACTAGGGAGGCTTTGGTACTACTAGGGGGCAAAACAGTGGGCATCATTACTACTGAGATGGTATATTTACACACTATGGAGGCTTTAAAACTAATAGGGGCATTATGGTGGGAGTTACAACTACCGAAGGAGACTGTGGTGGGCATTATTACTTATTAGGTATTATTACTACAGGTGGCATTTTGATGGACTACTACTAGGGTCACTATGGTGGGCTTTATTACTTATTAGGTATTATTACTACAGGTGGCATTTTGATGGACTCTGCTACTACTGGGGTCACTATGGTGGGCTTTATTACTACTGAGGGACTATGCGGAACATGATTACTACTATTGGTCCTATGGACAACATTATTACTTCTGGGGCAGCACAATGGGGGACAGTATTACTCCTGGGGACACTGTAGGGGCACTATTACTACTAACGGCACTCTGGGAGAGAATTATTTCTATTGGTGGGACTTTGGCAGCGCTATTACTGTGGGGGGCACCCTGGCACAGGGTTAACTTAGCACAATTACTTTTGGGGGGGGGGGGGGCACAATGTTTACAGCACTATGTCAGATTTGCTGGGTGCAATTATTTTTGAGGACACTGTGTGGTCAATAATTATTGAAGTGGGCCGTATCTATGTGGTAATAGTATTTTTAGGGACTGTTTCTGCAGCATAATAGTGGGGAGCACAGCGGGCACAATATTGGGGGTGGCAAGAGGAGTCAGAATTTGAAAGGTGGGGAGAATGATGGAAAAGTAGGAATCTGTCAAACTCTGCAGCGATAAGAGATGGGTGAAATAAGTCATCATGGCGGTCTGGTCTGAATGGAGAAGATGAGGAAAGAGAACATGTATTTTAGAGGCGACGTCATTGGATGTCATAGGTATGTGGTGCTGTGTTCTCCGGTATGGTTGTCACTGTTGCCCGGGGTGGGATAAGCGTTCCCTATCCTGGTTCAGGTTATGTGTGAATAACTCCCAACTTAACAGTCGTCCTTCGATAGATATTGTTGGGGTGTCAGTCTGTAATATTATAAAATTTTTGAGTGGTTGATCTTTAAAGGGTTAATCATGTTTTTTGCTCTTCACGGTCATTGACACCATAATGGCCGTCTTTTTACATAAACGCGGAAATCAGGGATAAAGCAAAAGAGGAGAACAAAGCCCCGGCATTTCCTGCGTAAGAGAACTTTCTTTTAATCAGGCTGTGTTATTTTCCAGGACTGCGCTGTACACAGCGGCCTCAGTCCGTGCGGTGGAAAGTGAGCGTCCGTGTTTGTGCGCAGCCGGCTGACTCATTACCATTCAGCGCATGGAGCTCACACAGGTCTCTCTATGTGAGACAAGGCTGTTTTATGTAACAGGCTCCCCGCTGCCAAGTCCTCACGCTGGCATCTCTGTGTGCCGCTGACATCAATACCTGACATGACCGGAGCCAGGGAAGGATCTGAATAACTGGCTTGTTAGTCACCCTCCTTGATGGACTGCACTCGTTTTAAAGGAAAACAGCATGTTGTGCTGCGGAGATGTTTGATAATTGAGGCTCCAGGGGGACGGAGAAGTTCTGTACACAGCCATAGAAACATGGGCTAGAGTTATCAAAACTGTCAATCTAGGCCTTGTTGCTCATAGCAACCAATCACAGCCCAGCTTTCATTTCTTAGGTGTGTTGGAAAATATGAAAGCTGGACTTTTATTGGTTGCCATGGGCAACAAGGCCTAGTTCTTCTCTAGTCCTACAAATACCATCTGTACTGTCGTCTATAGCAATGTCTCTCCACCTTCCTAAGCCATGTACCCCCCAACTCAATGTACCTATTCCATAGGTTGAGAAATCTCCAGGCTTCTCTCTTCTTCTCGACCCACGACCTGTAGAAGTGATCCTTTCCATCTAACCTCCTCCAGTCGCTCTTCATTACTCACCTAACTACCATTTTTAACCTCTCTCTCTCTCTCTCTTCTGGTATTTTTCCCTCTTCTTTCAAACACTCTGTTATAACTCCACTACTAAAGAAAACATCTCTTGACCCGACCTGTGCTGCTAACTACCAATCTGTTTCTAACCTCCCCTTCATTTCTAAACTACTTGAACGTCTCATCTACTCTCGCTTAATAAGCTATCTCTCTGCAAACTCTCTTCTTGACCCCTTACAATCTGCCTTTCAGCCTCTCCATTATACAGAAACTGCCTTGACTAAAGTGTCTAACGATCTCCTGACAGCAAAAAGAAATGGCGATTATTCTCTACTGATACTTCTGGATTTCTCTGCAGCGTTTGATACCATAGACCACAATCTCCTCTTCTCTATTCTCCACTTAATTGGCCTTAAGGACACTGCTCTCCTCTGGTTCTCTTTCTATCTCTCTGGCCGCTCCTTTAGTGTATCAATGACTGGGTCTACTTCTCCTCTTAATCCCGATGTTGCTGTTTCTCAGGGTTCAGCCATAGGTCCTCTACTCCCTCTACACAGTACCCATCGGACAGACTATCAGTAGATTTGGCTTTCAGGACGACACGCAACTATACACTTCGTTCCCTGACATCACCCCTGCTTTAGGTCAAAAAACCAGTGATTGTCTGGCAGATGTCTCTAACATCATGTCCTTTCGGTATCTAAAATTTAACCTCTCAAAAACTTATTGTCTTTTCCCTATCTACTCACCCACCTAAACTTGATATTTCAATTTTGGTCTGCGGCACTACCATAACTCCTGGGCACCACTCCCGCTGTCTTGGGGCCATGTTTGACTTGGATCTTTTCGTTGTTCCCCATATCCAGTCACTTACACGCTCTTGTTGTCTGCAACTCAATAATATCTCCAGAATACACCCTTTTCTTATGGTGGAAAAACTCATTGTTGCCTTGATTCATTCTCGCCTTGACTACTGCAATGCATTACTAATCGGTCTCCCTCTCACTAAACTCTCCCCCCTTCAGTCTGTCCTAAATGCTGCAGCCAGGCTCATCTATCTATTCACCAGCTACACTGATGCTACTAGTCTGTGCCAGTCACTTCACTGGTTGCCCATCCACTACAGAATACAGTTCAAACTTCTCACCCACAAAGCTCTCCACAGTGCTGCACCTTCATACATCTCCTCCCTCATCTCCATCTACCACCCTACTCGTGCTCTCCACAGTGCTGCACCTCCATACATCTCCTCCCTCACCTCCATCCACCACCCTACTCGTGCTCTCCACAGTGCTGCAGATCCATACATCTCCTCCCTAACCTCCATCTACCACCCTACTTCTGCTCTCCAGAGTGCTGCACCTCCATACATCTCCTCCCTCATCTCCATCTACCACCCTACTCGTGCTCTCCACAGTGCTGCCCCTCCATACATCTCCTCCCTAATCTCCATCTACCACCCTACTCCTGCTCTCCACAGTGCTGCACCTCCATACATCTCCTCCCTCATCTCCATCTACCACCCTACTCGTGCTCTCCACAGTGCTGCACCTTCATACATCTCCTCCCTCATCTCCATCCACCACCCTACTCCTGCTTTCCACAGTGCTGCACCTCCATACATCTCCTCCCTCATCTCCATCTACCACCCTACTCCTGCTCTCCACAGTGCTGCCCCTCCATACATCTCCTCCCTCGTGCTCTCCACAGTGCTGCACCTCCATACATCTCCTCCCTCACCTCCATCTACCACCCTACTCGTGCTCTCCACAGTGCTGCACCTCCATACATCTCCTCCCTCATCTCCATCTACCACCCTACTCGTGCTCTCCACAGTGCTGCACCTCCATACATCTCCTCCCTCATCTCCATCTACCACCCTACTCGTGCTCTCCACAGTGCTGCCCTCCATACATCTCCTCCCTCATCTCCATCTACCACCCTACTCGTGCTCTCCACAGTGCTGCACCTCCATACATCTCCTCCCACACCTCCATCTACCACCCTACTCGTGCCCTCCACAGTGCTGCCCTCCATACATCTCCTCCCTCATCTCCATCTACCACCCTACTCGTGCTCTCCACAGTGCTGCACCTCCATACATCTCCTCCCACACCTCCATCTACCACCCTACTCGTGCCCTCCACAGTGCTGCCCTCCATACATCTCCTCCCTCATCTCCATCTACCACCCTACTCGTGCACTCCACAGTGCTGCCCTCCATACATCTCCTCCCTCATCTCCATCTACCACCCTACTCGTGCTCTCCACAGTGCTGCACCTCCATACATCTCCTCCCACACCTCCATCTACCACCCTACTCGTGCCCTCCACAGTGCTGCCCTCCATACATCTCCTCCCTCATCTCCATCTACCACCCTACTCGTGCTCTCCACAGTGCTGCACCTCCATACATCTCCTCCCACACCTCCATCTACCACCCTACTCGTGCCCTCCACAGTGCTGCCCTCCATACATCTCCTCCCTCATCTCCATCTACCACCCTACTCGTGCACTCCACAGTGCTGCCCTCCATACATCTCCTCCCTCATCTCCATCTACCACCCTACTCGTGCACTCCACAGTGCTGCCCTCCATACATCTCCTCCCTCATCTCCATCTACCACCCTACTTCTGCTCTCCACAGTGCTGCACCTCCATACATCTCCTCCCACACCTCCATCTACCACCCTACTCGTGGCCTCCACAGTGCTGCCCTCCATACATCTCCTCCCTCATCTCCATCTACCACCCTACTCGTGCCCTCCACAGTGCTGCCCTCCATACATCTCCCCCCTCATTTCCTTCTACCACCCTACTTATGCTCTCCATTCTGCTAGTGATCTAAGATTAAAATCCTCCATAATTTGTAACTTTCACTCCCGTCTTCAAGAGTTTATCCAAGCACCTACTCTCTAGAATGCTCTGGTCCGGAATATCAGGTCAATTCCCAACATTCCTACCTTCAAATGTGCCTTAAAAACACATCTTTTCAGACAGGCTTATCAAGCTTCCTGAGTACCCCCCCCCCCCCCCCCCCCCCCCAAGCTCCTCAGAACGGAACTAGATTTTCTAACAGGTCCCACACCCAAAACAGATCGGCCTACACCACTGCTTTCAGTACAATAATGGATTGACTGCTAGATCTCACAATCACCTACCTTATGTCTCACCCCCAATTCCTCATAGATTGCCAAGGCCCTCACTCCTAGTGTTTCAGTTTGTATATTAGCCAGTTACATTGTGATGTCTTTTGTTTAGTACATGAACTCTCTGAACTTGTAAAGCGCTGTGGAATATGGTGGAGCTTTAAAAAAATATATTATTATTATTTAGAATACGACACCAATTATCCTATGCATTGCAATGCCAAACCCAAAATTCTCTGGAAATGGGTGGAAGGAGCAATCTGTCCTTTAATGTGATATTCCACTCAGAATAAGTGGATGGGATCATAGGCGTGTGCACGGGGTGTGCCGGGTGTGCCTGGGCACACCCTAATCAAGCCTGCTGGCCGGCGAATAATAATGAGCGCTTCCATTTTGGAAGCGCTCATTAGTACCTGAGGAACAGGAAGCAGTGAACGCTATTTACTTACCGCTTCCTGGTCCTCGGCTGTCAGCTGTGCAGGGCTGCGCCAGTTCAAAGCACAGCCGACAGCAGGAAGAGGATTGCGGGCGGCGAGGAGCAGAGAGGTAAGTGTTTTTTTATTTTATAAAAAATGAGACTGCTGGGGGCACAATGTGGGCTAATGAGGCATAATGGGGGCTAATGAGAGGCATAATCGGGGCTGATGAGAGGCACAGGGATCTGTACTGGGACCGATTTTGTTTAATATCTTCATAAGTGATATTGCAAAAGGCCTCGCTGGTAAGGTTTGTCTTTTTGCTGATGACACAAAGATATGTAACAGGGTTGATGTTCCTGGAGGGAAACGCCAAATGGAAAAGGATTTAGGAAAACTAGAAGAATGGTCAGAACTCTGGCAACTGAAATTTAATGTGGATAAGTGCAAGATAATGCACCTGGGGCGTAAAAACCCAAGGGCAGAATATAGAATATTTGACACAGTCCTGACCTCAGTATCTGAGGAAAGGGATTTAGGAGTAATTATTTCAGAAGACTTAAAGGTGGGAAGACAATGTAATAGAGCAGCACGAAATGCCAGCAGAATGCTTGGATGTATAGGGAGAGGTATAAGCAGTAGAAAGAGTGAAGTGCTTATGCCGCTGTACAGAACACTGGTGAGACCTCACTTGGAGTATTGTGCGCAGTACTGGAGGCCATATCTCCAGAAGGATATAGATACTCTAGAGAGAGTTCAGAGAAGAGCTACTAAACTAGTACATGGATTGCAGGATAAAACTTACCAGGAAAGGTTAAAGGACCTTAATATGTATAGCTTGGAAGAAAGAAGAGACAGAGGGGATATGATAGAAACTTTTAAATACATAAAGGGAATCAACTCGGTAAAGGAAGAGAGCATATTTAAAAGAAGAAAAACTACCACAAGAGGACACAGTTTTAAATTAGAGGGGCAAAGGTTTAAAAGTAATATAAGGAAGTATTACTTTACTGAGAGAGTAGTGGATGCATGGAATAGCCTTCCTGCAGAAGTGGTAGCTGCAAATACAGTGAAGGGGTTTAAGCATGCATGGGATAGGCATAAGGCTATCCTTCATATAAGATAGGGCCGGGGGCTATCCATAGTACTCAGTATATTGGGCAGACTAGATGGGCCAAATGGTTCTTATCTGCCGACACATTCTATGTTTCTATGTTTCTATAATGGGGGTTAATGAGGCATAAAGGCTATACACTCACCTAAAGAATTATTAGGAACACCTGTTCTATTTCTCATTAATGCAATTATCTAGTCAACCAATCACATGGCAGTTGCTTCGATGCATTTAGGGGGGTGCTCCTGGTCAAGACAATCTCCTGAACTCCAAACTGAATGTCAGAATGGGAAAGAAAGGTGATTTAGGCAATTTTGAGCGTGGCATGGTTGTTGGTGCCAGACGGGCCGATCTGAGTATTTCACAATCTGCTCAGTTACTGGGATTTTCACGCACAACCATTTCTAGGGTTTACAAAGAATGGTGTGAAAAGGGAAAAACATCCAGTATGCGGCCGTCCTGTGGGCGAAAATGCCTTGTGGATGCTAGAGGTCAGAGGAGAATGGGCCGACTGATTCAAGCTGATAGAAGAGCAACGTTGACTGAAATAACAACTCGTTACAACCGAGGTCTGCAGCAAAGCATTTGTGAAGCCACAACACGCACAACCTTGAGGCGGATGGGCTACAACAGCAGAAGACCCCACCGGGTACCACTCATCTCCACTACAAATAGGAAAAAGAGGCTACAATTTGCACAAGCTCACCAAAATTGGACTGTTGAAGACTGGAAAAATGTTGCCTGGTCTGATGAGTCTCGATTTCTGTTGAGACATTCAAATGGTAGAGTCCGAATTTGGCGTAAACAGAATGAGAACATGTATCCATCCTCTGATGGCTACTTCCAGCAGGATAATGCACCATGTCACAAAGCTCGAATCATTTCAAATTGGTTTCTTGAACATGACAATGAGTTCACTGCACTAAAATGGCCCCCACAGTCACCAGATCGCAACCCAATAGAGCATCTTTGGGATGTGGTGGAACGGGAGCTTCGTGCCCTGGATGTGCATCCCTCAAATCTCCATCAACTGCAAGATGCTATCCTATCAATATGGGCCAACATTTCTAAAGAATGCTATCAGCACCTTGTTGAATCAATGCCACGTAGAATTAAGGCAGTTCTGAAGGCAAAAGGGGGTCCAACACCGTATTAGTATGGGGGCACTAATAATTCTTTAGGTGAGTGTAGATATATATACAGGGAGTGCAGAATTATTAGGCAAGTTGTATTTTTGAGGATTAATTTTATTATTGAACAACAACCATGTTCTCAATGAACCCAAAAAACTCATTAATATCAAAGCTGAATATTTTTGGAAGTAGTTTTTAGTTTGTTTTTAGTTTTAGCTATTTTAGGGGGATATCTGTGTGTGCAGGTGACTATTACTGTGCATAATTATTAGGCAACTTAACAAAAAAACTAATATATACCCATTTCAATTATTTATTTTTACCAGTGAAACCAATATAACATCTCAACATTCACAAATATACATTTCTGACATTCAAAAACAAAACAAAAACAAATCAGTGACCAATATAGCCACCTTTCTTTGCAAGGACACTCAAAAGCCTGCCATTCATGGATTCTGTCAGTGTTTTGATCTGTTCACCATCAACATTGCGTGCAGCAGCAACCACAGCCTCCCAGACACTGTTCAGAGAGGTGTACTGTTTTCCCTCCTTGTAAATCTCACATTTGATGATGGACCACAGGTTCTCAATGGGGTTCAGATCAGGTGAACAAGGAGGCCATGTCATTAGATTTTCTTCTTTTATACCCTTTCTTGCCAGCCACGCTGTGGAGTACTTGGACGCGTGTGATGGAGCATTGTTCTGCATGAAAATCATGTTTTTCTTGAAGGATGCAGACTTCTTCCTGTACCACTGCTTGAAGAAGGTGTCTTCCAGAAACTGGCAGTAGGACTGGGAGTTGAGCTTGACTCCATCCTCAACCCGAAAAGGCCCCACAAGCTCATCTTTGATGATACCAGCCCAAACCAGTACTCCACCTCCACCTTGCTGGCGTCTGAGTCGGATTGGAGCTCTCTGCCCTTTACCAATCCAGCCACGGGCCCATCCATCTGACCCATCAAGACTCACTCTCATTTCATCAGTCCATAAAACCTTAGATAAATCAGTCTTGAGATATTTCTTGGCCCAGTCTTGACGTTTCAGCTTGTGTGTCTTGTTCAGTGGTGGTCGTCTTTCAGCCTTTCTTACCTTGGCCATGTCTCTGAGTATTGCACACCATGTGCTTTTGGGCACTCCAGTGATGTTGCAGCTCTGAAATATGGCCAAACTGGTGGCAAGTGGCATCTTGGCAGCTGCACGCTTGACTTTTCTCAGTTCATGGGCAGTTATTTTGCGCCTTGGTTTTTCCACACGCTTCTTGCGACCCTGTTGACTATTTTGAATGAAACGCTTGATTGTTCGATGATCACGCTTCAGAAGCTTTGCAATTTTAAGAGTGCTGCATCCCTCTGCAAGATATCTCACTATTTTTGACTTTTCTGAGCCTGTCAAGTCCTTCTTTTGACCCATTTTGCCAAAGGAAAGGAAGTTGCCTAATAATTATGCACACCTAATATAGGGTGTTGATGTTATTAGACCACACCCCTTCTCATTACAGAGATGCACATCACCTAATATGCTTAATTGGTAGTAGGCTTTCGAGCCTATACAGCTTGGAGTAAGACAACATGCATAAAGAGGATGATGTGGTCAAAATACTCATTTGCCTAATAATTCTGCACGCAGTGTATATATATATATATATATATATATATATATATACAGTACAGACCAAAAGTTTGGACACACCTTCTCATTCAAAGAGTTTTCTTTATTTTCATGACTATGAAAATTGTTGATTCACACTTAAGTCATCAAAACTATGAATTAACACATGTGGAATTATATACATAACAAACAAGTGTGAAACAACTGAAAATATGTCATATTCTAGGTTCTTCAAAGTAGCCACCTTTTGCTTTGATTACTGCTTTGCACACTCTTGGCATTCTCTTGATGAGCTTCAAGAGGTAGTCCCCTGAAATGGTCTTCACTTCACAGGTGTGCCCTGTCAGGTTTAATAAGTGGGATTTCTTGCCTTATAAATGGGGTTGGGACCATCAGTGGCGTTGAGGAGAAGTCAGGTGGATACACAGCTGATAGTCCTACTGAATAGACTGTTAGAATTTGTATTATGGCAAGAAAAAAGCAGCTAAGTAAAGAAAAACGAGTGGCCATCATTACTTTAAGAAATGAAGGTCAGTCAGTCAGCCGAAAAATTGGGAAAACTTTGAAAGTAAGGGCTATTTGACCATGAAGGAGAGTGATGGGGTGCTGCGCCAGATGACCTGGCCTCCACAGTCACCGGACCTGAACCCAATCGAGATGGTTTGGGGTGAGCTGGACCGCAGAGTGAAGGCAAAAGGGCCAACAAGTGCTAAGCATCTCTGGGAACTCCTTCAAGCAGTAATCAAAGCAAAAGGTGGCTACTTTGAAGAACCTAGAATATGACATATTTTCCGTTGTTTCACACTTGTTTGTTATGTATATAATTCCACATGTGTTAATTCATAGTTTTGATGCCTTCATAGTCATGAAAATAAAGAAAACTCTTTGAATGAGAAGGTGTGTCCAAACTTTTGGTCTGTACTGTACATACAACACTATATCCAACAAGTGTGAACAGCACAGCAGTGTTCTATGATGGCGGGTGCCAGCGGCTGATGAAGCGATCCAAAACTTCCAAATAGCAATAATCCAAGAGAATCCACGGCACTTCCTTACGTAAAAGCGTGTAATTTATTCACCAAATAGCAACGTTTCGGTTCGCATACTGGAACCTTTTTCAAGCAGTGATACAAAGGGGGAGTGCACATAGCATATATATGGCATGTTGCATATCAATTAATCAATGACATCATTAAGTACAAAACGTGATAAAATTCATAAAATTGTGTATCAAAATCCAAGTATACATGATTCAAAAACAGGTGAGACCCATGTTCGACATATACGTGACCAGAATATATATCTCAACAGTAGTGTATATACCTAAAAAGACTCTAAGTCACATTTCATAATAATTAAGACATTCATTAACACCCAGGTGATTTCATAACAAACAGGATTAAAAACAGTAGCTGAATGTTTGTAACCAGATGCGGATCCGAGCGACACATGGAGATCTGGCGTGGTGTATGAGCAACTGCGCCTGCGCGACGCTGTTTTGCATTCATCTTAGTATAGGCAGTCTTCTATGAACGACTGTATCACCTGATCTGCAGGTCAGCTGATCCAAAGGTCAGGTGACCGAAAAATTGGGATCACATGCGGCCTGTTTGTAAGCGTTGCTGCGGCAACAATCACATGACTAAGGTCCTGCAGTTTCTAGGTAAAACTTTCGCAGGATCTGTGTCTCTACTTACTATATAGGAAGATAAAGCCAACTTCATAAAGATAAAGTAAGCTTCCATCACCCCAAGGTAGTAACTTATATCCACACCCGCAAATTCCCGGACAACAGAGAAAAATCTCAATTAGATATTGTGGACCGACAGGCATAAGAAGCAGATTTCATTTCTGCATTAGTGGGGTCATCAACATCTGAGGACATCGCTAAATGTCCTCAGTTGCAGGGGCGGATTAAGTGTCTACCCAACTCGGGCCCCTCCCTCCATTTTAGTTTAGGTTTTTTTTGTATGAAGAGGCTGCGGTGCTTCGTGAGCGCCACAGTCTCTTCCTAGGCCATATGACATCTTCAGACCAAAAAAAATACCCCAAATTGGGTCCTAAACTGAAAAATTTGGTCGCCAAATTTAAAATACATATAATTATAATAAAAAAGACATGGAGGAGAATACAGCACCACATACCTCTTACATCCAGGGACATCTCCTGTCATGTAGACCTTCTCTTTCCTCTTCTCCTCCATTTGACCCAGACCGCCATGGCAAATTCTTTCAGCCGCATCTCGTCTCTACAGTTTGTAACACAGACACGTTAGATTTCTCAATTTTTCCATCAACCCCCCCATCCTGGTGTCCCCACAGTGTCATCCTGCTGCCACCCCCAATACTGTGCCCGTTGTGCCCCCCAATGCCCCAGGTACTGTACTGCTGAGAAAATAGGGACCCTAATAGACATAATTGGGGTCATTTATCAAACTGGTGTAAAGTAGAACTGGATTTCCAAAAGAGCTGTCAAATATGAAAGGTGGAATCTGATTGGCTGCTATGGGCAACTAAGCCAGTTCTGCTTTACACCAGTCTGATAAATGACCCCAAATGTCCCTATAGTGTCCACAGCAGCTATAATGTCCCCTAGAGTGCCCCGAGTAATAATAACACCCTCTATTGTGCTCCAGGCAATAATCCCTGTATAGTGTCCCCAAAAATAATAGAATTGCCCCTACAGTGGTCCCCAATAGCAACACCCCCATATAGTAATTTCCACCACACTGCCCCAGATAGTAATCCCCCCATAGTAATTTGCCCCCACACAGTAATTTCCCCTACATAGTAATTTGCCCCACACTGCCCCCACATAGTAATTTCCACCAAACTGCCCCCACATAGTAATTTGTCCCCACATAGCAATTTCCCCCACATTGCCCCCACACAATAGTTTCCCCCACATAGTAATTTGTCCCCACATAGCAATTACCCCGCACTGTCCCCACATAGCTATTTGCCCCACATAGTAATTTGCCCCACATAGTAATTTTCCCCTACACTGCCCTATATAGTAATTTGCCCCCACATAGTAGTCCCTCCCATAATAATTTGCCCCCACATAGTAATTTGCCCCCACATAGTAGTCCCTCCCATAATTTGGCCCCACACAGCCCCCACATTCCCCCCGATGTACTCGATGTCTCTTCCCTAATATGTCCTCCTGTGTGCCCCCCCCCCACATGTCCCCCAAAGTAGGCACATGAAATAAAATAAAAAAATGAAAAAAAATTAAAAGCTAAATACTCACCTATGTCCAAGGCCAAGCACTTGCTCGCAGAGGAAGGCGGGATGAGGCAGGCGTGCACACGTCACAGTGCTGCGTCCACGGCACAGGCGCGCGATGACGTCATCACTCACGCCTGCGCCGGGATTTCACTATCGCATAGGCCTCAGGCCTACTAGGCCTGAAGCCTGTGTCGGTGATCGGTGACGGGACAGGGAGCTATGCGCTCCTGTGCCCCGCCGCAGTATGTGGGCGTTCGGGTCGGCGCTGGGCCCGGGGCTGCCGGCCCGAACGTCCCTATTGTAATCCGCCACTGCTCAGTTGTATCAGTAGGCTGCTCAGGCCATACCGCACCTGTCCCCAAGTGCAAAGTATAGCCGTGACCGCCAACCCCCAAAACAGCAGAGTAAAGCTGTGATGACAGAAAGGATTTGCCCCCACACATATCGCTTCAAACGATATTCGAAGAGAATATCAGGAGACCTCATCCCATACTGTCCAAAAGGGAATTACAGAGAGTACGCAGGGCTCCCGTTCCTAGGAGCTCCAGCTTACTTCATTTATGTCCCACTCGTCACTATAGTAATTATCTGCAACTCATCCCAGTCAGAACCAGGGCACAAATCGTACCAAACTAGGTCCAAGAACTCCAAGTGAGGAAAGGAAACACATATAACAAAAAGCGGTGATCTCATGTGCATAGTCTCATCCATTGTACAAAATTATTTATATGCATCAGTTTGGTAATTGCCCAGCATCCTCATGTGTGGCAGGGATCCGAATCATTACTTCTTGTCCTCCAAACGTTCAACTGTACAAAATCTGCAGGTTAAAACAAAGGAGACCATTTAGAAAACATAAATAGCACCCCACATATAACTAGCAGGTCGACACACCAGGATTTGGGTCACATCCAAAGGAAAAAACCATCTAAGTACATATCCAAGGTCTGAACTCAACATTCAACCCCATCGGTTTTAAGGTATTTAGTTTCATAATCCAGGTATTTAGTTTCCTAAACACGGTGTGTGTGTGTGCTTTAGGGTGCACACCCTAGTGCAATATGCTGCGCACGACTATGGATGGGATATCGCTGTTAGATTGTTGGGATCTCTCACGAGAATAGGGGCCCGTGTAGCTCATTTGAATGGAGCATGGTGAGGTGTGCACATTTATTCTCTATGAGACTGCCAGAGACAGCAGAGCTCTTCAACAGTCCGATAGAGATGAGTGAAGCATGCTCGACCACCACTTCATTCATAAGGGGGGACACAGGATACCCACTAATGCAGCGATGGACTGGCCATCGGGAGTACCGGGAGAATCCCGGTGGGCCGATCGAATTATGGGCCGGCCAGGGCCGCCATCAGGGGGGTAAAGCCGATACCCCAGTAAGGGGCCCGGACCCCGGGGGGGCCCGGCCGGTCCCGAGCCATTTTAATTTTTTTGCTGTCAGTGTGTTAACTAAGTTTAAAATCAGCGCTCATCTCTTTACTATCTTACACTGACTCAGCTCCAGTAACAGCAGGCAGTGTGGGGGCGGCGCTCACTCACTGACGTCACACGCCTGCTCCTCCCACTAGGCGGCGCAGGCGCGTGACGTCAGTGAGTGAGCGCTGCCGCCCGCACTTGTTACTGGAGGCTGAAGGCGGGAGCTGAATGTAAGGTAGTAAAGAGATGAGCGCTGTGTAAAAAAAAAATTAAAGTTACTGTCTGCAGCCTGCAGCCAGGATACCGATTTATTAATGTATACTACTGTGAGTGGCGGGGAGGGGGATCTATGGATGACGGCACTGTTATAGGGAGGGGGAGATCTGTGGATGGCACTGTTATGGGGGGGGGTCTGTCATGTGGATGACACTTATGGGGGGGGGGTCTGTGGATGACACTTATGGGGGGGATCTGTGGATGGCACCATTATGGAGGGGGATCTGTGGATGACACTGTTATGGAGGGGGATCTGTGGATGACACTTATGGAGGGGGATCTGTGGATGACACTGTTATGGAGGGGGATCTGTGGATGGCACCGTTATGGAAGGGGATCTGTGGATGGCACCGTTATGGAGGGGGATCTGTGGATGGCACCGTTATGGGGAATCTGTGGATGATACATACCGTATATAACATCTTATGCTATATGTGTCATCCACAGATCCACCCCATGACAATGTCATCCACAGATCCCCCTCCATAACAGTGTTCTGTGGATGACACTATTATGGGGGGGATCTGTGGATGACACTATTATGGGGGGGGGATCTGTGGATGACACTGTTATGGGGGGGATCTGTGGATGAGCATTTTTTTTTTTTCTAAATTAAGAGTAAAAATAAAAAACCTGTTTATACTTACAGTGGAATGTTTTTACTTATGTTTTTTTTTGAGTGTGTTTGGGAAAAATAAAGTGGGCCGGTCTGGCTGAAGTCCAGGGCCACTTTATTGTCCCAGTCCATCCCTGCACTAATGTTTACAATGGGGGTCCCTGGTTCTAACAGTCACCTACTAACCTGTGGACAGGGGATACTTTGTTCTTATTGTATTACCCCTTCAAAGGAATATTCACACGAGGCAGATTTGTTGCAGAGATTTCTTTCTGAAAGTCAGTTATATTCATCTGATTGAGGTTGATTTTGCATCAAACCCATGAGGGGGAATTTATCAAAACTTTGCTACAGTTTTTTGGCCTTAAAATGCAGCAAATTGAGCAAATAAAATGTAAATCCTTTTTACTCCGTGTTATTCCGTGGTTAACTGAGAAGGGTGTGGCCTAAAGGCAGAAAATGGCTTAAATTTTGGCAAAATCTGTGCCTGTTCCTACTAGGCGTAGAGTTAATTTTCTGACTTTAGGACAGTCCAAAATGTGACAAATTTATTAAGAGTGCGCCTCTTATATACTTTGTCAGTTCTTCTTCACCATTTTCGAGATCTCTGCTTACTGTCAGTGGACAGAAATATCCTTGTTTACATCCAGTGGCTGAAACCCAGTCCGGAGCTAATACTTCTCAGAGATGATTTGGGACTGGTAGAGGGACCAACATGGTTTGGGGCTGATAGAGGGATCATCATGGTTTGGGGCTGGTGAAGGGGGCATCATGGTGTAGGCTGGTGGAGGGGGACATCATGGTTTTGGCTGGTAGAGGGGGCATCATGATTTAGGGCTGATGGATGGATCATCATGTTTGGGGCTGGTGGAGGGGGTATCATATTTTGGAGCTTGTAGCGGGAGCATCATGGTTTGAGCCTGATGGCAGAGACATCCTGTTTTGGTGCTGATAGAAGGATTATCATGCTTTGGGGCTGATGGCGGAGGCATCATGGTTTGGGCCTGATACAGGGATCATCATGGTTTGGAGAGGGTGGAGGGGTATCTAGGTTTTGGGCTGATAAAGGGTGCATCATGGTTTTCGGCTGGTGGAGGGGGTATCAAGGTTTGGGGCAAATGAAGGAACCATCATGGTTTGGGGCTGGTAGAAGAGGGCATCATGGTTTAGGGCTGGTAGAAGAAGTATCATGGTTTAGGGCTGGTGGACAGGGTATCATGCTTTGGGGCTTGTGGATGGAGCCTCAAGGTTTGGGGCAACTTTGCATCCTCAGGACCTGAACATCAGGGAACAATGAAACTAAGGTGCATGAGAACATTTTACAGAATGCTTGGTGATGTAACAAAACAATGACCCAGAGCACACAAATAAATCTACAAAAAATGGTGGAAAAATAAGATTTGTGTTTTTGGAATGTTTTTGGGGGGGCATGAAGAGTCCTAGATCTGACCTTAACCATATGGAGATGCCGTGGAATGGTCTGAAGAAGAAGGCTGTGCACAGAAACCATCCAAAATATATAGATGAACCGAAACACATTGGCAAGAAAGAAGGGCACAAAATTCTCGATTAATGCAAATCTTATTTGCAGCTACAGGAAACACATGGTGGAGGTGATTGCTGCTAAAAGGGGATCTAAAAGTTATTAAGTTCAAGGGTTCACTTACTTTTTCTCCCTTCGCTATGCATGTTCTCTTAATGTGCTCAAAACTGCGTGTGTGTTACCAGTTACATTGTTCTTGACTATAATTGTGTCTTTGATACAATGAGACAACGTATTAGTAATCAATGCAGAAATCCCAAAAGGTTCGCTCACTTATTGCTGCGACTGTACATGTACACAAAAATAATTTTTTGTCAGATCAGAGAAGCATTAACCCATTTATGGGTGACCTAGGAATTTTCTGAGAACATGGAAGAACATAAAGATGATGCCCTGGTCTGATTCAAACTCAGGACCCCGATCCTGCAAGTGAAAAGTGCTGACCATGCATGCCTCAACTATTGCTCATCCATCACTGTCACCTCATGAAGAGAATATACAATGTAGAAGGTGGGTAGATTACTCCGTGGAGACGTGACACAGGTGGATGGCGTCTATGGTCAACGGAACCTCAATTACAAGACCACAGGTATCAACCATCTAACAGAAAAATGGCCGTTCTGTTCTGGGGCCACAACAAGCCTTGAACATGCACTTTATCAGCACAAACAGCTTCAGGTAAAGCCAATTAAGACACCGCTACAAGACTTTGGTGCCGGCTGCCAAAGCAAACATCTTGAGGTGGAGCAGTAAAGAACCTCTTATGGCCTTTACATCTGGAAGGAGCTCACTGCGTCATCACTGCTTTCTTAGGACACAATGTTGCTTCATGAAGGACCCGCTGAACAGTAGGGCAGTCACAGTATTCGCCCTGGAGGAAGGTTGCTGAATTACCATTGTCACATTTCATAATCAGATGTAATGAGCTGAATACATTACATTTTATTAAGTGGACTGGACGTATTTGGATGAAAAGCTCAACTTGTTACGCAATTTACATGAATAATTTGATTCAATAACTCCACAAAGATTGCTATTTAGGTAAAGGGGCCTTTATTAATTTTTAATAAATGTGCAATACTAGGTACACTAAGGATCTGGGAAGCAGGGTTGTTGCGACATAGGCATTTGAATGGGGCTGATGTTACCAGTGGGGGGTACCATGGTAGGGCAATATTGACATTTTGTACCACGAACGAGAATCTTAAAAGTCATTGTAAAAAATTATTATGTTATTAGATAATTTTATGAATAGAGCTGGTAACTATACGTAGTTATTTGAGAGCCTTGTCTTGGCATTTTGTGATACTGTTATACAGTCACTTTACAATAAACGAGAATAATGCTAAGTAGAAAAATAATCAATTGGTGAATGGTGGTGGTATCATTAGATGACATTATTATTTATGTAACTGTATGTTTTAAATTAGAGGGGCAAAGGTTTAAAAGTAATACCAGGAAGTATTACTTTACTGAGAGAGTAGTGGATGCATGGAATAGCCTTCCTGCAGAAGTGGTAGCTGCAAATACAGTGAAGGGGTTTAAGCATACACAGTGGCGTCGCTACAGGGGGGCAAGGGGGGGCAATTGCCCCCCCCCCAGGTCATTCCTTGCCCCCCCCCGGGTGCCCCCCCTGCTGAATCGCTAACTCTAATATATAATAGTAATAGTCGTTTGCTGCGGCTGCTGCTGTGCCGGCACTACTGACCTCAGTGTCAGTGATTAAAGTTAAAGTGTACAGTGTACACACACCGGCACTGTGGCACAGATACATACAAGTCTGCGTCTACTCGAGTCACAGGGGGGGGCGGCGTTCGGACCCAGCGGACGTGGAGGCAGAGCGTGCAGGGCGGGCGCAGGCTGGCTGAGTGTGGCAGCCGCAGAGACGAGTTGACGACTTGACGTCACGGTCGTCAACAAGTAAAGCTGCACTGCTGCGTGGGTTCCCGCCCGCACGAACAGACTTTGGAAACTGCTGCGCTCGCGCCTGTCAACTGTCGAGTCAAGTGCCACCATAGTGTGTGAGTAGTGAGTGATAGATCATAGAATAGAGTCTATTCAATAGACTAAAGTTCTAACTGAGTGCCTGCCTTCAATGTTCTCTCTGCTCCTGGACGGTCTGGACCTGTCCTGCGTGCTGCGTCACTCTGCTAGGCTAGCTAGTGCCCACTAGTGACTTCTTAGACTGTTGTGACTTGAGCCAGCAGCGGCTGTCTGACCTCACCTGGCTGTCTTCTACAGGTGCCCGGCCCCACTGTCTATTGCTAGATGGTCTAGCCCCAGCTTGGACTGTCAGGAGAGGAGGAGGACAGCAAGACTGGAGACAGAAGTGGACTCGACTGTGGCTGCAACCTCTCAACTCTGCCTGGCCCTATAGAAAAGAAAAAGTAAGAATAAAAACAAAGTTTTAAAAAAAAGTATGTACCCTTACCCCCACTACCTCGACTTATGGCCTGCCCTGAGCCCTCCCTCCTGTTTGGTTTGCGCCCAGCCCCTCCTCAACCTGTCCCTGATACGGTTAGCCCTATAACTTAGGGTATCATGGTACATTATACAGGGGTAATATAACTAAGGACCCCTGTATAATGTCCCCACTCCCCCTGATAGCACTGTACCCTTGTATAATGTACCCTGATGATACCCCTTAGTTATAATATTACCCATAATGTCCGCTGACTGATACCCCTCAGTTATATAACTGAGGGTAATCGGGGTACATTATACAGGGGGTAATATAACCAAGGGGTGTCAGGGTACATTATACAGGGGTAATATAACTAAGGACCCCTGTATAATGTCCCCACTCCCCCTGATAGCACTGTACCCTTGTATAATGTACCCTGATGATACCCCTTAGTTATAATATTACCCATAATGTCCGCTGACTGATACCCCTCAGTTATATAACTGAGGGTAATCGGGGTACATTATACAGGGGGTAATATAACCAAGGGGTGTCAGGGTACATTATACAGGGGTAATATAACTAAGGACCCCTGTATAATGTCCCCACTCCCCCTGATAGCACTGTACCCTTGTATAATGTACCCTGATGATACCCCTTAGTTATAATATTACCCATAATGTCCGCTGACTGATACCCCTCAGTTATATAACTAAGGGTAATTAGGGTACATTATACAGGGGGTAATATAACTTTTATATTACCACAGTTCCCCCATATAATGCCTGATAGGCCTCCTGAGTTATATTACCCTTGTATAATTATGTACCCGGATACCCCTTAGTTATATGATCTCGGTGGGGGTCATATAACTAAGGGGTGTCACGGGTACATTATTATACATGGGTAATATAACTCAGGAGGCCTATCAGGCATTATACGGTGGTAATATACCTTACATTACCCCTGTATAATGTCCCATGATAGGCCTCCTCAGTTATATTACCAATACCCTTTTATAATGTACCCTGATACCCCTAAGTTATATTACACCTGTGTAATGTACCCTGATATCCCTTAGTTATATAATATAACTAAGGGGTATCAGGGCGCATTATACAGCGGTAACATAACTGAGGAGTTCTATCCTATCAGGGACGTAATACAGGGGTAATGTAAGCTATATTACCCCTTTATAATGTCTGATAGCCCTCCTCAGTTATATTACACCCAATGTACCCTGATATGCCAGGGGCAAAGCTGCAGGGGAAGTGGCTGCTTTAGTATTTTTCAGTAGTATGATTAGCTGGTGAAAATTATTAGTGCCCCCCCATTTTTGACTGTGTATCTTCTGTGCCCCCCCTATATATTGATCCTAGAGTCGCCACTGAGCATACATGGGATAGGCATACGGCCATCCTTCATATAAGATAGGGCCGGGGGCTATCCATAGTACTCAGTATATTGGGCAGACTAGATGGGCCAAATGGTTCTTATCTGACAAAACATTCTACGTTTCTATTTTTTACAATACTTGGTACAAAAATAGAAGTACTATGATACAGCCTCCTATGTACAAGAATATAACTACTATACTGCTCCTATGTGCAAGAATATAACTACTATAATACTGCTCCTATGTACAAGAATATAACTACTATAATACTGCCTCCTATGTACAACAATATAACTACTATAATACTGCTCCTATGTACAAGGATATAACTACTATAATACTGCTCCTATGTACAAGAATATAACTACTATAATACTGCTCCTATGTACAAGAATATAACTACTATAATACTGCCTCCTATGTACAAGAATATAACTACTATAATACTGCTCCTATGTACAAGAATATAACTACTATAATACTGCTCCTATGTACAAGAATATAACTACTATAATACTGCTCCTATGTACAAGAATATAACTACTATAATACTGCCTCCTATGTACAAGAATATAACTGCTATAATACTGCTCCTATGTACAAGAATATTACTACTATAATACTGCCTCCTATGTACAAGAATATAACTACTATAATACTACTCCTATGTACAAGAATATAACTACTATAATACTGCTCCTATGTACAAGAATATAACTACTATAATACTGCTCCTATGTACAAGAATATAACTACTATAATACTGCCTCCTATGTACAACAATATAACTACTATAATACTGCTCCTATGTACAAGGATATAACTACTATAATACTGCTCCTATGTACAAGAATATAACTACTATAATACTGCCTCCTATGTACAAGAATATAACTACTATAATACTGCTCCTATGTACAAGAATATAACTACTATAATACTGCTTCTATGTACAAGAATATAACTACTATAATACTGCCTCCTATGTATAAGAATATAACTACTATAATACTGCTCCTATGTACAAGAATATAACTACTATATTACTGCTCCTATGTACAAGAATATAACTACTATAATACTGCTCCTATGTACAAGAATATAACTACTATAATACTGCTCCTATGTACAAGAATATAACTACTATAATACTGCTTCTATGTACAAGAATATAACTACTATAATACTGCCTCCTATGTATAAGAATATAACTACTATAATACTGCTCCTATGTACAAGAATATAACTACTATATTACTGCTCCTATGTACAAGAATATAACTACTATAATACTGCTCCTATGTACAAGAATATAACTACTATAATACTGCCTCCTATGTACAAGAATATAACTACTATAATACTGCCCCCTATGTACAAGAATATAACTACTATAATACTGCTCCTATGTACAAGAATATAACTACTATAATACTGCTCCTATGTACAAGAATATAACTACTATAATACTGCTCCTATGTACAAGAATATAACTACTATAATACTGCTCCTATGTACAGGAATATAACTACTATAATACTGCCTCCTATGTACAAGAATATAACTACTATATTACTGCTCCTATGTACAAGAATATAACTACTATAATACTGCTCCTATGTACAAGAATATAACTACTATAATACTGCCTCCTATGTACAAGAATATAACTACTATAATACTGCTCCTATGTACAAGAATATAACTACTATAATACTGCTTCTATGTACAAGAATATAACTACTATAATACTGCCTCCTATGTATAAGAATATAACTACTATAATACTGCCTCCTATGTACAAGAATATAACTACTATAATACTGCTCCTATGTACAAGAATATAACTACTATAATACTGCTCCTATGTACAAGGATATAACTACTACAATACTGTCTCCTATGTACAGGAATATAACTACTATAATACTGCCTCCTATGTACAAGAATATAACTACTATAATACTGCTCCTATGTACAAGAATATAACTACTATAATACTGCTCCTATGTACAAGAATATAACTACTATAATACTGCCCCCTATGTACAAGAATATAACTACTATAATACTGCTCCTATATACAAGAATATAACTACTACAATACTGTCTCCTATGTACAAGAATATAACTACTATAATACTGCCTCCTTTGTACAAAATATAGAAATTCGTGTGTATAGTAATGGTGTGCTCTTTGATCCGGTAGACTTAGCTGCTCTGTCACATTGAGTCTTTGTATTGGGGGTATTTGAGGGACTTTTGAAGCCAGTTATCCAGCACAGTAATCAGGAGTCCTAGGGGGAGAAGGTTCTAACAATAGCGATTTGGCCGAGAGACCTGGAAGCCGCTGCTGAGCGTTGAGAAATTCGAGAGGCCCTGCAGCTGTTATGCCACATGTGGCCTCATGTGCAATATCGCTGGATGCTCTGGAGCCATCGCTTTACAAGATACACATGATCCTAATTCTAATCCTTTGCTTCTTCTCTTAATTTATGAAACTTCTGTCTCCTCTTGCAAAACCCCACTAAGCTTGGCACGGGGATCATTCCTTCTGTTACAAGTCTAAAATCGCTGACTCAGGGTTGCAAGGCACTTGCCATCCAAAGCTAAGAACTCCCCTCTGTATTTCCATCCAGCACACAGACGGGTAGCTTGAAACTAACTTGTCTCAATGCAGAATCTAAAGCAACCCCCAACTCCCATGTGCCGTTAATAAAACTTGTGTCTCCAGAAGCCTTTGTGTCCTCTCATCCCAGGGCTCGGGTGTTACTGCTACTATAGATATACCCTTATCAGCACAGTATCTGGTATAAACTGTCCAAATTACATCAAATGTGACAACTCTGACATGGAAATATTATCTTTTTTTATGACAACTCTTCCCGTCCTGAGCTCTCACTTCATATCTCCCCAATTCTGTTTCTAAAGCTATTTAGTGTATAGATATTGATGTTTAGTGATTTGAATGCATACACTGGCCCTGTTCAAAATCCTTAAAATCCAAGTTCCTGCAGCCACCACTAGGGGGAGCTCACTGCGTACACCTTACGCAAAAACAGTATGCAGTGAGCTCTTAACTCCCCCTAATGGTGGCTGCAGAAAGACAGAATTTCTGTTTTGCCAGTGTATCTCAGTAGCCAATCAAAATTAGACCGTTAAACACAAACGTGCCTCCATCCTCAACTTGGGCCTATTGTAGGAAGCTGAGATATAGATAGCTGTTGAATAGGATCTTCAAACGAAAGACTTCTGCAAAACTCCTAGAACGTGTTGATGGCAGAATTAAGTTGATATACAGTGCAAGAGCTCTCCTTCATCTCCAAGTCTTTGACTAGGAGGTTTCCATTAGCCCCACTGAAGCTGCAGGTTGAGCTTCCCTACCTGTCACGGATGGTGATGCAGAAAGCTGGAACTTATAAATAAACATCCGACTGGCTTGATCACAAACTAAGGAGCATATGGGTGAGCCCTATAAAACCCCTAGAGCTCTCCCTGACTGCAATGTCCATGCAAAGGTCTTTATGGTAGACGATTGCATGCCCACGTACCTTATACTGTGTGACACCTGAAAACCCTATAATAGTGAGGGGACACGACCACCGTCTCCCTGCACTTAATACGGACGGAGTCAGGGTCACCTAGATTCAAGCCAGCAAGGAAACACAAATAAAGAAAAAGGACTTATCTGAGGAATCAGCAGTAGCAGCCTCCAGCAGTGAACAACTCATCCAGGAAGAAGTATAAACCGCAAAGTGAGGCAGTACGGGAGGGAATATAAAGGGAGACAATTAGTGTAAATAGGTGACAGCTGGGAGAAGGAAAGGAGATGACAAAGTGAAACCAAAACAAAGAACCTCATGCAAGAGGTAGAGAAGAACGTCTGCCAGACCTTCTCACAGAATTGGCGGTGACACTACCCTAAAGCATGAGGCCAGAACTCCTTCAAGCAATCTATGCCATGATCTACAGGTGCACTTTATGACATGACATACATCAAAGATGGCGTATGACTATGCTAAGTGAGAAGTATGGTGAACTGCAATAAAAGAGCTGCAGAGGAGCATGGCTGTGTTCTCCTAGAAATAGCGCCACCCTTCCACGGCTGTCTCTAGAACCGCAGCTCACATGAATACCAGACACAGTCCATGACATCCATGTCTTTCCAATCTTACTCAACCCCTTTAAATCCACTTTTCTTTTTCTCTTACTGGTTTTAGCCTCTTTCAGACGGGCTTCCCGGATTTGCTCCGGATGCGTCCCGGGTGCATTGCAGGAAACCCGTGCGAGTGCGCACGCAATTTCAGCCAGTATTGACTGAGATTGCGTTGCGTTGTTTAGTTTTTATCGGGCGGGTGCAATGCATTTTGCATGCGCCTGATAAAAAAACTGAATGTGGTACCCAGACCCGAACCCGGGTTCGGGTTTCGGTTAGGTATACTGTAGATTTTTTTATTTTCCCTTATAACATGGTTATAAAGGAAAAAAATAGCATTCTTAATACAGAATGCTTACTAAAATGTCCATTGAGGGGTTAAAAAAAAAAGAAAATAACTCACCTCATCCACTTAATCGCGCAGCCGGCATCGTCTTCTTTCTTCTTCTTTCAGGACCTGCAAAAGGACCTTTGATGATGTCAGCGCAGGTCCTGGTGAATGATGATAGAAGGATCCACGTGTCGAGCGCGATTACGTCATCAAAGGTCCTTTTGCAGGTCCTGAAAGAAGAAGAAAGAAGACGATGCCGGCTGCGCCATCAAGTGGATGAGGTGAGTTCTTTTTTTTTTTTTTTTTAACCCCTCAATCGACATTTTAGTAAGCATGCTGTAGTAAGAATGCTATTATGTTCCCTTATAATCATGTTATAAGGGAAAATAATACAGTGAATTTACTTTAATGGGGTCCAGTGTTGCTCATCCCTATCATCTCCTAGCAACCATGCGTGAAAATTGCACCGCATCCGCAATTGTTTGCGATTTTCACGCAGCCCCATTCATTTCTATGGGGCCTGCATTGCGTGAAAAACGCGGAATATAGAAAATGCAGCGATTTTCACAAGTGATGTGTGTAAATCACCGCTCATCTGCACAGCCCCATTGAAGTGAATGGGTCCGGATTCAGTGCGGGTGCAATGCGTTCACCTCACGCATTTCGCCCGTGTGAAAAGGGCCTTTCAGTTACAACATGTGTTCTACTCCAGTCACTTCCAGAGCTGCTTTCAAATGCCCGCTGGCAGCACACTGCAGTGCATGCATGTTCCAACAGGTTATAGAAAGGCATAGATGAAACTTTATTACTGTCACCTAAGCTCCCACAAAGCATTGCTCTCTTGCAAAGAATTTTGACTGCAGCTTTGGATGTGAATAGAGATGTGCGCACTTACAAGAGAAAATGTTGGTGCCAATGATTAGTAGGGCTCACATGATAAGGCTTGTAGTTCTACAGCGAGGTATACCAGAAAGGCTCTAATGCTACAAATGCGACTCTGCAAGGAACAGGTGCAGCAGGTTCGCTGTGCGACGGCTTATGTTAGGTGGTGAATGGCAGGACTTTATTTGTTAATCTCATGGCACAGAGGGCGCTGACAGACAAGTGCAGGCCCCCGGGGAGGTTGCTAGGAGAGGGATTTTATCCATTAGGTCATTTTATAGTACAACAACACATTACATAAGCAACGAGGTGCATAGAGAAGACTGGGAGATTGTAAGAATGTGCACCCCTCCCCCGCTCCAAGAATGTGCCACCCCCCCTTACTGTCCCTGAGGAGTTGTCACAGGACTCCGTCATGCAGGACAAAAATCGGTAAACATCGGCTTTGTATCATTTATTCCAATGGGGAAATTTCCCACGTGATAAACTGTATATTATCTGCCATAGAAGTAACCGCTGCAGCAGTTTATGGGGCCCCATGGTGAAACGGGTCCCCCAAAAGCTTGACTAGACAGGTTTGAAAGGAAAGCAGCCCAAAGACCATCTCTCATCGTGGAGGTCCTGCATTACATCAAGAGCCATTGATTTCCATAAAGATTGGGTAATACTCCATTTCTCCAGTGTAATTAAACATTTCATTCCCGGGTTCCCCCCACAGATAACTGCTGATTGAACAAAATTCTAAAATACTGTAAAAAAAACAGATTATCACCTCCCATGTACTAGAGACGGTATTTGTGTTGTGTGGATTTAACATTTTGGCTGCCCGGAATCTGACACAGCGGACATGGTGGACGTGAGCGGAATGCAGAGGTGTAAAGTGACAACCGTTTAATATTCATAAGATGTTGAGTGCAGAGGATCCCTCATATCACTCGTCAGGTCCCCTCAGTATACGCTTCTTTTTCAAGGTATTTGTAAAGTTTTCCATGCTTAATGATGCCAATTTGCCTTTTTTTTTTTTTTTTACAAACATGTTTTGGTATTAGGAAGCGAGACATCGTATAAAGATGACACTGAGCAAACAACCAACATAACAAGGAGCGGAGATGAAGACTCCAAAAATTCCATCATTGCTCATAGTAACATCAATGATACTGTAAAAGTGATACTACAATACTGCCCCAATGTGTAAGAATATGCTACTATAATACTGCCCCCTACATTCATCAATATAACTACTATAATACTGCTCCTATGAACAAGAATATAACTACTATAATACTGCCTCCTATGTACAAGAATATAACTACTATAATACTGCTCCTGTGTACACGAATATAACTACTATAATACTGCCTCCTATGTACAAGAATATAACTACTATAATACTGCTCCTGTGTACAAGAATATACCTACTATAATACTGCTTCTATGTACAAGACTATAACTACTATTATACTGCTCCTATGTACAAGAATATAACTACTATAATACTGCCTCCTATGTACAAGAATATAACTACTATAATACTGCCTCCTATGTAAAAAAATATAACTACTATAATACTGCCCCCTATGTACAAGAATATAACTACTATAATACTGCCTCCTATGTACAAGAATATAACTACTATAATACCGCCTCCTATGTACAAGAATATAACTACTATAATACTGCTCCTATGTACAAGAATATAACTACTATAATACTGCCTCCTATGTACAAGAATATAACTACTATAATACTGCCCGCTATGTACAAGAATATAACTACTATAATACTGCCTCCTATGTACAAGAATATAACTACTATAATACTGCCTCCTATGTACAAGAATATAACTACTATAATACTGCGCCTATGTACAAGAATATAACTACTATAATACTGCCCCAATGTACAAGAATATAACTACTATAATACTGCTCCTATGTACAAGAATATAACTACTATAATACTGCCTCATATGTACAAGAGTATCACTACTGTAATACTGCTCGTATGTACAAGAATATAACTATTATAATACTGCCTCCTATGTACAAGAATATAACTACTATAATAATGCTCCTATGTACAAGAATATAACTACTATAATACTGCTCCTATGTACAAGAATATAAGTACTATAATACTGCTCCTATATACCAGAATATAACTATAATACTGCTCCTATATACAAGAATATAACTACTATAATACTGACTCCTATATAAAAGAATATAACTACTATAATACTGCCTCCTATGTACAAGAATATAACTACTATAATACTGCTCCTATGTACAAGAATATTACTACTATAATACTGCTCCTATGTACAAGAATATAACTACTATAATACTGCTCCTATGTACAAAAATATAACTACTATAATACTGCTCCTATGTACAAGAATATAACTACTATAATACTGCTCCTATGTACAAGAATATAACTACTATAATACTGCCTCCTATGAACAAGAATATAACTACTATAATACTGCTCCTATGTACAAGAATATAACTACTATAATACTGCCTCCTATGTACAAGAATATAACTACTATAATACTGCCTCCTATGTACAAGAATATAACTACTATAATACTGCTCCTATGTACAAGAATATAACTACTATAATATTACCTCCTATGTACAAGAATATAACTACTATAATACTGCTCCTATGTACAAGAATATATCTACTATAATACTGCTCCTATGTACAAGAATATAACGACTATAATACTGCTCCTATGTACAAGAATATAACTACTATAATACTGCTCCTATGTACAAGAATATAACTGCTATAATGCTGCTCCTATGTACAGGAATATAACTACTATAATACTTCCTCCTATGTACAGGAATATAACTACTATAATACTGCTCCTATGTACAAGAATATAACTGCTATAATGCTGCTCCTATGTACAGGAATATAACTACTATAATACTTCCTCCTATGTACAAGAATATAACTACTATAATACTTATCCTATGTACAAGAATATAACTACTATAATACTGCTTCTATGTACAAGACTATAACTACTATAATACTGCTCCTATGTACAAGAATATAACTACTATAATACTGCCTCCTATGTACAAGAATATAACTACTATAATACTGCCTCCTATGTACAAGAGTATAACTACTATAATACTGCTCCCCTATGTACAAGAATATAACTACTATAATACTGCTCCTATGTACAAGAATATAACTACTATAATACTGCCTCCTATGTACAAGAATATAACTACTATAATACTGCTCCTATGTACAAGAATATAACTACTATAATACTGCTCCTATGTACAAGAATATAACTACTATAATACTGCTCCTATGTACAAGAATATAACTACTATAATACTGCCTCCTATGTACAAGAATATAACTACTATAATACTGCTCCTATGTACAAGAATATAACTACTATAATACTGCTTCTATGTACAAGAATATAACTACTATAATACTGCCTCCTATGTACAAGAATATAACTACTATAATACTGCTCCTTTGTACAAGAATATAACTACTATAATACTGCTCCTATGTACAAGAATATAACTACTATAATACTGCCTCCTATGTACACAATATAACTACTATAATACTGCCTCCTATGTACAAGAATATAACTACTATAATACTGCTCCTTTGTACAAGAATATAACTACTATAATACTGCTCCTATGTACAAGAATATAACTACTATAATACTGCCTCCTATGTACAAGAATATATAACTACTATAATACTGCCTCCTATGTACAAGAATATAACTACTATAATACTGCCTCCTATGTACAAGAATATAACTACTATAATACTGCTCCTTTGTACAAGAATATAACTACTATAATACTGCTCCTTTGTACAAGAATATAACTACTATAATACTGCTCCTATGTACAATAATATAACTACTATAATACTGCCTCCTATGTACAAGAATATAACTACTATAATACTGCTCCTATGTACAAGAATATAACTACTATAATACTGCTCCTATGTACAAGAATATAACTACTATAATACTGCTCCTATGTACAAGAATATAACTACTATAATACTGCTCCTATGTACAAGAATATAACTACTATAATACTGCTCCTATGTACAAGAATATAACTACTATAATACTGCCTCCTATGTACAAGAATATAACTACTATAATATTGCTCCTATGTACAAGAATATAACTACTATAATACTGCTCCTATGTACAAGAATATAACTACTATAATACTGCTCCTATGTACAAGAATATAACTACTATAATACTGCCTCCTATGTACAAGAATATAACTACTATAATATTGCTCCTATGTACAAGAATATAACTACTATAATACTGCCTCCTATGTACAAGAATATAACTACTATAATATTGCTCCTATGTACAAGAAAATAACTACTATAATACTGCTCCTATGTACAAGAATATAACTACTATAATACTGCTCCTATGTACAAGAATATAACTACTATAATACTGCCTCCTATGTACAAGAATATAACTACTATAATACTGCTCCTATGTACAAGAATATATCTACTATAATACTGCTCCTATGTACAAGAATATAACTACTATAATACTGCTCCTATGTACAAGAATATAACTACTATAATACTGCTCCTATGTACAAGAATATAACTACTATAATACTGCTCCTATGTACAAGAATATAACTACTATAATACTGCTCCTATGTACAAGAATATAACTACTATAATACTGCCTCCTATGTACAAGAATATAACTACTATAATATTGCTCCTATGTACAAGAATATAACTACTATAATATTGCTCCTATGTACAAGAATATAACTACTATAATATTGCTCCTATGTACAAGAATATAACTACTATAATACTGTTCCTATGTACAAGAATATAACTACTATAATACTGCCTCCTATGTACAAGAATATAACTACTATAATACTGCCTCCTATGTACAAGAATATAACTACTATAATACTGCTCCTATGTACAAGAATATAACTACTATAATATTACCTCCTATGTACAAGAATATAACTACTATAATACTGCTCCTATGTACAAGAATATATCTACTATAATACTGCTCCTATGTACAAGAATATAACGACTATAATACTGCCTCCTATGTACAAGAATATAACTACTATAATATTGCTCCTATGTACAAGAATATAACTACTATAATATTGCTCCTATGTACAAGAATATAACTACTATAATATTGCTCCTATGTACAAGAATATAACTACTATAATACTGCTCCTATGTACAAGAATATAACTACTATAATACTGCCTCCTATGTACAAGAATATAACTACTATAATACTGCCTCCTATGTACAAGAATATAACTACTATAATACTGCCTCATATGTACAAGAGTATCACTACTGTAATACTGCTCGTATGTACAAGAATATAACTATTATAATACTGCCTCCTATGTACAAGAATATAACTACTATAATACTGCTCCTATGTACAAGAATATAACTACTATAATACTGCTCCTATGTACAAGAATATAAGTACTATAATACTGCTCCTATATACCAGAATATAACTATAATACTGCTCCTATATACAAGAATATAACTACTATAATACTGACTCCTATATAAAAGAATATAACTACTATAATACTGCCTCCTATGTACAAGAATATAACTACTATAATACTGCTCCTATGTACAAGAATATAACTACTATAATACTGCTCCTATGTACAAGAATATAACTACTATAATACTGCTCCTATGTACAAAAATATAACTACTATAATACTGCTCCTATGTACAAGAATATAACTACTATAATACTGCTCCTATGTACAAGAATATAACTACTATAATACTGCTCCTATGTACAAGAATATAACTACTATAATACTGCTCCTATGTACAAGAATATAACTACTATAATACTGCCTCCTATGTACAAGAATATAACTACTATAATACTGCCTCCTATGTACAAGAATATAACTACTATAATACTGCTCCTATGTACAAGAATATAACTACTATAATATTACCTCCTATGTACAAGAATATAACTACTATAATACTGCTCCTATGTACAAGAATATATCTACTATAATACTGCTCCTATGTACAAGAATATAACGACTATAATACTGCTCCTATGTACAAGAATATAACTACTATAATACTGCTCCTATGTACAAGAATATAACTGCTATAATACTGCTCCTATGTACAAGAATATAACTACTATAATACTTCCTCCTATGTACAGGAATATAACTACTATAATACTGCCTCCTATGTACAAGAATATAACTACTATAATACTTATCCTATGTACAAGAATATAACTACTATAATACTGCTTCTATGTACAAGACTATAACTACTATAATACTGCTCCTATGTACAAGAATATAACTACTATAATACTTCCTCCTATGTACAGGAATATAACTACTATAATACTTCCTCCTATGTACAGGAATATAACTACTATAATACTGCCTCCTATGTACAAGAATATAACTACTATAATACTTATCCTATGTACAAGAATATAACTACTATAATACTGCTTCTATGTACAAGACTATAACTACTATAATACTGCTCCTATGTACAAGAATATAACTACTATAATACTGCCTCCTATGTACAAGAATATAACTACTATAATACTGCCTCCTATGTACAAGAGTATAACTACTATAATACTGCTCCCCTATTTACAAGAATATAACTACTATAATACTGCTCCTATGTACAAGAATATAACTACTATAATACTGCCTCCTATGTACAAGAATATAACTACTATAATACTGCTCCTATGTACAAGAATATAACTACTATAATACTGCTCCTATGTACAAGAATATAACTACTATAATACTGCTCCTATGTACAAGAATATAACTACTATAATACTGCCTCCTATGTACAAGAATATAACTACTATAATACTGCTCCTATGTACAAGAATATAACTACTATAATACTGCTCCTATGTACAAGAATATAACTACTATAATACTGCCTCCTATGTACAAGAATATAACTACTATAATACTGCTCCTTTGTACAAGAATATAACTACTATAATACTGCTCCTATGTACAAGAATATAACTACTATAATACTGCCTCCTATGTACACAATATAACTACTATAATACTGCCTCCTATGTACAAGAATATAACTACTATAATACTGCTCCTTTGTACAAGAATATAACTACTATAATACTGCTCCTATGTACAAGAATATAACTACTATAATACTGCCTCCTATGTACAAGAATATAACTACTATAATACTGCCTTCTATGTACAAGAATATAACTACTATAATACTGCTCCTTTGTACAAGAATATAACTACTATAATACTGCTCCTTTGTACAAGAATATAACTACTATAATACTGCCTCCTATGTACAAGAATATAACTACTATAATATTGCTCCTATGTACAAGAATATAACTACTATAATATTGCTCCTATGTACAAGAATATAACTACTATAATACTGCCTCCTATGTACAAGAATATAACTACTATAATACTGCTCCTATGTACAAGAATATAACTACTATAATACTGCCTCCTATGTACAAGAATATAACTACTATAATATTGCTCCTATGTACAAGAATATAACTACTATAATACTGCTCCTATGTACAAGAATATAACTACTATAATACTGCCTCCTAGCTGTAAGGACGTGTGTGGTGGTTCTCCTGATATCTGGAGCAAGCCCAGGGTGGGGCCTTCCTGGGCAGGGATGTTCCCCAAGCAAGGCCCAGGCTTCCAGGCCTACACTGGGAGGAAACTCCCAGGCTCCTTCCAGTATGGATACGAGTCCAAAAGTGAATCCTGTGACAAGGAATGACCAGAATGGAAGAAACACCACTGCATTAAGTGCAAGTAAGAAAGATGGAGTAACGGTTGTGGTTCCAGCAGAAAAGAAAGATATGGCAGGAGTGAGTACAGCTAAGAAAGTTGAGGTGAAGCAGTCCTCCAGCGTCCAGTAAAGCTAAGTGACTCCCAAAAGGGATCTACTGTTGGAAACATGAAAAGTGGCAATCCAAACCTGCAGGGTGCGCAGGAGGTGAGACAGGGCGCAGCACATGCACCAGGTGTGCAGCTCACCCCTCCAGCACACAGGCAGCGGAGGACATCTCTGGAGAGGCTGACATTACAGCAGAACCTGCAGCAGGGTGAGGTGGTGACCATGGCACGCTTAGGCCGCACCAGGTCTCAGTCTGGAGGTGCCAGCACCAAAAATGCGGGAAAAATCTGTGCCTGTGGCACAAGAGAGGTCTACAGAGAAATCTCATGGAGTCTCCAGGTCTGCTGAGTTCAAACAGCCTGAGAAGCTGCCCAAGACTGGACACCAAATGAGAGAGACCCGTGCACCTGAGCTGCAGCTAGCAGAGGAGATCCCTGCCCTGGTGAGGAACATGGAGGAGCTGAAGGGACACAAACAAATGCTGCAAGCGGAGATTGACTGCGTATACAGGCTGAAGACTGCAAACCCAAACTGTGCAGCTGTATACGACCGTAAGCTACATGCACTTAGTATGGCAGTATCTCCAATCCAATAAGGCTTTATTCACACACAGTGCATGAGACAGTACACACGGTGCGGTTAGAGCAGCGTTTCGGCTACATAGTAGCCTTTATCAAGCTTGTCGTATCTTCTGTGGTTGATATCGTCATAACCCCTATGGATCAGGGTAATTGGACTGGCTGATGCATTCCTGACATTCCATAACTGGAGGTATTGTGTGCTGCTCTACATCTATTTTATTCAGTTTGGAACTTGGTGACCTGGTGAAGCAGATGGACACTGTTCTGGACAGGATGGGACCACTTGCCAAGTCCTATAGGAACCAGGAGCGTTTTGCCGGCCATAGCTTGAACTTTGAAACAGTTTTTTCTCATGCTGAACTGGATTCCAGTGTTATCCCCGAGGAGGCCCAGCAGGCGACAAGACCTGTGCTGCAAGCGCCAAAATTTTCTTTAAAAAAAGGAGAGATCTATAAACAGGACAGTGTGCAACAGCGGCCACAAGAATCTGGAGCTGTCCCTGAGAAGACGCATGGACCTCGGACACCAGAACTACAAGTCCCAGGAGGCACAGAGCAGCAGGACAATGGACATTTATCCATACATCCAGGTGATGGGGTGGCAGAGCAGATCTCTACTGCTGGGGCAGAGACTGGGGATGATGGTGGACATGTTCCTGAGGGGTCAGTGTCTGGGGGGAATGTACAATCTGTATGGGAGATATCTGAGGATGGCATAGAGGTGGACACAGAGTAATGAGGGTGATTTTCCACCTTTACCCTCAAGCACAGAAGGTGTGAGTGGCCCCTCTAGTGCAGTTCCCCCCCCCCCCCAGAAGTCAGGGCCCTGAACCCCGCCAGGTTCCCCCCAGTAATGCCTGGAGCCGCAGCGCTCCATATTTTTCCTCCGGCGCTCACTATACAGGTCAGGTTTTTAAAAGGAGGAAGGTAGTGCAATTCAAACAACGAGGCGCCAAAGAAGACCTCCCAGATTGGAGGCTTGTGGTCTGGGAACTCCTGTGTCGCCAGATCGGGTTTATGCCAGCTGGCATCCTGGCAGTCATTAATCTACCAGATAGACAGGGCTATGACATCAGCTTCAAGTTTATGTCTAATCTGGATAGATTTTGGGCTAATTCCCTCCTGGTCAGAGACACTGACGATTGGAGTAAGTTTATTTTTATTCCAATATCCAAGCCAGATACCGTCACTGTTAATATCATCTTCTGGAAAGGGCAGCACGGTGGCTCAGTCCTAGGCTCGAATCCAACCAAGGACAACATCTGCATGGAGTTTGTATGTTCTCCCCGTGTTTGTGTGGGTTTCCTCCAGGTTCTCTGGTTTCCTCCCACTCTCCAAAGACAGACTGATAGGGACCTTAGATTGTGAGCCCCATTGGGGACAGTTGAATGATAATGTCTGTAAAGCGCTGCGGAAAATAGTAGGGCTATATAAGTGCATAAAATAAATAAGATAAATAAAGCCGTCCCTCCCCAGGATATTGTGGTGTGGCTCAGGAGGCACTGTGACATGGTCTCTGATCCTATCTGGACAGGAGGGTGGAAGGTTTTGGTAAAGCTACGCCAGCATAATAATGTCACGTGGCATCTACCAAACTCCTTCTTCATTGGTAGAGAGGCGTCTGCTTCTACCCAGGTCAGCCCAGGAAGTTTTTCAAGTATGTCAGGTCATGTCGCAAGTGTGTGCACTGTGGTCAAGTGCAACCTGTGCGGTGAGGTTGGCCACATAAGTGCAAACTGTCTGAACATCAGATGTAATCTATGTGGCACGATGGGTCAGCCTCAGGGACTGTCCGGACGCATGGCACAATATCTTTAAGGAGGTTCCTGATGAGGAATTGTTAGAGGCAGATACTGTAGAGGAGGAGGCCTTAATGTCAGGGTCCATTCTGACAAGACAAGAAGTCCAGCAGGGATCAGGTACTCCAGAACATGAGGTCCCAGATATTGCAAAGGGAAGTATGGAGGTTGTCCCTGAGGGCCAGCAACAGTCAGAGGTAGCTTCTTCTTCATCACCAGTAATATCTGAGGAAAGTAAGCGCAACAAGAGGAGGAAAAAAGACAAGTCCTCCCGTAAGCCTGAGAGAGAGTACAGCATGACCGAAAGTGTCAGGAAGAAAGTCCATAAGGGGTCAGAGGTGATACGAGGTCCTGTCAGGTACGAGGTCCTGTCAGAGTCTGAGGGAGATTATGAGCGAGAACTGAAGGAAATAGATGATGAATGTGAAAGGGACACTGAGGATCCCCCCACCAAAAGGAAACCCTATGCTGTAGAGTCCCAGGTAGACTCAGACATAGAGACAGGTGGTAAGCAGGGCAACTCCGACCTATGATGATGGGTATTACCTCGCTGCTCTTCCATCTTGTGTTGTGTGATGATGGCCGGGTTCTCTTTAACCCCATAGGGACACAGCCTTATTTCACCTTAAGGACCAGGCCATTTTTTGCATATCTGACCAGTGTCACTTTAAGTGGTGATAACTTTAAAACGCTTTGACTTATCCAGGCCGTTCTGAGATAGTTTTTTTCATCACATATTGTACTTCATGACACTTGAAAAATGAAGTCAAATTTTTTTATTTTTTTGCATAAAAAAATACCAAATTTACCAAAAATTTGGAAAAATTTGCAAATTTCAAAGTTTCAGTTCCTCTACTTCTGTAATACATAGTAATACCCCCAAAAATTGTGATGACTTTACATTCCCCATATGTCTACTTCATGTTTGAATTATTTTGGGAATGATATTTTATTTTTTGGGGATGTTACAAGGCTTAGAAGTTTAGAAGCAAATCTTGACATTTTTCAGAAATCCAATTTTTAGGGACCACTACAGCTCTGAAGTCTCTTTGCAAGGCTTACATAATAGAAACACCCAAAAATGACCCCATTCTATAAACTACACCCCTCAAGGTATTCAAAACTGATTTTACAAACTTCGTTAACCCTTTAGGTGTTGCACAAGAGTTATTGGCAAATGGGGATAAAATTTGAGAATTTCATTTTTTTGCCTAATTTTCCATTTTAACCCATTTTTTCCACTAACAAAGCAAGGGTTAACAGCCAAACAAGACTGTATCTTTATTGCCCTGACTCTGCCGTTTACAGAAACACCCCATATGTGGCCGTAAACTACTGTACGGCCACACAGCGGGGCGTAGAGTGAAAGGTGCGCCGTTTGGTTTTTGGAAGACAGATTTTGCTGGACTGGTTTATTTACACCATGTCCCATTTGAAGCCCCCCTGATGCACCCCTAGAGTAGAAACTCTATAAAAGTGACCCCATCTAAGAAACTACACCCTCAAGGTATTCAAAACTGATTTTACAAACTTTGTTAACCCTTTAGGTGTTGCACAAGATTTAATGGAAAATAGAGATAAAATTTCAAAATTTCACTTTTTTGGCAGATTTTCCATTTTAATATTTTTTTTCCAATTACAAAGCAAGGGTTAACAGCCAAACAAAACTCATTATTTATGGCCCTGATTCTGTAGTTTACAGAAACACCCCATATGTGGTCATAAACTGCTGTACGGGCACACGGCAGGGCGCAGAAGGAAAGGAATGCCATACGGTTTTTGGAAGGCAGATTTTGCTGGACTGTTTTTTTTGACACCATGTCCCATTTGAAGCCCCCTGATGCACCCCTAGAGAAGAAACTCCATAAAAGTGACCCCATCTAAGAAACTACACCCCTCAAGGTATTCAAAACTGATTTTACAAACTTTGTTAACCTTTTAGTTGTTGCACAAGATTTAATGGAAAATAGAGATACAATTTCAAAATTTCACTTTTTTGGCATTTTTTTTTTTTTCATTTTAATATTTTTTTTCCAGTTACAAAGCAAGGGTTAACAGCCAAACAAAACTCATTATTTATGGCCCTGATTTTGTAGTTTACAGAAACACCCCATATATGGTCGTAAACTGCTGTACGGGCACACGGCAGGGCGCAGAAGGAAAGGAATGCCATACGGTTTTTGGAAGGCAGATTTTGCTGGACTGGTTTTTTTGACACAATGTCCCATTTGAAGCCCCCCTGATGCACCCCTAGAGTAGAAACTCCAAAAAAGTGACCCCATTTTAGAAACTACGGGATAGGGTGGCAGTTTTGTTGGTACTAGTTTAGGGTACATATGATTTTTGGTTGCTCTATATTACACTTTTTGTGAGGCAAGGTAACAAAAAATAGCTTTTTTGGCACTGTTTTTTTTTTGTTATTTACAACATTCATCTGACATGTTAGATCATGTGGTAATTTTATAGAGCAGGTTGTCACGGACGCAGCGATACCTAATATGTATGCTTTTTTTTTTTTATTTATGTAAGTTTTACACAATGATTTCATTTTGAAAACAAAGAAAATGTTTTAGTGTCTCCATAGTCTAAGAACCATAGTTTTTTCAGTTTTTGGGCGATTATCTTAAAGGGCTTCTGTCACCCCGCAAAAGTCATTTTTTTTTTTTGGATAGTTACATTCCTTATAGCGCGATATAGGAGAATATAATGGTATTACTTACTTTCATGCGGCCGTTTCTTTAGAAAACGAAGTTTTATAATATGTAAATGCGGTCTCTACCAGCAAGTAGGGCGTCTACTTGCTGGTAGCCGCAGCAGAAAACCGCCCCCTCGCCGTGTTGATTGACAGGGCCAGCCGTGATCTCCTCCTCCGGCCGGCCCTGTCAGTAGTTCAAAAATCGCGCGCCTCTGTTCAATCGGCGCAGGCGCTCTGAGATGAGGAGGCTCGTCTCCTCAGAACTCCCTCAGTGCGCCTGCGCCGATGACATCACCGAAAGAGAAGACGTCATTGGCGCAGGCGCACTGAGGGAGTTCTGAGGAGACGAGCCTCCTCATCTCAGAGCGCCTGCGCCGATTGAACAGAGGCGCGCGATTTTTAAACTACTGACAGGGCCGGCCGGAGGAGGAGATCACGGCTGGCCCTGTCAATCAACACGGCGAGGGGGCGGTTTTCTGCTGCGGCTACCAGCAAGTAGACGCCCTACTTGCTGGTAAAGACTGCATTTACATATTATAAAACTTCGTTTTCTAAAGAAACGGCCGCATGAAAGTAAGTAATACTATTATATTCTCCTATATCGCGCTATAAGGAATGTAACTATCCAAAAAAAAAAAAATGACTTTTGCGGGGTGACAGAAGCCCTTTAAGTAGGGTCTCATTTTTTGCGGGATGAGATGACGGTTTGATTGGCACTATTTTGGGGTGCATATAACTTTTTGATCGCTTGCTATTACACTTTTTGTGACGTAAGATGACAAAAAATTGCTTTTTTTACACCGTTTTTATTTTTAATTTTTTACGGTGGTCACCTGAGGAGTTAGATCATGTGATATTTTTATAGAGCCGGTCGATACGGACGCGGCGATACCTAATATGTATACTTTTATTTTATTTATGTAAGTTTTACACAATGATTTCATTTTTGAAACAAAAAAAATCATGTTTTAGTGTTTCCATAGTCTAAGAGCCATAGTTTTTTCAGTTTTGGGGCGATTATCTTGGGTAGGGTATGATTTTTGTGGGATGAGATGATGGTTTGATTGTTACAATTTTGGCGTACATGCGACTTTTTTGATCACTTTTATTACCTTTTTTTGGGAAGTAAGGTGGGCAAAATTTCAATTTCATCATAGTTTTTTATTTTTTATTTTTATGGTGTTCACCGTTCGGGTAAAGTAACATGACCGTTTTATAGATCAGGTCGTTACGGACGTGGCGATACCAAACATGTGTAGGGAATTTTATTTTTTTCATTTTTAATCAGTGATAAATGTGTTTTTTGATTTTTACTTTTTTCACTTTTTTTCACTTTTTTTTTTACCCAGACCCACTTGGTTCTTGAAGATCCAGTGGGTCTGATGTCTGTATAATACAGTACAGTACAATATATATTGTACTGTACTGTATTTTACTTACACTTTGTCTGAACAGATCTCTGCCTTTAGCACAGATCTGTTCAGCACCATGGACAGCAGGATGCCTGAGACGGCGTCCTGTTGCCATGGGAACCTTCCCCGTCTGCTCAGTAGTTTTTAGAACTTCGCAGACGGGGAAGGGTAAGGACGGGGCTGTTGGGGGGCTGTCTGGGAGCTCTCTCCCTCTCCCATCGGGGGGCTGCAAAGGCACAGCAGCCCCCCGATCGGAGAGGGAGGGAGCTCCCTGAGCTGTTAAACTTTTTCATACAGCGGTCCGTATGGACCGCGGTATGGAAAGGGTTAAACGGCTGACATCGCATCACCGATGTCAGCCGTTTATACCAGGATGTAAGCAATGTGCTGGCACCCTGGTATACCCACTCTACACCAACGATCATTCAAGGGGAGGCGGGCGGGGGATCGCGATCCCGCCTCCCGCACCGCTCGCACCGCCCGCAACCCTCCCCCTGCACCTCCCACCGGGCTAAAATCACTCAGGGGTGCAGGGGGGGGATACAGATATATTTTGGGCATTATAAAGTTTCTGATCCTCGCGGTCAGGGACCGCGGGGATCAGAAACTGCAAAAAGCGCATCAAACCGCAGGTCTGAATTGACCTGCGGTTTGTTGCGATCGCCGACATGGGGGGGTCACGGGACCCGCCCGCGCATTTAGCCTAGGTGCCTGCTCAATGATTTGAGCAGGCACCTTGTTCCGATCACTGCCGGCCGGGCGGCAGTGATCGGAACAACACATGACGTACCGGTACGTCATGTGTCCTTAAGAGGTTAAAATTGATTTCCAGCAATGTGAACAGTATTAAAGTAATAAAGACAAGGCACATAGTGTATGACCACCTGGGATCTCTTGATGCAGATGTCATCTTCTTACAGGAGACACGTCTGACCACATCAGGACTTCTACGTGAGGCTGAGAAGGAATGGAGGTCGGGTCCTTCTTTCTTTCTGGTCACTGGCTGTGCAGCCTTATGCCAGGGTTGCTATATTGTTCACCATCAATGATGTGACTGTACACAGACTGACAGAAATTATTATGGGTCGGTGTCTGGTCCTGGAGGTCACCATCCATGGTAGACGACTCCGGCTCATTAATATCTATGGCCCACAGTCAGTGGCGGAAAAGATCCAGTTATTTAATGAGGTTAAGCAGTATCTTTTTACCTCTGTCACAGTGGTGTTGGCTGGAGATTTCAATGTCACTAGGACATCGCGTGACAGATCCTCTGGCCGAGCAGTGACCAAGTCCTAAATAGCTGAACCAGCAGGCAGGCCTCAGCGATGTGTTCACACAAGGTGGTAGGAAGCCAAAATTTACATATTCCTGTGCTGAAACAAGTAGTCGCATTGATATGGCTTTTGTAAACCCTACAGAAGTGGTTAGTGGGATGAGTGAGAAGGTCGTCCCTTTCTCTGACCACTTGGCCTTGTCTTTCTGCTTAGGGGCCACTAAGCGTCCTGATGTTGGTAGGGGCTATGGAGACTTAACTCCAGTCTCCTGGAGGATCCTTATGTCCAGGATTGTGTAAACTCTCTTTTTCAGCAACAACTAGAGAGAGTGGACTTTTATGATGACATGGCTGACTGGTGGGAGGACATCAAGGAGGAGATCAGATCCCTCTTGAGGAAACTGTCATTTAGGAAAGGGAAGAGTAAGTACAGCCAGTATCTCAAGCTGCGGAAAGAATTGGACTCACTGTATTGGGCAGATTGTGGGGGACCAACAAAAGATAAACCGACTGAAATCTGAAATGAGGCAGTATCAGTACAGCACTACAGCACGTACACCTCCCTGGTTCTTGAACGGGACTGCCGGGAGCGTGTGGCAAACAAAATGGTCACAGGTCTCACTGACTCCGTGGGCGTTTTGCAGGAATCTCGGGAGGGTATCCTGGGGGTGGTGAGAGCTTACTATGCTGACTTATTTCAGAGAAAGATTTTGGATAAAGATAAGATGACTCAATTCTTGGAGGCAACTCCAGGACCTGATACTAATGATTTGGACTTTTCTCCTTTTTCAGCAGAATTGACGGTGGAGGAGGTTAAAGTGGCCATTTATAAATTACATCTAAAGAAGGCACCAGGTCCAGATGGTATTACTGCAGAATTTTATAAGAAGTTCAGAGACCACTTAGCTCCAATCCTCGTGGACGTGTACAAAAATTGTTTAGGAAATCACCTGATGCCTCCGTCCATGAGGGTGTCCTCATTAATTCTGCTGTCTAAAGGTAAGGAGCCTAGTGACATCAAGAACTGGAGGCCGATTGCCCTCTTGAATGTCAACAGGAAGATTCTGGCAAAAATCCTTTTCTCTAGATTAGTCTGTTTGTCCCGGGCACTGTTGGCCGGCTGTCAGTTTGGCACAGTAAAAGGGCAGAACATCTCTGGAGCAGTCATCTCGATAAGGGAGATGTTTGAGAGATGTTAAGCTCTGAGATGTGGGAGATAAGTTGTAGGTCTGGACCAGGCTAAAGCCTTTGACAGAGTAGACCATGAGTATCTATGGGCCACTTTGTCAAAGTACGGGATTCCGGGACAATTTGTTGATTGGCTGAAAACCTTGTATAGAGAGGCAGAGAGCTTTCCTCTAGTCAATGGTTGGCAGGGTGATACCTTCAGGGTTGAGGCAGGGGTGAGACAGGGTTGCCTGTTGAGTCCACTGCTGTATGTATTTGCCTTAGACCCATTTCTGAGGTCGCTGCAAGAGTGTGATTTTCAGGGGGTGATGGTCCCCCACTGCTTGCCTCTGAGTGTTGTTACCTACGCGGATGATGTGACTGTGGTGATATCTGAGCCTCGTGAGTGCAGATGTTGTCTGAAGCCATCAGAAGCGTCAAGAAGAGTCAAGCTTTCTGGACACTGAATTCTGATCCAGACTTTGATCTGCCACAATTCACGAAAGCCTCCACCTATATTAAGATCTTAGGGGTTAAATTTCGGAGGGACGATAACGCCAGGATAAATTGGGAGGAGAAGTTGGAAGCCGGAAATTCAAAGGTTCAGCGATGGAAGAACTGGAGGCTGACCTATAGAGAAAGGGTTAAAATGTTGAAGACTTACCTGGTCCCTGTCTTCTTGTATGTCTCTGTCGTTTTTCCTTTGCCAGAATCTTTCTCGGCTAGGCTCTTTACCTGTTCTTCCAGCTTCTTTGGGGGAACAGGTTGAACCCAGTTAAAAGAGGGATCACCTGCAGTACGCCAGTCCTGCAGGGTGAGCGAATGTGAGGTCACGGTTAATAGACAGAACGAGGATTTCTCTTGGTACTCACAGTTTTATATACCCTGGGCAGGCGTACAGCAGTGATGGAGAGGCTGGCACATGAATCCTCTGGGGCACTCTCTGTGTATAGGGACCAGGCCAGGTGGTAGGTGAGGTGCCCTGGGTGTTGGAAGCTTAATGTGCCGGTGGCAAGATCCCTTATAGTTCGTGACGCCAGTGCCGGTAATGGTGGCACACCGATTTGTTGTAGGAATAATTGAGTTACACAAAGTGGCAGTGAACCAGAACTTCTTTTTACTGAACAGTTCAACTATTTACAGGTTTCAGTTAGTTCCACATGTAATGTTGGTCACAGGCAGGCTTCACATAAGTGGCAGGCAAAGTCTTTGCAAGATACTCAGAGGGAATAACACTTACAGATCAGGCTGTATTTTCCTCAGATCCTGTCTGGCTTTCTCCAAGGCCGTATGCCCTATAGCTGGCTTTATCCTTGGGTAGGGAAACCTTCCTCTGGTGTAAATCCTCTTGCTGTAAATATACTTCTGCCCTTCAGCTTTCTACTTAGCTGGATAAAAGTGGCTCTGCACTGTACTTTCCAAGGTGCTAGATATCTTCAGGAGGCAACTTCTTCTCCTGGGTGCAAGCTAGGAACCTGGGCTATCTAGCTGCATGTCAGAAGCTGCTCTTCAGCTAACCTCTGGTTAAAGTGCTCACTTGGCTTCTGACCAGACCCCTCTCTCTGGACTGGACCTGACTATATATACTAGGGGGTTCCCTAGCTCTCTCTACTGCCTAGAAGGAGGAACTACACCCCTAACAGGCCTGGTACCCAGGAAATAACATAAAATTATACATTACAATGCAATATAAAATACCATAACCATGTTCCACAGGAGGTGGAGAACAACGTGACCCAATTGACCCTTGAGTAGTGCCCACCGTTACGTAGTGGGACACTACATACCCCGCTACTTTGAGGTTGCCCGACCTCGGCGCAACATAGGGGGCCCGCCCAGCTGGACACTTAGACCTGAAAGACAAAGAATGCAAAGCAGGCATATACAACAATCACTACATTTGCAAGGAAAATATCAGGCAGCTCCGCTGGCAAAGGAACAAGTGCGGGGAAAAGGGGCGTTGTTCTCTTCACGCAGGATAATACAGGGAACAGGAGCGCTGACCTGGTACAGCGTATCAGGAATAACCAGGATAGTCCATAATAATAAAATATGATAGTCCCATAAAACAGCATCTCAGAGGCCCACATGCATTGTGGTCATCTCTGGGCACAGTTCTTGAATTAAGATTGCACATAAAAAGTCACAGCACAGAACTCTACATTTCAGGGATACTTTACCCTGGCAAGTCCTGGTAGATAAAAGTGGTGCTGTAATATCCCCTACTCAACTTGAAAAGGGGGTTAAAAGGGGTAAGGTGCAAAACAACAGGCACAAATTGGATTAGCACTTAAAGCAGGCAGGATGTCCTGGTAAACAGTATGGCAGAAGAGCTATTGGTATTCTCAGTGGCTTTTCAACTACCACTGGGCCGTGGGTAACTGGCAGCAGCTCATTGGGCCAAAACATAGGACTCCTGTCCTGAAACAGTTAAATTCACTTTAAGGGTCCCTCAGCAATCATGGCCTAGCAGGCCTACTCACAGGTACGTGTCCAGTTCATACTGATCGTCAGACGTGGTGCATCCTGGTTCCGCTCTGAGTCGTGGCCTGGGACATAGGCTGGCACTTAGCTGGGCCCACAAAATAGTATTAACAGGCAACTGCAGAACAAATGGGCCTGTCAATGGTATAGGCTCTGCAAGCCTGGGGGTTAACGATGCAGGAGGCTCCATGGGTCTGGGTGTCCCCGGCTTTATGCGACAGACCCGACTCCTGGTGTAACAAAGTTTTTCGGCCACAGGGATGGTGGTCGCCGAGCTGGTGGCGACGGGATCTTTCACTGCAGGCCCGGGGACATCAGAGTTCTTGGATGAATCGCTATTGTCCAGTGGTATTGGTGCCACTCTGGACGCAGCAAGTTGACGCAGGCCATCAAGATGGATTTCTAGCCTGGCGATCTGGTCCTCCAGAGCCTCATGCGATGCTCCGCTGCAGGGATGCGGTACTGTCGCAGTAGGGGCAGGTGCGGAGTCATGACTTTTTCCTCGCCGCAGGACATCAAGGGTCTCGTGGAATTTCTGCATGTTTTCTATCTCCACTTGTGTTTTCTCCCTGCGGGGCAACTCAGGGGAGGGATAGGGACTCACCCGTTTCTCTAGCACAGTAGGCTGCCAGAAGATATTGGGACCGGTGAAGGAACCCCTCTCCTGGTAAGTATTGCGAGCAGGCTCCGTCGGACTCTCTGGCTCGCATTCTGGACTGGTGGGCTCTTCAGGCTCTTCCCAATCCTCTGGTCCTGGCTTGGGACGGGTTATTGCCGTGGCATAAGGACCCCTCAGGCCCTCGGCGGGGATAAATTCCACTTTTTCTCCTTCGCGAAAGTTATGCAAATGTTCGGGTAAGTAACTGCGTTTTACAGACCTCCGATTCACAAAAAGGTCTCGGCCTGTGGAGAAATCCTTGACGAACCCGAAACCCCAGCTTTTATCAAACGTTACCACCACTCCCATCCTTCTCTCCAGACGGGGCTGAGTATTCGCATGGTGCTCGTACACCGTCTTCGCGAGCTCCTCGAAGTAGATTTTTTTCTCGGTAGTCTTTCGTATTGCTGCGGCGCGTATCTCGGCCATCAGCAAGGGCCATTGCGCACTAGACTGGGCAAACCCACCCCGCGAGCCAGGGCACGGCTCGGGCTGCGACTGCGGTGGGAAGCAAGGTGGCCTCTCCGGTCCCGGAGTATAGGCGGGTGGTGCTTCTCTCTCCTCGATCATTGCAGGTTCTGTAGTCTTGACTGTAGATGAAGCCATTCGGTTTGAGAAATCCTCACTCTCCAACATGCTCGATCACTTTACTGTGTATGACAGGGCGGCTCTCAGTACTTCACACAAGACCTCCCACTGCTCCGGGAGGCCGCCCCCTAGGTACTCCAACATGGGGAGGCGAAGTCCATCTTGGCAGACATGCAAATTAGATGATAAGGCGGTGGCGCGAACATACAGTCCTTCCCGCTCTTTCAGCAGAAGGCGCCAAATTCTTCCCGCAGCGATGGCGCAGCAGCGATGGCGCAGCAATAATTCCAGTCAGCTTAGGCGGCCATCTTTAAGCATAAGGCTGTCAATTCACTGACAGCAAGCGGTGACTCAAAAAGCAGCAAACAGTCTACAATATACAGTTATTCACACCGCGATTGTCCACAGTTCTTTGGCCCAACTTTTTCAAATAAACGGATAGGGTATTTATCACTTATTAGGCAATTATGGCACACAGTTCAGGTTCCACTATGGCGTAGAAATATTTTGCATCCTGTTCGTGTCGCCAAAATATGCAGTACGCCAGTCCTGCAGGGTGAGCGAATGTGAGGTCACGGTTAATAGACAGAACGAGGATTTCTCTTGGTACTCACAGTTTTATTTACCCTGGGCAGGCGTACAGCAGTGATGGAGAGGCTGGCACATGAATCCTCTGGGGCACTCTCTGTGTATAGGGACCAGGCCAGGTGGTAGGTGAGGTGCCCTGGGTGTTGGAAGCTTAATGTGCCGGTGGCAAGATCCCTTATAGTTCGTGACGCCATTGCCGGTAACGGTGGCACACTGATTTGTTGTAGGAATAATTGAGGTACACAAAGTTGCAGTGAACCAGAACTTCTTTTTACCGAACAGTTCAACTATTTACAGGTTTCAGTTAGTTCCACATGTAATGTTGGTCACAGGCAGGCTTCACATAAGTGGCAGGCAAAGTCTTTGCAAGATACTCAGAGGGAATAACACTTACAGATCAAGCTGTATTTTCCTCAGATCCTGTCTGGCTTTCTCCAAGGCCGTATGCCCTATAGCTGGCTTTATCCTTGGGTAGGGAAACCTTCCTCTGGTGTAAATCCTCTTGCTGTAAATATCCTTCTGCCCTTCAGCTTTCTACTTAGCTGGATAAAAGTGGCTCTGCACTGTACTTTTCAAGGTGCTAGATATCTTCAGGAGGCAACTTCTTCTCCTGGGTGCAAGCTAGGAACCTGGGCTATCTAGCTGCATGTCAGAAGCTGCTCTTCAGCTAACCTCTGGCTAAAGTGCTCACTTGGCTTCTGACCAGACCCCCTCTCTCTGGACTGGACCTGACTATATATACTAGGGGGTTCCCTAGCTCCCTCTACTGCCTAGGAGGAGGAACTACACCCCTAACAGGCCTGGTACCCAGGAAATAACATTAAATTATACATTACAATGCAATATAAAATACCATAATCATGTTCCACAGGAGGTGGAGAACAACGTGACCCAATTGACCCTTGAGTAGTGCCCACCGTTACGTAGTGGGACACTACACACCTACCTACAGAAAAGAGAGGGTGGGCTGGATATGATAAATCCAAGGGTGTTCTTTGACTCCTTGTTCCTAAAAGTTAATTTTGGTTGCCTGGAATCAGAGATAAGCTCCCTGTGGGTGAGTAGTGTCAGGCACTAGATATTACCTTTTGCAGAATCTTGGGTGTGAGGCGGCAGTCAGTCTCAAGAGGGGCCGGTAGACTCGTGGCTTCCTCCCCCAGTACTTGGAATATGGTCTTGGGTGCTTAAGAAATTAGAGGATTGATAAAGTGTGTATTGTGAGTAAGACCAGGAAAGAGCTGTAACTGACCATATGTAGGACTTTCTTTTATATACAGCCCGCATTAAAAGACTGTACAACGGCAACCTTAAAAGAAAGTCTAAGGTTTCTTAATGGAGTCAGGCTCCCCGCAAATATTTTTTTATATAGCCTGGCTGTCCTTGCATGGAAAGCTTTATGTTAAGGGGAATCTAAAACATCTGAGTGTGTCAGAGCGTAAGTGTTCCTTAGGATGTCAACAGGAGGAGACCATGGCACATTTCGTATCTGAGGTCGGAAAATATGGCAGGAAGTATCCTCTAGGTTAAAGATCCCCAGACGGCAGTGTCTTACCTACCCAGACATCATCTATGTGGTACCAGCTAGTATACATTACATTGACCGGGGGACCATGTACCTGATAATAACAATCATTAAATATTACCAGCGGCATACCAGAACAAAAGTGTCCGTACATAATAAGCCGTTCCATCAAAGGCAAGAGGTGACCTGATCCTGTCAGAGCTGAGGTGGATAAAGAACTTAGAATGTAGGAAAACGTAGAGAGAAACAGGAGGAATGTACATATGGTAGATATGGACTTATCTTCATAATGGAATTGTGTTTATTGCTGATTTATTTACTTTCTTTCCCTTTAACAGCGATGGACTATTGTTAAGTTAAAGTTATTATCATTATTATTTATACTGTTGGATATGTATGATTTCTGGTAAATGACCATTGTTTCTGTTCATTCCGATTGAATGTATTGTTATGTTTGTTTATACTAATAAAAATTGCCTCCTATATACAAGAATATAACTACTATAATACTGCTCCTATGTACAAGAATATAACTACTATAATACTGCCTCCTATGTACAAGAATATAACTACTATAATACTGCTCCTATGTACAGGAATATAACTACTATAATACTGCTCCTATGTACAAGAATATAACTACTATAATACTGCTCCTATGTACAAGAATATAACTACTATAATACTGCTCCTATGTATAAGAATATAACTACTATAATACTGCTGCTATGTATAAGACTATAACTACTATAATACTGCCCTCTATGTACAAGAATATAACTACTATAATACTGCTCCTATGTACAAGAATATAACTACTATAATACTGCTCCTATGTATAAGAATATAACTACTATAATACTGCTCCTATGTACAAGAATATAACTACTATAATACTGCCTCCTATGTACAAGAATATAACTACTATAATACTGCTCCTATGTACAAGAATATAACTACTATAATACTGCTCCTATGTACAAGAATATAACTACTATAATACTGCCTCCTATGTACAAGAATATAACTACTATAATACTGCTCCTATATACAAGAATATAACTACTATAATACTGCTCCTATGTACAAGAATATAACTACTATAATACTGCTCATATGTATAAGAATATAACTACTATAATACTGCCTCCTATGTACAAGAATATAACTACTATAATACTGCCCCAATGTACAAGAATATAACTACTATAATACTGCTCCTATGTACAAGAATATAACTACTATAATACTGCCTCCTATGTACAAGAATATAACTACTATAATACTGCTCCTATGTACAAGAATATAACTACTATAATACTGCTCCTATGTACAAGAATATAACTACTATAATACTGCTCATATGTACAAGAATATAACTACTATAATACTGCCTCCTATGTACAAGAATATAACTACTATAATACTGCTCCTATGTACAAGAATATAACTACTATAATACTGCCTCCTATGTACAAGAATATAACTACTATAATACTGCTCCTATGTACAAGAATATAACTACTATAATACTGCTCCTATGTACAAGAATATAACTACTATAATACTGCTCCTATGTACAAGAATATAACTACTATAATACTGCTCCTATGTACAAGAATATAACTACTATAATACTGCCTCCTATGTACAAGAATATAACTACTATAATACTGCCTCCTATGTACAAGAATATAACTACTATAATACTGCTCCTATGTATAAGAATATAACTACTATAATACTGCTCCTATGTACAAGAATATAACTACTATAATACTGCCTCCTTTGTACAAGAATATAACTACTATAATACTGCTCCTATGTACAAGAATATAACTACTATAATACTGCTCCTATGTACAAGAATATAACTACTATAATACTGCTCCTATATACAAGAATATAACTACTATAATACTGCTCCTATGTACAAGAATATAACTACTATAATACTGCCTCCTATGTACAAGAATATAACTACTATAATACTGCTCCTATGTACAAGAATATAACTACTATAATACTGCTCCTATGTACAAGAATATAACTACTATAATACTGCTCCTATGTACAAGAATATAACTACTATAATACTGCCTCCTATGTACAAGAATATAACTACTATAATACTGCTCCTATGTACAAGAATATAACTACTATAATACTGCTCCTATGTACAAGAATATAACTACTATAATACTGCTCCTATGTACAAGAATATAACTACTATAATACTGCCTCCTATGTACAAGAATATAACTGCTATATTTGGTTTCTTACACTAGGTTTTATATGACTTTTTGACAGATGAATGGCCTCGTAGAAGTTTTGCAGTCTGTAAACTTTCCCTGAATAAATGTCCTTTACATGGTAATGAGGAATGCCAGGTATGTCTACAAAATAAGGTCTCGCATGTCCCTTGCAGTCCTTCCTCCAGCCCACATTCTGGCTCCATGGCTGCCAAGTATGTTGAGGTAGAGGCTGCCCACTGGCCGCTGCGGTCGGGTAAGAGTTTGTGCACCCACATTGCGGCGGGTGGTTAGGTCAATATCTGCATTAGCCGTGCATGGGACTGCTGTGATGAGCCTGCGAGGCGCCTTTAAATATCTTTTATGTATGTCTCTGAATATGAAAAAGGCAGAAATAGTCATCATTACACAACATACACACAGGCTTTATTCCAAACTTATCTCCCTTCATGAGACCCTCTCCGGAGAAAGAAACACTCGCTCTAGGGATTCATGGTGCCGTTCCTGTCTCCAAAACTGAGAGAGATTTATTTTCGTTTTCACTTCTTTCTCTTTTTTATACAATCTTGTTATTACTCCAGAAATTCATGCAAGTAAATCAGTTCTCATACTTGTGATTTTTTAGGAACAGGCAGAATATAGCAATACCAACCAGATGACAAATACAGATGTAGCAAATGATGACTTGACCCTTGACATACTAAATACAATGTCTCAATTGCCACTTAACACGAAAGTCAACTTAAAAGGGTTTTCCCAGATATTAATACTGATGATCTATTCTCTGGATAGGTCAACAGTATCTGATCGTTGGGGGTCCGACACCCGGGAGCCCTGCCCATCAGCTGTTTGAGAAGGCAGCGGCGCTCCGTTGTATAGCGGTTGCGCTTGGTATCACGCTCAGTCCCAATCACTTGAAAGAGGCTGAGCTTCACTCAGATCATGTGACCGATGAACGTGTCGTCACTGGCCTAGGAGTGGGGGTCCCAGTGTCAGACACCCACCAATCAGATACTGATGAACTACCCAGAGGATAGGCCATAAGTTATAAAGTCTCAGAAAACCCCTTTAAAGTTCAGTACATCTGAAGATAGATAGATATGGGATAGATAGATAGATAGATAGATAGATAATAGATAGATAAATATAGGAGATAGATAATAGATAGATAGATATTTTGATGGACGATTAATATTCAAATCCTGGAAAACCTCTTTAACCCCTCTGAATACGCAGTGAATCTGTCACCCGGATTTTGGTAATACCTGAGTAGTCCTGCAGATAAAGAGTTCCGATCCCTAATTTTTTTTTTCCTACTGCCACCCATCCCCCGCTGCTTTGCAATCCATTGTCAGGACTGCTGTGCATGCGCACATGAGTCCCCTCCATTCTGTTAGAGCAGCACATCAGTCCAGACTGTGTATTTCAGTGCAGGTTTTAGCGCGGACAGTGGGGTAACCGGGGGCTGTAGGAAAATAAAAAAAGAGTGATCTGGACTCCTTATCTGCAGGACTACTCGTGTGATATTGCACATAATGGTCCAAAACCGTGGCGACAGATTCCCTTTAATTTGTACAATTGTCACAGCTATGTGGAGCCCCTGCATGGTGTGTTGTTCAATGTAATAAAAATATGCCATATACGCTTCTGAGCTCCCCCTAGTGGTGACTGCAGAGAGCCAAAAAAAAAAGCTGCCATTAAACTCGATCTCTATGCAGGGGATTTGGAGCTCTGTTTTCATAAAAATGTCACATAGCCAATATATTAGGAAATTCGCCAGCGCAGAATGCTGCACCTAAAACTGCCACGAGGTTAAGACGCTGGCGATTTACTCTAAGTTGACCTTTGACCTGTAATGACATCACTAGAAGTGGCCAAATGCTTAGTCTCCCAGGCACCTGTGTATTTTCCAATGCTTGTCTGTGATCTCCGAAGAAGCCAAGGTCTCTGCCGCTCGGTCATGTGAGTCTGTGAAGTCACCGAGGCCTATGAATAGAAGCATAATACGGAAATCAGTAACCTGATGAGAGTAGAGAATAACCTTCCTGCGTGCTCCATATTCCACCCGATGCAATGACACCATCCCAGCCATAACAGCACAGCGACCCCCCCCCCCCCCTCCTTATATCATTCCAGCTCAGAATAACCCTCCTGTGTTCCTCCTGAGGAGCTCCTAATATAGGAACATTGATACACCGACTGCGGGACATAACCGCGGCCTCCAGTAGTCAACTGAGGCCCGCCAGACCGACCAGACAAGGGTTGTAATACTGCACAACTAAGCCCGCCTTCCTTTCTGGACTTTAGGGAAGCTGGGTGACAACTCCAGATTTCCCCAAAATTTTACATAGAATTTTTTTTTCGAAATTCTGAAAAAGCTCCATTTGTTAAATATTCCCATCTAGGACATTGATAGCATCTGCTGTCAACGTCAGATAGATGTGGGTCTCGCCTGTGCGGCTTGCTCTCCTTTCACTACTATGGTATTTTCGGAAATAGCCAAGCGGGCTATGCTTTATTTTTGGAACTACTGTAGTGGTAAACAGAGAATGGCTGTGCATGCGCTGTGCGCTCTCCTTCACTTCGGGGGCCCCGTTGCGGAGATAGGATAACGACACCTACTTTCCCCCTCATGTTTCAAGAGTGGAGTAAAAAAAACAAAAAGTTATCAATGTTGGCGCAAACATGGCGTTCTCAAAAACGAGTGACTTTTTCTACCACCAGTAAAGACTTACTAAAGGCCTAAATATTTTTTTCTTATCTGAGATTTTTTTTTTTTATAGGATTTTTTTTTTTACAATTTTTGTGTTTTTTGACACTTTTTTTTTAAATCCTTATTATTTCTGTTACAGTTTTCGCTCCCTACAAGGCACATCATCTAGACTGATACATAATAGGCAGAGGTGGACCGGCCATAGATCTTACAAGGAAATTTCCCAGTGGGCCGAAACCCAGAGGGTCGCTGAAGCCCTCCTTTCTGACACTAGCCAGGTACATGATGAGCTCTCGGCAGTAATTAAGGCTTCGAGTATCAGGTACTCCTGTGGCCCGCACCTCACCTCCGCTCCATATCTTATTCAGGGACAACTGGAGGAGGACAGAAAATGGCAGCCATTGATGGCCACCACAGAGGGACAGCTTTTCATGCAGTATGTTGTGCTGCCCTGTGGTATTTGGTTCTTCTGGGACAGTATTTTGCACCACATGGGGCCACTTTTATTTTTTTTCCAGGGCCACTTTAAGTTCCCAGTCCGCCCCTGATAACAGGATTGCCTTATCACTGATCTACTCGGGTCTGGCTCCAGAGACACCTGGGATGTTGCTGTTTGCTTTTTGTTAGCGGCCGTCCGCTCTGGTCCGTTAGAAGTGGGTGGTGACGAGTTGGGAACCCCTCTCTATGTTAGGACACCTCACTTTACAGCTTCGCTGGGATGACTGGATGTTAGGGTCAACCCATTATCTAAAGGAGGTGAGGTTTCAGTTCTACTGTGCTGCGGGAGACAAGATAGGCACTGACAGCAGCAGGTAGGAGAAAAGATTTTTCCGGTCCCGGGCTACTATAAGGTCAGTTGGACATTTTCAGCCCCTGCAACTACAAATGCCATAAAGCAGACTCTGCAGTAGGGATGTTCAGGCCCTAATTTGGCAGCTCCCCATGACGTTACTCCCATTTCAAGTCAATATCAGATTGGCTGTCACGACTTTAGTTGGATATGATATTTCTGTACGATTCCCCTTTAACACTAAAATAAAATGAAACAGGATAATTAGGGCATATATGATCCACTGACGTGAGGCTTCCCGGAATAGAAATGAGGTAAAACTCATAAAGTGTTTATTTCAGCCTCGGTCTCGCAGCGAGAAGATGGGAGTCTCTGCGAGACGTCTCTCTCACTCCGTGCACAAGAGCGCTGCTCTCTTTCAGGTTGCCTGGGAATAGATGAATGGAAAAAAAAACACAAGAGATTCTTCACTTCCAGGAACTTTCTACAGACTCCACAGAACATTAATCTGCCGCCAACAGCCCGAGCCCTCGTGAGCGAAAACAGGCAATATTAATGACCAGATGATAATAACTGGATTATTAAACCCCTGAGGCTTTCCCCATGTACAGTCAACAACGCTCTATTAAAGGAGTTGTCAGTCATTAGGAAAAAAATAGTTTTTTTTTCTTTTTTTTTTTTAAACAGCGTCATGTTCTGTGCCTTGTATTTCAGCTTTACTTGAATTGGGTTGAGCTGCAATATCATATTCAGCCTATGGACAAGAGTGGCGCTGTTTCCAGTTTTTCTTTTAAAAGCAGACCCCCATTTTCTAGTAATGGACCACCCCTCATATTACAACATAAAAGGGGATGATCATCCCTTTCTATTTCCTCTTATCTCCTCTCCAGTTTCATTCTATTTACCCCAGGATCCTATTCTTTTTCTATCTCGTTACAAAATCAGAATTTAAACCTCTCTCTTTTTTTGACTCGCCAGCTGTGTTGAAACGACAACTCCCAGAATACTATGAGAGCCACAAGCGCTAATGCCTCAAAGGCATCATGTTGATGGCATGTCTGTCATTGCAAGGGAAGGATCCTGAGCGGAGGCCCCCTTAATAAAGTCTGAATGCCCTAATAGGTCTTCTTCAGGACACAACCCCTTTAAAGCCCAATTTAATGTATTGAATATATGAAAAATGTTAACTTTCTCCTACCTAAAAAGCCATCAGTGAGAACTTTATCCCCATGTCAACACTTACTGTCCCTGTGGTCTGGACAATCAGCAGGATCATTATATCATGTATCAACCATGCTTGGTGAAAACCCATGTGATGGCCACCACACAGCAGGAAGACAAGCTTTCTTAGATGTCTGACTAAAAGACCAGCTTCTTTACCTGTGTCCCCATGTCAATAATGGCTCGACTGGCCAGAGCTATGTGGCGAACTCGGCAGGATGGAAATGACCACAGCAAAGGCATGCTGCTATAATACAGCCGGCACTGATGCTGTGATCATTACTGGATATTCAGCAGGTGCTCAACTAAATGTATCATAATAAACCTAATTAATGGAGAGACGTCATGATCTTGTCACTAACGGTGCATGAGATACAATGGAAATTGTCACCTCTGCAAATGCAGAAATTTTTTAAGGCACTGAAATGGACAAAGACCTCCTTGTAGCCCACCAGAGATTGTGATTAGTGGATAATGGGGGTAATTATTTATATGCCAGATGCAGGTGTGAAACCAAAGACAAAGCAATCACTGGACATAATGCGCGAGCAGAGTCCGGCCGCGGGAAAACATTGCTGGCAGCCGCCTTATTATTCTTCACTATTATTCTTTCTTACTCAACAGCTGGGTGACTTTACTCGTGATCCCCCGGTTATTTCTTCACAACTAGAATGGAAATTTCCAAGCACTTCAGAGAATTTCTTGAAGGGAACATGTCACCAAGGTAGAATAGAAGAAGAATTATTTCCAATAGTTTTGATTTTACATTTTTTTTCTTATTTTTGTATACAACTCCTGTAGTTCTCCCTATCATCTGGCTCCAATGTACATTATCGAGAAGTAGGCGACAGATGGAAATGATCCTGACTACACTGGGTTTGTTTGCAGTCTGTAACCATGGAGACACACTGGTCTGCATTCTGTTGGTATGCACAAAATGGTAGGACATTTTTGTAATCAAGAATATTTGAGAAATGACCTTTTAGATTTTATTTTAGACACAGTGCGATGTTGGTTGCAAAGTTGCTCATACCCTTTAATATAATGTAAATACTGTATTTTGTAGTGACATGGGCCCTTTAAGAAAAGTGTGGAATCCTTGGCTACTTCCAATCTATTTCTGAACAAATACAAAGCTGGACATATCCTTTAAGGTGAGTGAGACAAAAGCCGTTATGAGACATTTGATTGCACCACAGATGATGTAACAATGCAGCAGTGTATCATTAACTGCCGTACTGATACATCGTCACTATTGTCTTTACTTTCACGGTTTGCTACAGTTTTTCAATCCTGACGTCTCCTGATACCATACAGTTGTCAATTTGCCCACAATAAACTGATTTGGTGTCATGAAGTGGACGCTGAGGTGTCATCCATTACTGAGGACCGGATCTGCACCAGTAGGATGACTATCCTAATACTGATCCAAGATCACCTCCATCCAGAACCGGAGAGGCCTTCTCCTTCCCTCACCAGCTTGTAGTGTGAAGAGATAAGGATCCTGCCATCTGTGAACATCTGGAAATTAGTAAAGGAATGTCTCTGTGTTTAATGAACAAGCAGCCCTGGATCCCAAACCCTTTGATGTGTGGCCCTGCGCTCCATCCCTGCGGTTTTATCATTAACCTTCTGTAAAAACTCTGCAGATGATCAGCAAGATGACAAAACTGCAAGTCATTCACCCACATGAAGATCCCAAGCAGGGGAAAACTACTCATATCTATCTTCTATCTATTCATATCTATCTATCTATCTATCTATCTATCTATCTATCTATCTCATATCTATCTTCTATCTATCTCATATCTATCTATCAAATCAAATCAAATAAGCTTTAATGGCAGGACTAAATACATTTTAGCATTGCCAAAGCAAGTGGGAAATAATTGGGTAGGGTTGGTGAAATGGGGACACGTCCAGGGTGGGGATAAAGGTGTCCATGGTATATCAGGCTCCTCTCAGTCTATGGCAGGCAGTAATATATTGTGCTGCTGTGGCCGCTGTGTTCTCCTCTTCCCCCAGCAGTATGGAGAGTCTCTCTTCATCCTCCATGGAGGTGAAGTCTGGGCAGAGATCAGACAGTCTCCTGAAGTCAGTCTCCCTCATTGCTGAGTATTTGGGGCACCGCAGCAGGAAATGAGCCTCATCCTCCACGGGCTCCTGGTCGCACTGCTGGCACAGTCTGCTCTCCCTGGGCAGGCTATCTATCTATCTCCTATCTATCTATCTAGAAAAGGAAACCGGACAGCACTCCAAGTAAAAAAGCAAATGGTGTTTATTCACCCATGTGGAAGGCAACGTTTCAGCTCATACAAAGAGCCTTTCTCAAGCAAGCCAATCTATCTATCTATCTATCTATCTACACTGCTCAAAAAAATAAAGGGAACACTTAAACAACACAATGTAACTCCAAGTCAATCACACTTCTGTGAAATCAAACTGTCCACTTAGGAAGCAACACTGAGTGACAATCAATTTCACATGCTGTTGTGCAAATGGGATAGACAACAGGTGGAAATTATAGGCAATTAGCAAGACCCCCCCAATAAAGGAGTGGTTCTGCAGGTGGTGATCACAGACCACTTCTCAGTTCCTATGCTTCCTGGCTGATGTTTTGGTCACTTTTGAATGCTGGCGGTGCTTTCACTCTAGTGGTAGCATGAGACAGAGTCTACAACCCACACAAGTGGCTCAGGTAGTGCAGCTTATCCAGGATGGCACATCAATGCGAGCTGTGGCAAGAAGGTTTGCTGTGTCTGTCAGCGTAGTGTCCATAGCTTGGAGTCGCTACCAGGAGACAGGCCAGTACATCAGGAGACGTGGAGGAGGCCGTAGGAGGGCAGCAACCCAGCAGCAGGACCGCTACCTCCGCCTTTGTGCAAGGAGGAACAGGAGGAGCACTGCCAGAGCCCTGCAAAATGACCTCCAGCAGGCCACAAATGTGCATGTGTCTGCTCAAACGGTCAGAAACAGACTCCATGAGGGTGATATGAGGGCCCGACGTCCAAAGGTGGGGGTTGTGCTTACAGCCCAACACCGTGCAGGACGTTTGGCATTTGCCAGAGAACACCAAGATTGGCAAATTTGCCACTGGCGCCCTGTGCCCTTCACAGATGAAAGCAGGTTCACACTGAGCACATGTGACAGACGTGACAGAGTCTGGAGACGCCGTGGAGAACGTTCTGCTGCCTGCAACATGACCGCATGACCGGTTTGGCATTGGATCAGTAATGGTGTGCGGTGGCATTTCTTTGGAGGGCTGCACAGCCCTCCATGTGCTCGCCAGAGGTAGCCTGACTGCCATTAGGTACCGAGATGAGATCCTCAGACCCCTTGTGAGACCATATGCTGGTGCGGTTGGCCCTGGGTTCCTCCTAATGCAAGACAATGCTAGACCTCATAGGCTGGAGTGTGTCAGCAGTTCCTGCAAGACGAAGGCATTGATCCTATGGACTGGCCCGCCCGTTCCCCAGACCTGAATCCAATTGAACACATCTGGGACATCATGTCTTGCTCTATCCACCAACGTCACGTTGCACCACAGACTGTCCAGGAGTTGGCAGATGCTTTAGTCCAGGTCTGGGAGGAGATGCCTCAGGAGACCGTCCGCCACCTCATCAGGAGCATGCACAGGCGTGGTAGGGAGGTCATACAGGCACGTGGAGGCCACACACACTACTGAGCCTCATTTTGACTTGTTTTAAGGACATTACATCAAAGTTGGATCAGCCTGTAGTGTGTTTTTTCACTTGATTTTTGAGTGTGACTCCAAATCCAGACCTCCATGGGTTGAAAAATTTGATTTCCATTTTTTTATTTTTGGGTGATTTTGTTGTCAGCACATTCAACTATGTAAAGAACAAAGTATTTCAGAAGAATATTTAATTAACTCAGATCTAGGATGTGTTATTTTTGTGTTCCCTTTATTTTTTTGAGCAGTGTACATATGTACAGTACATATACCTCTGACATATCAGTTCCAGGAGTTGTTGTCAGTAATGTCAGTGATATCATACACCCAACCTCCACACATTGTAAAGATACCCTTTCCTCGTCCATAGCTTTCATGATGTCCGTGCTCTTTTGCTTTCCTCTAACAAATGGGTTTCCTGCTGGAGATGAAAAGTTATGGTAATTGCAGAACTTCCAACATTTATGATCTTTGTTACACGTTGACCGAGGACCAGTGATCACAGGGTGGACATATGATGACCCATGAACCCCATAAATCATAGACATGAGTGTCCTGCCAGGGGTCTTACCACTAATGTCCATGACAAACATGTATCTTACAAATCACAAGAACTGGGGCCATAGCCCTGTTGTCTTGCTGCACTGAGGTCAATGAAAAACATCTGCTTGAAGTTTTTGTGTCCTCTTCATGTTTCCTTGGTTCCATCATTCTCTGTATCAAGAAGCCACTGTATACACCAGACTTCCACATGACCATGGTTGTCACCACCAATGCACGAGAGCCATGGTGTAGCCTATGGATGTGCACACAACTGGCACTTCCATACCCAGGATTTCTTGATGGAAGCACAGGTGCTGGTGGCGGGAACATTTTGTTGGAGCTTCTCTTCAAGCCCCAACTCTGTTGATGGCAAGAAGCCATGTGCACCTTCATAGTGTATATCCAATGTATTCTCAAGGCAATACGTTTTAAAAATGCCCCTTCCTAAAGCTGTAAATCCGCCCCTTGTTCTTCCACTTTCGGCTCATAATGGGGGCCTCTGGCAAACACTGATCCATTCATGGTGAATGACTGGAAAACTCCAGTGAAAAAAAAGACACACGGTCTATGGAAACAGCAGCTCTAGTCCTGACCAGTGCACAGCGTGAACGGGCTGATGGCTTTGCACAGAGCAAAGGCATCTACTGTCCCCGAGTCACAATGGGCCACTCAGCGAGGGGCCACGCTGCCGTGATTAATGCCCCCGGATTTTTCTTGCAAGATGTAATGTTTGGATTTGAATGTGTTAAATGTCTCGGACATTAGTGAATTATCTGCAAGGAGCTGGCCACGGCTCATTGTGTGAATAGCGGGGGCTGATTGATATTGATTAGACCGTAGGGCCGACTGCAAGACGTTTCTGTGCCAAGAACAAAGATCGCTTCAGTGTCTTCCGCTGCAAGGCCATAGATTCTGCAAGAAAGGTTGCCACATTTTAAAGGGATATTCTCCTTGTGGACACCTACCCTTTCCATATGTTCTATCAAAGGGATACGGGGGAGACACAGACAGGATCCCTTGCTCTATTGACCAATGCAACATGTGGACTCCATGCGTTATACAGATGCCCACTGAGTTCAGTGGCCGCCATAAGTGGTTTCCCTTCATCGTCAGGGGTGTTACTGTAAGGGTAAATGCACACGTTCAAGATTTACGTGCAGACAATCCGCACTGAACTCCGTAGGCGTTCACAGGGAAATCCGTGCGGTCAATCCGCATCAATTGGAGCGGATTTACATGCGAATTTACCTCTACCCATTGAAGTAAATGGAGAAAATCCGGTCAGGAAAAATAAAATAAATTGAGATGCTGTAGATTTTAAAATCCGCATAGTAGGTCAAAATCCGCACCGAAAAGATCCGCATTGTGTGCATGAGAATTAAAAATTCTCATAGAATACAATGTACGTGACCCACGGTGCGGATTTTCTGCTTGAAAATCCGCACGCAATTCTGACTGTGTGCCTTTACCCTAAGGCATGCAGAGGCTGCTGGAGCCCGATAGGGGCCCAAATGGTCCCTCTGCTCTATATGAATAGACCATCACTTTAACGAAATGCGAATTTTTCATTAGAACCCAGAACTTAAAGGGGTTGTCCCACTTCACCAAGTGGCATTTATCATGATGGGAAAGTTAATACAAGGCCCTTACTAATGTATTGTGATTGTCCATATTGCCTCCTTTGCTGGCTTCATTCATTTTCCCATCACATTATACGCGGCTCGTTTCCTGGGGTTACAACCACCCTGCAATCCGGCAGCAGTGGTCGTGCTCGCACACTATAGGAAGAAAACACTAGTCTATCTGAGCTCCCACGGTCCCGGCCATCGGAGAGGTTGGCTCTCTTCCCTACAGTGTTCAAACACGACCACCGCTGCTGGATTGCAGGGTGGTCGTAACCATGGAAACGAGCGGTGTATAATGTGACGGAAAAATGAATCCAGCCAGCAAAGGAGGCAATATGGAGAATCACACTACATTAGTAAGTGCCTTGTATTAACTTTATCTAAATGATAAATGCCATTTGCTGAAGTGAGAGAACCCCTTTAAACTAGCTCTCTATTAGGCCTCATGCACACGACCGTTGTGTGCATCCGCGTCCGTGGTTCCGTTTTCCGTTTTTTTTCGCGGACCCATTGACTTTCAATGGGTCCGTGGAAAAATCGGAAAATGCACCGTTTGGCAGCCGCATCCGTGAGCCGTGTTTCCTGGCCGTGAAAAAAATATGACCTGTCCTATTTTTTTCATGGTCAACGGTTCGCGGACCCATTCAAGTCAATGGGTCCGTAAAAAATCACGGATGCAAACAAGATTGTCATCCGCGTCCGTGATCCGTGTCTGTGATCCGTGTCCGTTTTTTCCTATCATTTAAATGGCAAACCTGACTTAGATTTTTTTTTCATTTTTCATGTCCGTGGATCCTCCAAAAATCAAGGAAGACCCACGGACGAAAAAACGGTCACGGATCACGGACCTACGGACCCCATTTTTGCGGACCTTAAAAAAAAACGGTCGTGTGCATGAGGCCTTATACAGATATTATTGGGGTCTGTTATAACACAATCCCTTTAATCTACTGCCCTTTTCCTTTTTTCTGTTTCAGTTGCTACATATGAATATAAAGTAACTGGAAAACGGTAATGTGTTCATCTTGACTCCAGTCACCTCCAAAGCTGCCTTCAGAAAGGCTGCAGGACTGCCATGTCGCTGCTGACCCCATGTCTTCTGTGGTGCGTTATGGCGGATGTAACGCTAATAGAAGCATTGGACAGTAGTGGACTATAGAAATACTGGTTTCATCAACTTTTGGACTCCGATCTGGATTCTGAATGTTCTTTGTCATCTTCAGCCAAGAACAAAACTTAATCAACTATTTCCAAAACTTTACTCGAAAATGAAATAAAAAGGAAAAATAAAACAGAATTAAATCCGGGGACTGGATCTGTGGTGAGAACAGAGGCGGCCGTGATGCGGAGGGGTGTAATTAGTGTCTGCAGTCTGGTAGGGGCGTCTTGTCTGCTTGGGATAAACGCTCTGTGGTTACTTTGTGTACATCATAGTATTTTGCAGTATTTTTTTTTTTTTTAAATGTGCAGATAGTACTGTACTACTAACCCCTCCCTCCCCCTTCTCCTTCCCCCCCCCCCCTTCCTTCTCCAACCACCCAGCACCCTTAGGCCTCATGCACACGACCGTTGTGTGTTTTGCTGTCCGCAAATTGCGGATCCGCAAAACACGGATGGATTCCGTGTGCGTTCTGCAATTTGCGGAACGGCGCAGACAGCCATTGATATAACTGCCTATTCTTGTCCGCAAAACGGACAAGAATAGGACAGGTTATATTTTTTTTGTGAACCACGGAACGGAGCAACCGATGCGGACAGCATTGAAGTGAATGGGTCCGCATCCGAGCCGCAGTTTTTGTACTCGTGTGCATGAGGCCTTACTCACATAAAACAAGTAATATATATATAATATGGCTTACAGTGAATTTTACTGAAAATACTTCCAGTTCTGAAGACTCCAGCGGCTCAGGATCAGTGCTCGGGGCAGCGGGGCTCAGGGCTGGAAGTGGGCACCGCTCTGCAGGAAGGAGACCAGGGCTTGACTCACCCTAGCGTTGCAGTGCCCCCGTGTGATGTCACGGCGCGCGGCGTACGCAAAGGGCAGGAGAGGTCGGTAGGAGGAGCAAGCAAGTATTTTCACCCTATAAGAAGTACAGGCCCATAAGACGAACCTAGGTTTTAGAGGGGGACAATAAGAATTTATTTTTTTCATTATACCTCAGGTCAGACCACCACTCAGACCCCCAATGTTAATCAGACCTCAGCTAACAGCCCCAATAAGATCCCCAATGTTAATAAGACCCCAATAAGACCTCAGATCAGACCCCAAATCAGACCTCAGCTCAGACCCGAATATGAATGACCCCCAATCAGACCTCAGATAAGAGCCACATGCCTCTCATTAGCGCACAGTAGCCTCATAGCAGCCCTCAGTAGCCTCATAGCAGCCCCTATTAGCCTTATAGCAGCCCCCAGTAGCCTTATGACAGCCCCAGTAGCCTTATAGCAGACCCCAGTAGCCTCATATCAGCCCCCAGTAGCCTCAAAGCAGCCCCCAGTAGCCTCATAGCAGCCCCCATTAGCCTCATAGTAGCCCCCAGTAGCCTCATAGCAGCCCCCATTAGCCTCATAGTAGCCCCCAGTAGCCTTATAGCAGCCCCCAGTAGCCTTATAGCAGCCCCCAGTAGCCTCATAGCAGCCCCTAGTAGCATTATAGCAGCCCCAGTAGCCTCATAACAGTTCCCATTAGCCTCATAGCAGCCCCTAGTAGCCTCATATCAGCCCCCAGTAGCCTCAAATCAGCCCCCAGTAGCCTCATAGCAGCCGCCATTAGCCTCATAGTAGCCCCCAGTAGCCTTATAGCAGCCCCCAGTAGCCTTATAGCAGCCCCCAGTAGCCTCATAGCAGCCCCTAGTAACATTATAGCAGCCCCCAGGAGCCTCATAACAGTCCCCATTAGCCTCATAGTAGCCCCCAGTAGCCTTATAGCAGCCCCCAGTAGCCTTATAGCAGCCCCCAGTAGCCTCATAGCAGCCCCTAGTAACATTATAGCAGCCCCCAGTAGCCTCATAACAGTCCCCATTAGCCTCATAGCAGCCCCAAGTAGCTTTATAGCAGCCCCCAGTAGCTTCTCATCAGCCCCCAGTAGCTTCTCATCAGCCCCCAGCAGTCTCTCCATCAGCCCCCAGTGCCTCTCACCATCCCCCAGAAGTGTCCATCAGCCTCATAAGTATAAAATAAAAAAAAACACTTACCTCTCCTGCTCCTGGACGCTGCCGCTCCTCTCCTCCAGCGCGATCTGCCTCCTCCTGCTGTCGGCTGTGCTGTGAAGGCTGCGCACAGCGTGACGTCACAGAGCGCCGAGGACCAGGAAGCAGTACAAAGCCGTCATCGCTTCTTGATCCTCCGGTACTAATTTACGAGTGGCCAGCGGGGCTCAAGAGGCAGCTGCCCCTTCTGCCCCGTGTTAAAGACGGCCCTGGTCGTCTATGCTGAGTCAGTGTATCTAAGTCTATCATATGTGATGCTGTCTGTCCAGCTGTGTATTTATACCTATCATATTTTCTTGGTTGGGATATCACTTTATTGGAATTTATGAACAGTGACAATCCCTGTCTTTGACTCGGTGCCTCTCCAGCCCCCATTGGGACTTGAGTGACACTGACTCTTGACGGGTTGGTTTGTCCATTAGTCATATATCATATTATAACATGTATTGCTCCGATGCAGTCTATCAGTGACTCCCCCCGCTTAGGGAGGGAATCGGGATTACATCACTGTGATACCCTGAATCCCATCCCTAGTGCGGTGGGGTTTTGACATGGAGCGGATATGCTGACAGGCCTGGACAGTGAGGTGTATGCGGTCTGACACTCCGTGGTGCCTCCCTGATACAGACATTCCGGCACGGAGACTGGTGGTTGCCCGCCGATCTTCCGTTTGCGGATCAGCTTTTATCTGCTGTAACTGTGGAGATTTGGACACTTTGAGTGTGTCTTTGCAATTCTTTATAGGGAACTTGCCGGCCTGTATGGGCATGAGCATGCGCCCTGCAAGAAAGATAGATAGCGGCCATCTTTACTGTGGTTCCCATATTCTCCTATATTAGTACGTGTCTCGCGAGAGCACGTGGAGCGGCGCATGCGCAGACCGCCCTTCCGGACGCCAGCAGACTCCACTATGTCTCCATGACTTAACGTGACTCATCCGAAGTTTTTTAAGGTTTTAATCAACTTGTGATTGCTATGCACTGTGTACACTTTATACGCTGATTGATAACCATGTATGTTTATTGGTATTTTCACTGTATTGATCACGCTATGCACTTTATATGATGATGTTCACAATCAATTTAGATACAATCATGATTATAGTTGAATTGTATTTTTAATATTGCTATACTTTTGATGCATTTGCACTTTATTACTTAATTATGGATCTGTGATTATGAAATTGTTTGCACTTTTTATGTATGCCACTATGCACATGTTATTCAGCTAGACAGAGGCTTCAATGAGAGAGCTGAAATGTTGCTGCTAGATGGGTGAATAAAGCATCCACTTTTTTTCACTAATCTGGAGTGCTGCCTTTTTTCTTCTATATGTACTTGGGACCTTGGTCACAGGCCCCCATAAGGACTTGCACCCGCGTTTGATGTGTGCTGCTTTTTTATTTTCTTCTTTAAACCTATCATATGCTATACTATTTGCTGAGCTGTGTATCTAAGCCTAATATGTGATACTGTCTAATGAGCCAGTCTATCTTAGGGCTCTTTCACACTTGCGTTGTTCTGTTCGGGCATAGAGTTCCGTCGTCGGGGCTCTATGCCGGAAGAATCCTGATCAGTTTTATCCTAATGCATTCTGAATGGAGAGAAATCCGTTCAGGATGCATCAGGATGCCTTCAGTTCAGGACCGGAACGTTTTTTGGCCGGAGAAAATACTGCAGCATGCTGCGCTTTTTGCTCCGGCCAAAAATCCTGAACACTTGCCACAAGGCCGGATCCGGAATTAATGCCCATTGAAAGGGATTAATCCGGATCCGGCCTTAAGCTAAACGTCGTTTCGGCGCATTACCGGATCCGACGTTTAGCTTTTTCTGAATGGTTACCATGGCTGCCGGGACGCTAAAGTCCTGTTTGCCATGGTAAAGTGTAATGGGGAGCGGGGGAGCAGTATACTTACCGTCCGTGCGGCTCCCGAGGCGCTTCAGAGTGCCGTCAGGGCGCCCCACGCGCATGGATGACGTGATCGCATGGATCACGTCATCCATGCGCATGGGGCGCTCTGACGTCATTCTGGAGCGCCCCGGGAGCCGCACGGACTGTAAGTATACTGCTCCCCACTACTACTATGGCAACCAGGACTTTAATAGCGTCCTGGGTGCCATAGTAACACTGAACGCATTTTGAAGACGGATCCGTCTTCAAATGCTTTCCGTTCACTTGCAGTGTTACGGATCCGACGGGCACCTCCGGCAAATGGAGTACACGACGATGTGTGATACTGTCTGCTGAGCCATCGTATCTAAGGCTACCTCCATGCTAGCATTTATAATTCCAGCAAATTCCTGCAAAGGAACAGAATACCGGAATTGCCAGATCCGTCATATGCTGGACACCACTGGCATCCAGAATTGTAAACACTAGTGTGGACATAGCCTAAACCTATCATGTGTGATACTTTCTGATGAGCATGTGTACCTCAGCCTATCATATGTCCAACTTTTTGGACGGTCAAAGAGGGACACTTATGGTTCATTGTGTGAAAGCTCAATTTTTCCTGCATATTCTGAATATAGAAACTTCTAATATACAGAGAGGAACCAGAGAAACAATTTCTGGGTCAATATTGTGAAATGTATTGTAATCAGGGCCGTCTTTAACGCGAAGCAAAAGGCGCAGCTGCTCCTGGGTGGCACAAGGCAGCTGCCTCTTGAGCCCCGCTGGCCACTGATGGCGTGGGGGGGCAGCAGCAGGGCACAGGGAGATGAGCGCTTCCATTGTGGAAGCGCTCATCTCCATAGTCATCTGTATCGCCGTCCTCAGGACAGCAATACAGATGAAGTGCTGCAGCGGGGCAGGGGAGGGAGAGGCAGCGGGGCATGGGAGGGAGAGTCGTCTCCCTTCCCGTTCCTCTGATAGGCCTGCTGCCTATCAGAGGACGCTGCAGGCGGCGCAATGACATCATCGCGCCACCTGAGCCGTACAGCGCGGGACACAGGCCGGAAGAGGCCTGCATCGCATTGTTGCCAGCCTGATGGAGGTAAGAATAAGTGTTTATTTTTTATATATGGTACTACTACTGGCACATGTGCAGTACGCAGCCCTGCAGGGTATTGCGATGTGAGGTCACGGTTACTTAGGCAAACGAGGGTTGCTCTGGGTTACTCACAGTTTGTAGGGGGACCCTGGGCAGGCGTACAGCAGTGATAGAGAGGCTGGCACAGAAGTCCTCTGGGGCACTCTCTGTATAAAGGGACCAGGCCTGATGGTGGGTGAGGTGCCCTGGATGTTGCAGATATTTAATGTGCCGGGGGCAAGGTCCCTTTAAGGTTCGTGACGCCAGTGCCTGTAACGGTGGCACACCGGTTGATGATAGTGGTAATAAGTGAGGAACACGTTGTTGTGGTGAACCAAAACTTCCTTTACTGGAAACAGTTAACTTTATACAGTCTTTTGTAAGTTCCAGGTACAGCAGCAGTAATAAGCAGGCTTTATAAATATGGCAGGCACAATGTTCTTGCAAGATACACAGAGGATAAAACACTCACAGACCAGGCTGCACTTTTCCTCAGAAATCCTGTGCACTGTTCCTCAGAACTCCTGGCTGTCTTTATCCCAAGGCCCGTATGCCCTAATGCTGGCTTTATCCTTGGTAGAAAACTTCCTCAGGTATATATCCTTGCTTTAGGTAAAATACTTCTGCCCTTCAGCTCTCTTGTCTAGCTGGAATACTGGCTCTGCTCTGCTTATGGTTATGGGAACCTGGTTTCTCAGGAGGCAACTCTTCCCCTAGTGACAAATCTTCTGAGCTAACTCTGGCTCAATATCCTCAGGCTGGCTGGTCCACTCTCCCTGGCCTCCTGGTGTCAACTAGAAACCTGGACTGTCTAGTTACATGTCAGAGCCTGCACCTCAGCCCCTCTCTGGCTAAAGTGTCCTCTGGCCTCTGACTCTACTCTCTTTTCCCTGAACAGGACCTGACTATTTATATTAGGGGTTCCCTAGCTCCCTCTACCGGCTTGGAGGTAGAACTACACCCTAACAGGCCTGATACTCAGATAAACAGGGAATTACACATAAAAGCATAGCAATACACATTAAAATGTGGTATAAAATACAATGCCACTGTTCCACAGGAGGTGGAGTACGACGTGGCCCAATTGACCCTTGTGTAGTGCCCACATTTACCTAGTGGGACACTACACATGCATCTAAGCCTGCCATCTGTTATACCATCTGTAAGCCTAACATGTAATACTCTCTGCTTAGTTGTGTATCTGAGCTTATACTGTATGATACTGTCTGCTGAGTTGCATATCTAAGCCTATCATGTGTGATACTGTCTGCTAAGGTGATGTACCTAAACCTATCATGTGTGATACTGTCTGCTGAGCTGTGTATCTAATCCTATCCTGTGTGATACTGTCTGCTGAGCTGTGTATCTAAGCCTATCATATGTGATACTGTCTGCTGAGCTGTGTGTCTAAGCCTATCATGTGTGATACTGTCTGCTGAGCTGTGTATCTAAGCCTATCATATGTTACACTGTCTGCTGAGCTGTGTATCTAAGCCTATCATATGTTACACTGTCTGCTGAGCTGTGTATCTAAACCTATCATGTGTGGTCCTGTCTTTGGCACTGTGTATCTAAGCCTATCATGTGTGATACTGTCTCCTGAGCAGCTGCATCCAAGTCTGTTGTTCCACCTCCACGGAGGCATTTAAGGTCCAGACTGCAGAATAAGGGAGACGTATCAATGAACGCAGTAATTGCCATTCAGGTGTGTGGGAAAGCTGGGTGACAACACTGGTGGAAGCTCTCATGGCTGCCATATTGGTTGGGGACAGTGCAAGGACTATGTGTCCCATTCATCACGACCATACCTACAGAGGGGGAATCTGACAGGACCCCCTGGCTTGAATGGTAAGAGGGGCTTCCTCCATGTCCGCTTATACTGGTTGTCAGTGCTGAGGCGTCTGTGCGCACGTGGGGATCGTCTGGCTGTAAAGCAGGGAGGACCGCAAGGCAGCTTGGTATTCGATAAAGGGCTGCCTTTGAGTTTTGGGATAATATGCGGCTTGTACGACTTCTCTCAATAATGACTCGGGGGGCTTTCCCCCGTGGAATTGCAGAGCGCAGTTGTAGTGGGGCACTCAAGGGGCCTGACAATGGTCGTCATTAACAGCTCTCCTCACTGCTTGACTATGTGCAGAGAGCAACACGAGAGCTCAGCAGGCTGAATAATGTCCAGATGTAGCAAAGCTTAACTTGTCATTTAACGCTTGCGTGTTATTTGAGCACCTGAGAAACCACAGGCGACACAACCAACGCCGCTCATGGTGCCCACATAACATAAGAGCCCTATCGTCAGTGTCGGCCGCCGGGCGCCCCTGTTGCCATGGCACCCTGTGCGTCGGCCCTGCCTATCGGTGCCCAATAAAGTGCGCCAGCTATACAAATATGATAATATCCATATGACAGCGCCCATATACTAATGCCAGATACTGCCCACATAGTTGCTTGTTTTAAAAAAATATATAATCGTCACATTTAAGCTCCGCCCTTGGGGAAAACATGGAAATTCCCCCAAAATGTATGCCGATTTACGGGATTGTCCTAGCAAAACAAGACTGCGAGTATGTGCCATAGTTTACTTATAGCCCATCATGGGGTAGTACCCATATCATACTACCTGATATAGACTTTATATAAGCGTGCTGCCCACAGGGCCAAAATAAAAGCCACATCCATGGTGCCCATATAATAGATCCAGCTACGATTCATACAACCGAAACAGCCACAGTGGCAACATAAAAATGGCGCCAATAGTGCTCTAGTGATATAATGTGCAGCCGTGCACCTGTAATAATGTCCGTTATGGCGCCCATATAAAGCCAGCCGGGCTGATAATTGTGTCTCCCTCAGTAACAGAGCTGAAGAGAGGCGACTAGGAGGGGCACTAGTGATAAAATATATTTATTTCTGCTGACACAGCAAAATGCAACTTCTGCCTATTAATCTAAGTAAGCAAATGACAAACTCGGCACTACTACATCTGTATCTTTGCACCTCTCCAGCAAGTCTCATGTGTCAGAGCTGCGCTAAAACAAAGCAAATGGGGACTCATATTATTAAGGCCTCAGTCTACCACAAACACTAGGCCTTGTTGTCCATAGCAACCAGTCAGAAGTCAGCTTTAATTTCTTAACCTGCTGTAGGAAAATAAAAGCAGTGCTGTGATTGGTCGCTATGGGCAACAAGGATGGGTCTTCTTTATATAACTGAGACCCAGTAAAGCAGATTTATGAAGCTGTCTGAAGGAAAAACTAGGCTTCATTGTCCATAGCAGCCAATCAGAAGTCCGCTTTCATTTATCTACAGCAGGTTAAGAAATGAAAGCTGACTTCTGATTGGTTGCTATGGACAACGAGGCCTAGTTTTTCTTTTAGACAGTTTCATAACTCTCCCTCACCAAAAACCCAGTCAAGTGATGCCCTTCTTCTGAAAATCTGCTGACTCCACATCTTTTTCCAAGTTCCCAGCCTGGGCTATGTGAAAGGGACATCACTTCTGCAGTGGACGGGGCCAGAAGTATGCCTCTCTTGTATCCTTATCTGCACGTGCACCAGGGAAAGGAACAGTTCTGGCCCCGTCCACAGTGGAAGTGATGCCCCCATCCAGAGTCCAGGCCCATACTCCCCACCATTGTAGTTATCAAATTTAGGGCATATAAGCCCTGCTTCAGAAATGACCCCCAAACTATCCAGGACCACCCACTTATGGATGGGGCTTTCAAATTTTTCAGGGACAGTCTCAAATTTTTAGAGACAGCCTCTGGAAATTTGTGAGGTCTTCTGGGCCCCAGAAACCACATTTAATATACTTATTAACATTGTAATTGGTAAGTTAAGAAGTGCACCTTGGAATGCCTCCAAACCACATAGGAACGCCCCACCCATTTTGGATCCGGGGACAGCTTGAATTTGCTGGGAATGTCTCAAAAAATTAGGGCCAGTGCCTGAAAATTCGGGTCTGCTGGCAGCTGTGCTTTAAGTCAGGGAAAGAAAATCTGGGTGACCGTCTTGACAGTTGCTACGGTCCTAGGTTGTGGACACCTGCTCAGCTTCTTGGACCCCCATGAACGTGATATGGTGGGAATAGAACATTGGGATTAATGAGGACTTGTCACCTCAGTCCTACGGAGATTCCATTGCTATCAAGTGCAGTCATGCCATAGTCTTCAAGTCCTGGGCGGAGTTGAACTTTAACACCTTAAGGACTGAGCCTATTTTCATTTTTTATTTTTTTTCCTCCCCACATTTCAATATTCATAGCTTTTATTTTATTTTAACTTTAATTTTCCATTTCCATATGAGGGCTTATTTTTTGTGGGACAAGATGCATTTTTAATGGAACCATTTCATTTGCATCTCTTATATTGGAAAATGGGGGAAATAAAACTCTTTGTCGGGTAAAATTGAAAAATAAAATCACAATTCTGCCAGAGTTTTTTGGGGTTTTGACATTACAGCATTCACTGTGCACTAAAAATGACATGACATCCTGATTCTGTAGCTCAATACGATTATGATGATACCAAACTTGTATAGCTTTTATTTTTTTTATTACTTAAAAAAAATAAAAAATAAAAATCTTTCATTCCAAATTTTCTTTGCATAGCCATTTTCTGACAGCCCTAACTTTTTTTTGTATAGATTTGGTCTACAGTGCTGTATGAGGACTTGTGTTTTGCGGGACAAACTATAGTCTTGGTACTATTGGTATTGGTACCTTTTTTGGGGTACGTACAACTTTTTGATCACTGTTTTTCAACTTTTTTCTGGGGGAGAAGGTGACTAAAAAATGTCTTTTACAGGACATGTTTTTACTGTTTTTTTCTGTTACAGTGTTCACTGTGCAGGACAATTTTTTAAATATTTTAATAACTTGGGAACCTGGGAACTTTAGATCAATTGTTCCATTCTGACATGCTCCCTGCTGAGCCATGCCTCATGCACAGCTTAGCAGGGCGCTTACCATTGGCAAGGCTGGGAAGCCTCAGCAGGCCCCAGGCTGTCATGTAACCAATCGGAGCCCTGAGATTTCACTGCAGAGGCTCCAATAAGAACTCAGAGGGAGCCTCATCTCTCTGCTTTACCTCACAGATGACACAATCGCTTTTGAACACAGCATCTGAGGGGTAAAATTACAGGGCGTGATCACCGTTCCTCGTCATTGCGACCGAGTGCCTGCTGTTTTATACAGCTGGCGCCCACCGTTTATGGAGCGGGCTCACCGCAGCAACCCAGTCCAAACAATTCCTGGTGCATAATGCCCTACATGTACGGCATTATGTGTTAAGGGGTTAATAAACTAACGAGACTTGCACAAGACTTGCTCTGGTGCTATTTGGGTCTGTCCCGTCAATGTGTGAGGCTGAAGCCCCCGGCATGTCCTGGTTCCTCCGCAGTTTACAGGAGGCCTTCATTTATCAAGTTTTCTGTGGAGCCCGAGGCCCAGGACGATGAAAATTCCTTCCTTTCAGTTTCTTCTCCTTCTAGAAGAATCCGGCTGTTTTATCGGCCAAACATATTTGGTCTCTTCTGAAGATTAATGACTTAAGGTTTCTGCCAAAACATTATCAAAGGAGCCGGGGCGCGTGCGAGGGTTTATGTCCCCACTGGGTCTCGTACCTATCTCGCTCTCGTAAAACATGACTGCGCTCCTGAGTCGCATGTTCCCAAATCATCTGCTTGATGTTAATGGTTTAATCACCCAGCCAACATGAACGCAAATAGCGGCAGCACCGCTCCGGCCAGCGCAGAGTTAATGTGAAGTAATGCTTGCACTCACAGTCGGATTGAAAGCCCTGAATCAACAACTCTGGGCATGGATGGTTTAATACCTGTTAACCGGCCCCCGGGGCGGGAGAGGCGTCTCTGGTTTCTGTTTTGGAACAAGATCCATTTCTTGTTCTTTCATTCGTAATTTCCATCCATTGGCCGAGATGAAGTGAGAGGAGAGGATGGAAAAACTGCAGAGAACAAACCTAAACGACGTCAGCGCAAAATGTATAATAATCATAAATAGAATAACAAGGAAATAAACCATTATCTATCTATCTATAATCTATATTCCTCATATCCATCTACTGTATGATCTATCTATCTATCTATCTATCTATCTAATCTATCTATCTATCTATCTATCTATCTAATCTATCTCTCATATCTATCTATCTATCTATCTATCTATCTATCTATCTATCTATCTATCATCTGTCTGTCTCTCTCTCATATCTATCTCATATCTACCTCCACTTGGTAGCTCACATTCAGCACATATTAGATATTTCTCTTTATGGGCAGTATCAGATTTGTGCTACTTTTCTCAAGAACAGGAAATTAATTTTTGCCGCAGTGAATATTATTTTTGAGCAGACGCTGTGGCGCTCCCGTGCTGGCGGTACCAGTGTCAATATAACACCTCGTGCTGAGATTTCTACTGTCACCTGATTTATTGATCAGTCACTAGAATATTGATTTTTGTCTGGACGGAGCAGGAGCACAGTCCGCCCGTGTTCCAGACTCCACGCGGACACCCTCTGTATGTGTTACCTGGCCCGGTTCTCAGACGCCTCCTGTCTGTCCAAACCCGTTCTGAGGCGTGGAATAGTCATTTCTAGCTATGGAACATATTTCTCGTGTTCCATAAATGCCAGTAAACTGTATATTTTCCTGAAAGCTTATGATGTCAGGTTCCTGTTTTCCCCTTATTTTAATGGGTCCTCGTCTCCAGAACATGATCATGCAATTACATCGTACACACAATGCGTCTATTGAGTGCGCATGGTGGGGGGAGTTGTCACAAGTCCATTGTTATTATGAAGTAATGCAGAATAGTCGCATAGTAACAATGTTTACCAACTGAGAGCACATGGGGCAGTACAAACACGATGAGGCCCATGGATCCCTATAATGCTGCTAGTCCAGGTTATTAGCCCCGGGGTCGGGCTGGGACATGCAGCCATAATATGGACCCTACATCTTGATTACATCCAGAGTCTGAAAACCTAATATTTATCACAATTTGTTACAATTGTATCCAGTCTAGACAATCCTCTGTGAGCTGTCAGTGCTGATTTCAGGCTGACATATTTTACCTACACTGATACATTGTAACAAACTAGAGAGATTTGTGCTGCTAACGTCTCCAACTCACAGAGGATTGTCTACACTAGATACAGTTGCATCAAACCCTCTGCAGTGCTAGGCCTGTACACGTTTTCAAGGGGTTATCCAACATTATATCAGACCTGACACATCGGTGGTGATTATACTTGCCTGGTCCCTGCAAGTGGGTTCGGTACTTACCTGGCTCTAGTCTCTATTGTTCCATGGCCGGCTCTTCATCTTCCTGGTGCTCTGATATCAACATCCTGCTGATGAGGGCCACATGACCGCTGCAGCCAATAGCTTGCCCAGTGGTGACCTGCTCCCAGGGCTCGAGTCCTGCGGAAACGTGTGGGAAAGGCGTTTCTGCACTATTTTCATAGTGCCGCCGGGCAAAAGGACCAGGAAGCGGTGAAGGCTTTGTACTGGTCCTCTGTAGGTAACGCTTGAAGTTAAAATATACCATCAGATTGGAGAAAACTGGTATATTCTAAATCCGAGGCGTTCCCATGGTGATGGGGACGCTGTAACATTGGTGGGCAGTGCGGCCTCCCCCCCTCCCCGGTATTAAAATCATTGGTGGCAGCTGCAGTTCTGATTGGAGTCCCAGCAGTGTAATGCTGGGGCTCCGATTGGTTACCATGGCAGCCAGGACGCTACTGAAGTCCTGTCTGCCATGGCCAGTTACTCTGCAGCATACTTACATGTGCTGTGGCCGCCCGGTTGCTCCTTCTTCTTGTAACTCGCAGGTCTGTGCGGTGCATTGCTATAAGCATAAGCAATGCGCCGCACAGACCTGTGAGTTACAAGAAGAAGGAGCGCTGGGCAGCCACAGCGCATGTAAGTATGCTGCTGTCTAACTGACCATGGCAGCCAGACAGGACTTCAGTAGCCTCCTGCCCACCAATGATTTTAATACTGGGGAGGGGGGGGGAGGGCACACTGCCCACCAATGATTTTAATACTGGGGAGGGGGCGCACTGCCCACCAATGATTTTAATACTGGGAAGGGCGGGGGGAGGGCACACAGCCCACCAATGATTTTAATACTGGGGAGGGGGCGCACTGCCCACCAATAATTTTAATACTGGGAAGGGCGGGGGGAGGGCACACAGCCCACCAATGATTTTAAAACTGGGGAGGGGAGGGAGATCGCACTGCCCACCAATTATTTTAATACCAGGGAGGGCGCACTGGGGGGTGATGGAGAGGCACTGGGGGCTGATGGAGAGGCACTGGGGGCTGATGGAGAGGCATTGGGGGCTGATGGAGAGGCACTGGGGGTTAGTGGAGAGGCACTGGGGGCTGGTGGAGAGGCACTGGGGGCCGATGGAGAGGCACTGGGGGTTAGTGGAGAGGCACTGGGGGCTGATGGAGAGGCACTGGGGGCTGATGGAGAGGCACTGTGGGCCGATGGAGAGGCACTGGGGGTTAGTAGAGAGGCACTGGGGGCTGGTGGAGAGGCACTGGGGGCTGATGGAGAGGCACTAGGGGCTGGTGAGAGGCACTGGGGGCTGATGCAGAGGCATTGGGGGCTGGTGAGAGGCACTGGGGGCTGGTGAGAGGCACTGGGGGCTGATGGAGAGGCTACTGGGGGCTGCTATGAGGCTACTGGGGGCTGCTATGAGGCATGGGGCTCTTATCTGAGGTCTGATTGGGGGTCATTCATATTGGGGTCTGAGCTGAGGTGTGATCTGAGGTCTTATTGGGGTCTTATTAACATTGGGGATCTTATTGGGGCTGTTAGCTGAGGTCTGATTAACATTGGGGGTCTGATTGGTGGTCTGACCTGAGGTGTAATGAAAAATATTTTTTTTCCGGAGCAGCTTTGAGAAAAAAGACCTCACAGTCTCCCACACTCCTTCTGCCCGGCCAAGCTAGCCAGCACCCTTGAGGCCAAGCCAGCCAGCACCCCTGAGGCCAAGCCAGCCAGCACCCCTGAGGCCAAGCCAGCCAGCACCCCTGAGGCCAAGCCAGCCAGCACCCCTGAGTCTAAAGAACTGTAAGTAAATTATATATAAGGGAAGCTTATAGGATGAAAGAGACAAATTATGTCTGAACAGACATATATCGCAAATTCCAGTTTTTGTTTACGTTTTATGTTGCACTGAATTTTCTGCAAAATATATATATATATATATTTTATTATTATTTATTTATTTATTTATTATTTTTTAGGGGGAGGGGGGGGGGAGGGGGGTCGTGGATCTTGGGTGAGTTCCCACACATTTTTTCCCCGGACTTGACCCCAGCCTACTCCCCTTTGCGTCACTAGAAATGGCCACATGATGCAAGGGGAGCAGGACACCGCTGCGGTCAGCTATAGATGTCGATATCCGCGCACATCGGAAATGAAGAGCTGGCCATGGAACGATTGAGACTAGAGCCAGGTAAGTATGATCACCACTCCGGGTTGGCCACTCTGTGAGGTCTGATATAATGTTGGATAACCCTTTAAAATCCCTGGATGTAAACAAAAATGGCCCCTTTCCCTGAATGCAAGCAATAATCTTGACAGTAGTGAGTACTCGAAACACAAAGTATATCTAAAGGTGATATAAGTTCCCCCCCAATTTTTTTTTTGCTAAATCTGATCAAATAATACAATAGTATTGTCTCTTGTTGATGCAGGTGCGCGCGTGCCTAGGTGAATAGGAGCAGAGCAATTGGTCTAATACATAGAAACAGCCCTCAATATAAGCTCTCAAAAAAAAAAAAAACATTAAAAAGAAAGCAAGGCAAATAAAAAGATTGTTCTGGTCCTCAAGGCCAAAATTCTGCCCTCAGTACGGTCAGCATAAAGTTGATGACAGGTTCCCTTTAAAGCTGTGCGAAAATGGGAGAAAATTGAATTCCTTAATAATCATTAATGGGTAATAAGAAGAGCCCCCCTGGGGGTTCAGCCTGTTTGTCAATGCCTCTGCCCTGGCGCAAATAGCCCCCTGTTACCTGCCGCAACCTTTGCTACAATAGGCGTTTATCCTGCGTTCTTAGAAAGGAGCAGCGATGTATTCTTAGAAGAATCCCTGCATTCATCTGCGGCCGCCGCTTGGCTTGCTCCGGTGGTTACAGGAATATCTTCTGGTTGGGTTGTTCTTCATCTATTGATGTGTATTTATATTTATAGACTTAAGATCCAGGCATGCAAGCCCCGTCCCCTGGGGGGCGCACTGATCATTAGGGTCACACAGATGACCATTGAGCTCATGTAGCGCTCCACAGGCCACTAACGAGAAGAGCATTTAATTATAACCAGCGCCAAATGTTCACTGGTTCCAGACCGGAGCATCTCTTATATATGAGGGAATTGTAGGATATGCGATTCTCTGACATCAACCTGTACACCATCGCTGCCTTCACTAGTGGATAACAATCCCATAATAGAGCCCTCACGATTCCACCATTAGAACATTAGTGCCAGGGTCAGCCTGGCACCAGAGTATATTCCAGAAGAGGGTTCATGCTCAGATATTAAAACAGACCCCACAGGTCCACCATAAGACTGGTGGTGGTCTAGGGCAGTGAAGGGGATGACGCCAGCATACCTGGTGGTCTAGGACAGGCAGGGGGTTAATCTTGTCTATGACAAACCATCATAAAAATGATTAGTTCAGGCTTAAAAAAATAGCCTAGAATAATCTGTCATTGTTTGACTAGAGCAGTGAGATTTCTGCTGACACCGAATCCAGAAATGTTTAAACAAGGTATCACAATGAAGACCTGCCCTGCCGGGTGCAACATGGATAACCTCCTATGCCAGCGGGTCTTAAAGGAATATTCCCACCAGGTGCAGACATCTTGGTTCTGAACAACAAAGAGTAGAACTACAACTTACAGTATGTTCTGCCTACCAAAGATGAAAAATCCACAAGATGCCTGACATATCAAGTTACACACACAGAAAGGATAATGATCTTAATCAACTGTGTAAATACATTTATTACATTACTTATCCTGTACTGATCCTGAGTTACATCCTGTATTATACTGCAGAGCTGCACTCACTATTCTGCTGTTGCAGTCACTGTGTACATACATTACTTATCCTGTACTGATCCTGAGTTACATCCTGTATTATACTCCAGAGCTGCACTCACTATTCTGCTAGTGGAGACACTGTGTACGTACATTACTTATCCTGTACTGATCCTGAGTTACATCCTGTATTATACTCCACAGCTGCACTCACTATTCTGCTGGTGCAGTCACTGTGTACATACATTACTTATCCTGTACTGATCCTGAGTTACATCCTGTATTATACTCCAGAGCTGCACTCACTATTCTGCTGGTGGAGTCACTGTGTACGTACATTACTTATCCTGTACTGATCCTGAGTTACATCCTGTATTATACTGCAGAGCTGCACTCACTATTCTGCTGGTGCAGTCACTGTGTATATACATTACTTATCCTGTACTGATCCTGAGACATCCTGTATTATACTCCAGAGCTGCACTCACTATTCTGCTGCTGCAGTCACTGTGTACATACATTACTTATCCTGTACTGATCCTGAGTTACATCCTGTATTATCCTCCAGAGCTGCACTCACTATTCTGCTGGTGGAGTCACTGTGTACGTACATTACTTATCCTGTACTGATCCTGAGTTACATCCTGTATTATACTCCAGAGCTGCACTCACTATTCTGTTGGTGCAGTCACTGTGTATATACATTACTTATCCTGTACTGATCCTGAGTTACATCCTGTATTATACTGCAGAGCTGCACTCACTATTCTGCTGGTGCAGTCACTGTGTACATACATTACTTATCCTGTACTGATCCTGAGTTACATCCTGTATTATCCTCCAGAGCTGCACTCACTATTCTGCTGGTGCAGTCACTGTGTACATACATTACTTATCCTGTACTGATCCTGAGTTACATCCTGTATTATACTCCAGAGCTGCACTCACTATTCTGCTGGTGCAGTCACTGTGTACATACATTACTTATCCTGTACTGATCCTGAGTGACATCCTGTATTATACTCCAGAGCTGCACTCACTATTCTGCTGGTGCAGTCACTGTGTACATTACATTACTTATCCTGTACTGATCCTGAGTTACATCCTGTATTTTACTCCAGAGCTGCACTCACTATTCTGCTGGTGCAGTCACTGTGTACATACATTACTTATCCTGTACTGGTCCTGAGTTACATCCTGTATTATACTCCAGAGCTGCACTCACATTTCTGCTGGTGCAGTCACTGTGTACATACATTACTTATCCTGTCCTGATCCTGAGTTACATCCTGTATTATACTCCAGAGCTGCACTCACTATTCTGCTGGTGCAGTCACTGTGTACATACATTACTTATCCTGTACTGACCCTGAGTTACAGCCTGTATTATACTCCAGAGCTGCACTCACTATTCTGCTGGTGGAGTCTCTGTGTACATACATTACATTACTTATCCTGTCCTGATCCTGAGTTACATCCTGTATTATACTCCAGAGCAGCACTCACTATTCTGCTGGGGGAGTCACTGTGTATATACATTACTTATTCTGTACTGATCCTGAGTTACATCCTGTATTATACTCCAGAGCTGCACTCACTATTCTGCTGGTGGAATCACTGCATTATACAGTCCTGATCAAAAGTTTAAGACCACTTGAAAAATGGCAAAAAATCCTATTTAGCATGGCTGGATCTTAACAAGGTTCCAAGTAGAGCTTCAACATGCAACAAGAAGAAATGGGAGGGAGACAAAACATTTTTTGAGCATTCAATTTAATAAAAATAACGAATAAACTGAAACAGGCTGTTTTTCTGTTTTTCAGCTGATCCAAAGTTTAGGACCACATGCCTTTAAAAGGCCAAATCTGTGCAAAGATGTGGATTCATTGTCATTTTCTGTCAGGTAGTCACACGTTGTGATGGCAAAGGCAAAAAAACTCTCCCTTATTGAACGTGGTCGGGTTGTTGAGCTGCATAAGCAGGGTCTCTCACAGCCGCCATCGCTGCGGAGGTAGGACGCAGTAAGACAGTCATTTGGAATTTCTTAAATGATCCTGAGGGTTATGGAACAAAAAAGTCAAGTGGAAGACCCAAAAAAATGTCACCAGCACTGAGCCGGAGGATCCAATTGGCTGTCCGTCAAGACACTGGACGATCCTCGACCCAAATTAAGGCCCTTACTGGTGCTGACTGCAGCCCCATAACCATCAGACGGCATCTGAGACTGAAGGGCTTCAAAAACAAAAAACGTCTTTAAAGACCTCGTCTCCTTGAACGCCACAGAACTGCTCGTTTGGACTTTGCAAGAGAGAGCACCAAACATGGGACATTCAAAGGTGGAAGAAAGTTTTATTCTCTGATGAGAAAAAATGTAACCTTGATGGTCCTGATGGTTTCCACCGTTACTGGCATGACAAGCAGATCCCACCTGAGATGTTTTCTACGTGTCACAGTGGAGGGGGCGCCATAATGGTCTGGGGGGCTTCTTCCTTCAGTGGAACAATGGAGCTTCAGGAAGTGCAGGGGCGTCAAACGGCCGCCGGCTATGTCCAGATGTTGCAGAGAGCATTCCTCATGACTGAGGGCCCTCGTCTGTGTGGTAACGACTGGGTTTTTCAACAGGACAACGCTACAGTACACAATGCCCGCAGGACAAGGGACTTCTTCCAGGAGAATAGCATCACTCTTTTGGCCCATCCTGCGTGTTCCCCTGATCTAAATCCAATGAGAACCTTTGGGGATGGATGGCAAGGGACGTTTACAAAAATGGACAACAGTTCCAGACAGTAGATGGCCTTCGTGCGGCCGTCTTCCCCACTTGGAGAAATGTTCCCACTCACCTCATGGAAACGCTTGCATCAAGCATGCCGAAACAATAATGGCGGAGCTACTCATCACTGAGCTCATGTTTGGAAGTTGGATTTCTGTTTTGGGGGGTTTAGTTTTTTTTGGAGGTGTGGTCCTAAACTATTGATCAGCTGAAAAACAGCCCGTTTCAGTTTAATCGTTGTTTTCATTAAATTGAATGCTCAAAAAATGTTTTGTCTCACTCCCATGTCTTCTTGTTGCATGGTGAAGCTCTACTTGGAACCTTGTTAAGATCCAGCCATGCTACATAGGATTTTTTGCCATTTTTCAAGTGGTCTTAAACTTTTGATCAGGACTGTATTACTTATCCTGTATGGATCTTGAATTACAGTCCATAATATACTCTAGAATGGCCTTCACAATTCAGCAAACTTCAGAACTAAATTATCCCAACATTCCCTGTTTGTTTAGCATCTACACAGAGCTTGCTCTGGTGATTTACATTAAGGAAGTGACATTTTTCCAAATATGACCAGCAGAATAGTGAGTGCAGCTCTGAAGTATGATTATATATGCCTATATTTTCCCATAATTCTTGCTTGCACTGCTACCATGGTCTGATATCCTACTAGGGATAGCTAGAATGAAGTGGGCACCATCCTCAGTGTCGGGGGCTGAGCAATACTCCAAGGTCTATCACAGACGACACAGATGATAGGTAGAGATGAGCAAAGTTTTGAAAAATTCGATTTGGCAACTTCGCTGAAGTTCAACAAGAAATGTTATTTGTTACGAATTGATTTGTCATGAATCGCTTTAAATCAGGTATACCCAGGCCACTCTGCCTTAGGGTACGGCCACGCAGAGAAGCCGTGCTGCAGGTGGGTTGCAGTCATGGTGCAGTGAAGAACCACGTGGCCAATTAGCCCGCAGCTGCCATTCATGTAATATTGAAGACGGCACTGTATAGCCTGTCTTCATTGTTAATAGCCACACAGCACCATTAAATCATCTTTAAACCGGGGCTTTTGCTGGTCTGGGATTTGGCTGGTTAGGTGGGGGACAATATGCATATTAATACTGTTCTGGCTTGCAATCTCCTGCAGGTTATTTGACAGTAAACACAGAATATTAATCAGCTCTGGCATTCCCACTTCTTCAACCCCAGCGCTCTCCTGCCCTACAGGTGGGAGCCTATCTTCTGCCATCTGCTTTTTCTCCTTTTCCGCATCATCTAATATTGATAAGAATATGTCATCAGGAACATCCAGCACCTCCTCTCTCTGCATCTTGCTGACTTTTCTCGGACACAAAAAATGACTTTGAAGGATGATTTGGAACACATAAAGTCAGCAAAAGATGAGGATGGTCAGACCTGGCCCCCCTAAGGGGTGCAGACTGGATGGTGGCTGCATGCTGACACCGCAATAATAAAGGCTTCCATATTATTGGTATCGAGTTACATATCTTAGTTTACGGCTGATGTAAAAGTAAATGTAGGAATAAATAAATATCACTGTTCCTGCAGTCGCTCTGCACTGTCCCTGCACTCTTCATGCACTCTCCCTGCATTCTCCCTGCACTCTCCCTGCACTGTCCCTGCATTCTCCCTGCTCTGTCCCTGCATTCTCCCTGCACTCTCCCTGCACTGTCCCTGCATTCTCCCTGCACTCTCCCTGCACTGTCCCTGCATTCTCCCTGCACTGTCCCTGCATTCTCCCTGCACTGTCCCTGCACTCTTCATGCACTCTCCCTGCACTGTCCCTGCATTCTCCCTGCATTCTCCCTGCACTCTCCCTTCACTGTCCCTGCATTATCCCTGCACTCTCCCTGCACTGTCCCTGCACTCTCCCTGCACTGTCCCTGCATTCTCCCTGCACTGTCCCTGCATTCTCCCTGCACTCTCCCTACACTGTCCCTGCATTCTCCCTGCACTGTCCCTGCACTCTCCCTGCACTGTCCCTGCATTCTCCCTGCACTCTCCCTGCACTGTCCCTGCATTCTCCCTGCACTCTCCCTACACTGTCCCTGCATTCTCCCTGCACTCTCCCTGCACTGTCCCTGCATTCTCCCTGCACTCTCCCTACACTGTCCCTGCATTCTCCCTGCACTCTCCCTGCACTCTCCCTGCACTGTCCCTGCATTTACCTGCAGTCCCCCTGCACTCTCCCTGCAATCTCCCTCTCCAATATTCTTCTATTAATCGTTTTCAGGAACACTGTCCCGAGCACGGTCCTTATGCTTAGCTCACAGGACAATGTCGGAGACCACGCGGGATAAGGGTTTTATAGGACTGTGACATCACAGGGGATGTCTATCTGCGGATTGGCTGGCTGCCCAGCATTATGGGTGATCTTGCATTCCCGGGCTTGTCTCCTCCACACTTAGTTTTGATTTGTAACAGGTGCACGTGCCATTTTAGGAAAAGCTGATTCGTTACCCCGAAGCAAGGGAAAAATCGGATTAATTTCAAATCAAAGTTTTCCTAAACTTTGGATTAAATTCCAATTCGAATGCTTTGCTTCGCTCAACACTAATGATAGGGATCAGCTATGGACCCAGCCAAAAAACAGGCAGCCTAATGGCCAAGGTCACCAAGCTGAAAGTGACTAATTCTACAGTGTGGCCCCTAACATAGTGAGAAGACAGGGCTTGTCTAAATGCAGTATATATGCACTGTATACAATGTTCCATGTGAACGCTCCCCTATTTCCTTCGACATTAAGGCTGCAGAACTATTTACATTTTAAATAAAATCTCAGAAGTTTTTTAATTCCTCGTGATTAGCTGTGGGGAAGGTGGCGATGTGCCCAGAACCATGGTGTGCTAGGGTTAACCACAGCTAATGCAAAACAAATTAAACAGATCACAAAGGATCGAAATGGTCAGGTCACAGTGAATACTGTAATTTGTACTTCCTGATGTGTGATGCGGAGGCAGGAGGTTAAATGTCACATTGTAAAGGGCAGGAAAACCTTCAAAACTACTGCTAGCAAATAGATGGTAAAGAGAAACAAAATTATAACAAACAATGTAAAATCACCTGACTTCAAGCATTGTTTCTTCTTTGTAGCATCTTATTGTCTGCATGCAGTAACAGATTGGGCGCGCTCCAGATTACACATCCAGACTGCTGTTATAGGGGGCGCTCCAGACTACACATCCAGACTGCTGTTATAGGGGGCGCTCCAGACTACACATCCAGACTGCTGTTATAGGGGGAGCTCCAGACTACACATCCAGACTGCTGTTATAGGGGGTGCTCCAGACTACACATCCAGACTGCTGTTATAGGGGGCGCTCCCGACTACACATCCAGACTGCTGTTATAGGGGGAGCTCCAGACTACACATCCAGACTGCTGTTATAGGGGGCGCTCCAGACTACTCATCCAGACTGCTGTTATAGGGGGCGCTCCAGACTACACATAGAGACTGCTGTTATAGGGGGCGCACCAGACTACACATCCAGACTGCTGTTATAGGGGGCGCTCCAGACTACACATCCAGCCTGCTGTTATAGGGGGCGCTCCAGACTACACATAGAGACTGCTGTTATAGGGGGCGCTCCAGACTACACATCCAGCCTGCTGTTATAGGGGGCGCTCCAGACTACACATCCAGACTGCTGTTATAGGGGGCGCTCCAGACTACACATCCAGCCTGCTGTTATAGGGGGCGCTCCAGACTACACATCCAGACTGCTGTTATAGGGGGCGCTCCAGACTACACATCCAGCCTGCTGTTATAGGGGGCGCTCCAGACTACACATCCAGACTGCTGTTATAGGGGGCGCTCCAGGCTATACATCCAGACTGCTGTTATAGGGGGAGCTCCAGACTACACATCCAGACTGCTGTTATAGGGGGCGCTCCAGACTACACATCCAGACTGCTGTTATAGGGGGGCGCTCCAGACTACACATCCAGACTGCTGTTATAGGGGGCGCTCCAGACTACACATCCAGACTGCTGTTATAGGGGGAGCTCCAGACTACACATCCAGACTGCTGTTATAGGGGGCGCTCCAGATTACACATCCAGACTGCTGTTATAGGGGGCGCACCAGATTACACATCCAGACTGCTGTTATAGGGGGCGGCTCCAGACTACACATCCCGACTGCTGTTATAGGGGTGCGCTCCAGACTACACATGCAGACTGCAGTTATAGGGGGCGCTCCAGATTACACATCCAGACTGCTGTTATAGGGGGCGCTCCAGATTACGCATCCAGACTGCTATTATAGGGGCGTGCTCCAAACTACACATCCAGAGTGCTGTTATAGGGGGCCCTCCAGACTACAGATCCAGACTGCTGTGATAGGGGGCGCTCCAGACTACACATCCAGACTGCTGTTATAGGGGGCGCCCCAGACTACACATCCAGACTGCTGTTATAGGGGGCGCTCCAGACTACACAATCAGACTGCTGTTATAGGGGGCGCTCCAGACTACACATTCAGATTACTGTTATAGGGGGCGCTCCAGACTGCACATTCAGACTGCTGTTATAGGGGGCGCTCCAGAATATTCATCCAGACTGCTGTTATAGGGGGTGCTCCAGACTACACATCCAGACTGCTGTTATAGGGGGCGCCCCAGACTACTTAACCAGACTGCTGTTATAGGGGGCGCTCCAGACTACACAACCAGACTACTGTTATAGGGGGCGCTCCAGATTACACATCCAGACTGCTGTTATAGGGGGCGCTCCAGACTGCACATCCAGACTGCTGTTATATGGGGCTCTCCAGATTACACATCCAGACTGCTGTTATAGGGGGCGCTCCAGATTACACATCCAGACTGCTGTTATAGGGGGCGCTCCAGACTACACATCCAGACTGCTGTTATAGGGGGAGCTCTAGACTGTTTATCCAGACTGCTGTTATAGGGGGCGCTCCCGACTACACATCCAGACTGCTGTTATAGGGGGCACTCCAGACTACTCATCCAGACTGCTGTTATAGGGGGCGCTCCAGACTACACAACCAGACTACTGGTATAGGGGGTGCTCCAGACTACACATCCAGACTGCTGTTATAGGGGGCGCTCCAGGATACATATCCAGACTGCTGTTATAGGGGGCGCTCCAGATTACACATCCAGACTGCTGTTATAGGGGGCGCTCCAGACTGCACATCCAGACTGCTGTTATATGGGGCTCTCCAGATTACACATCCAGACTGCTGTTATAGGGGGCGCTCCAGACTACACATCCAGACTGCTGTTATAGGGGGCTCTCCAGATTACACATCCAGACTGCTGTTATAGGGGGCGCTCCAGATTACACATCCTGACTGCTGTTATAGGGGGCGCTCCAGATTACACATCCAGACTGCTGTTATAGGGGGCGCTCCAGACTACACATCCAGACTGCTGTTATAGTGGGCGCTTGAGTATTACTGAATAACTTCATACATTTAAGGAGACATTAACATGATCGAATGTACAGTATTTAGTGGTCTACAAAACTCGGACCCACAAAAACAGTTTTGCATCCATTCCTTTGCCGACCCATTCATTTCAATGTTTCCATGAACAGCATTTTGCAGCCAAGAATAGGACATGTTCTTTCTTTTGTGAAACGAACATACAGATGCTGAAAGGACAGAGATGTCTGAATTCCCCCTACTGTTCAGGAGTCTAGAAAACCTGGGTGCAATAAAAGCAAAACAGATTCATGATTATTTAAAAAATATTACTGTAAGAATCCTTAAATGTGATGAATAGGCAGCAGTCTGCACCAAGAGGCTTGGCTGGGTTTTAATGAGACATTAAGAATGCAGATTTGGTGTCTATTACAAACAAATGACAGCACTCGCTTACCTAACCCCGTAACATGTAGCATCAATAAACACAGGAGAGTTCCCCGGCTGTTCCGATGGCCACTAGATGCTGCTTCATTTCTGATTCATACCGTAAAGCTTGTTTTATGGAGCGTGGACCCTGCACAGATGGCATTATGTAAACTATGAGGCTCCGAGCTCTGCTGCTAAACGGGCAAGAATGTGCAGAGTGATGACTTATAAAGCCCATATTATAGCGAGCCCACACTGAAACCATGATAGGAAAATCCTAATCAACCATTTCTGAATTAATATCACCAAGCTAGCTAGTTATGTTATAGTGGCACTGTGGCTGGCTCTATTATAGTGGTGCTGTGGCTGGCTCTATTATAGTGGTCCTGTGGCTGGCTCTATTATAGTGGTGCTGTGACTGGTTCTATTAAAGTGGTGCTGTGGCTGGCTCTATTATAGTGGTGCTGTGGCTGGCTCTATTATAGTGGTGCTGTGGCTGGCTCTATTATAGTGGTGCTGTGACTGGCTCTATTATAGTGGTGCTGTGACTGGTTCTATTAAAGTGGTGCTGTGGCTGGCTCTATTATAGTGGTGCTGTGGCTGGCTCTATTATAGTGGTGCTGTGGCTGGCTCTATTATAGTGGTGCTGTGGCTGGCTCTATTATAGTGGTGCTGTGACTGGCTCTATTATAGTGGTGCTGTGACTGGTTCTATTATAGTGGTGCTGTGGCTGGCTCTATTATAGTGGTGCTGTGGCTGGCTCTATTATAGTGGTGCTGTGGCTGGCTCTATTATAGTGGTGCTGTGACTGGCTCTATTATAGTGGTGCTGTGGATGGCTCTATTATAGTGGTGCTGTGACTGGCTCTATTATAGTGGCGCTGTGACTGGTTCTATTAAAGTGGTGCTGTGGCTGATTCTATTAAAGTGGTGCTGTGGCTGGCTCTATTATAGTGGTGCTGTGGCTGGCTCTATTATAGTGGTGCTGTGGCTGGCTCTATTATAGTGGTGCTGTGACTGGCTCTATTATAGTGGTCCTGTGACTGGCTCTATTATAGTGGTGCTGTGACTGGCTCTATTATAGTGGTGCTGTGGCTGGCTCTATTATAGTGGTGCTGTGACTGGCTCTATTATAGTGGTGCTGTGGATGGCTCTATTATAGTTGTGCTGTGGCTGGCTCTATTATAGTGGTCCTGTGACTGGCTCTATTATAGTGGTGCTGTGGCTGGCTCTATTATAGTGGTCCTGTGGCTGGCTCTATTATAGTGGTCCTGTGACTGGCTCTATTATAGTTGTGCTGTGGCTGGCTCTATTATAGTGGTCCTGTGACTGGCTCTATTATAGTGGTGCTGTGGATGGCTCTATTATAGTGGTCCTGTGACTGGCTCTATTATAGTGGTCCTGTGGCTGGCTCTATTATAGTGGTGCTGTGGCTGTCTGAGATAATTGCTGCAGTACTATCACGTTCATACATTTATCTCTCACGGCAATCCACTAGCTGTTTTCTCTGCTCACCGATAATCGCTCAATCTATAAGTGATGAGCTCCACAGTCACAGAGGAAAATAACATCTAGTGTGTCGATGACATCATTTTTTCTAGGAATCCATACAAAACTCATCTTCGAGAACACATCTGGGAAGCAGAGCTATGGAAATGTTTAGCATTTGCAGTGGAACAAACACATTGTGGAATGGGAGGGCGGTTTTAGATTATTGTCATAGTAAGATACACTGAACAAAACAAATATGGAATGTACAGTACAGTCAGGAGGCTTCTAGACTTGTATCAAACACAGTAGCAATATTATAGTAGTTATATTCCTGTACATAAGAGCAGTATTATAGAAGTTATATTCTTGTATATAGGAGCAGTATTATAGTAGTTATATTCCTGTACATAGGAGCAGTATTATAGTAGTTATATTCCTGTACATAAGAGCAGTATTATAGAAGTTATATTCTTGTATATAGGAGCAGTATTATAGTAGATATATTCTTGTACATAGGAGCAGTATTAAAGTGGTTATATTCTTGTACATAGGAGGCAGTATTATAGTAGATATATTCTTGTACATAGGAGCAGTATTATAGTAGTTATATTCTTGTACATAGGAGCAGTATTATAGTAGTTATATCCTTGTACATAGGAGGCAGTATTATAGTAGTTATATTCTTGTACATAGGAGCAGTATTATAGTAGTTATATTCTTGTATATAGGAGCAGTATTACAGTAGTTATATTCTTGTACATAGGAGCAGTATTATAGTAGTTATATTCTTGTATATAGGAGCAGTATTATAGTAGTTATATTCTTGTACATAGGAGCAGTATTATAGTAGTTATATTCTTGTACATAGGAGGCAGTATTATAGTAGTTATATTCTTGTACATAGGAGCAGTATTAAAGTGGTTATATTCTTGTACATAGGAGGCAGTATTATAGTAGTTATATTCTTGTACATAGGAGCAGTATTATAGTAGTTATATTCTTGTACATAGGAGGCAGTATTATAGTAGTTATATTCTTGTACATAGGAGGCAGTATTATAGTAGTTATATTCTTGTACATAGGAGGCAGTATTATAGTAGTTATATTCTTGTACATAGGAGGCAGTATTATAGTAGTTATATTCTTGTACATAGGAGCAGTAGTATAGTAGTTATATTCTTGTACATAGGAGCAGTATTATAGTAGTTATATTCTTATACATAGGAGCAGTATTATAGTAGTTATATTCTTGTACATAGGAGGCAGTATTATAGTAGTTATATTCTTGTACATAGGAGCAGTATTATAGTAGTTATATTCTTGTACATAGGAGCAGTATTATAGTAGTTATATTTTTGTACATAGGAGCAGTATTATAGTAGTTATATTCTTGTACATAGGGGGCAGTATTATAGTAGTTATATTCTTGTACACAGGAGGCAGTATTATAGTGGTTATATTCTTGTAGATAGGAGCAGTATTATAGTAGTTATATTCTTGTACATAGGGGCAGTATTATAGTAGTTATATTCTTGTACACAGGAGGCAGTATTATAGTGGTTATATTCTTGTAGATAGGAGCAGTATTATAGTAGTTATATTCTTGTAGATAGGAGCAGTATTATAGCAGTTATATTCTTGTACATAGGAGCAATAATATAGTAGTTATATTCTTGTACATAGGAGCAGTATTATAGTAGTTATATTCTTGTACACAGGAGGCAGTATTATAGTGGTTATATTCTTGTACATAGGAGCAGTATTATAGTAGTTATATTCTTGTACATAGGAGCAGTATTATAGTAGTTATATTCTTGTACATAGGAGCAATAATATAGTAGTTATATTCTTGTACATAGGAGCAGTATTATAGTAGTTATATTCTTGTACACAGGAGGCAGTATTATAGTGGTTATATTCTTGTACATAAGAGCAGTATTATAGTAGTTATATTCTTGTACACAGGAGGCAGTATTATAGTGGTTATATTCTTGTAGATAGGAGCAGTATTATAGTAGTTATATTCTTGTACATAGGCGGCAGTATTATAGTGGTTATATTCTTGTACATAGGAGCAGTATTATAGTAGTTATATTCTTTCACATAGAAGCAGTATTATAGTAGTTATATTCTTGTACATAGAAGCAGTATTATAGTAGTTATATTCTTGTACATAGGAGCAGTATTATAGTAGTTATATTCTTGTACATAAAAGCAGTATTATAGTAGTTATATTCTTGTACACGGGAGCAGTATTATAGTAGTTATATTCTTGTACATAGAAGGCAGTATTATAGTAGTTATATTCTTGTACATAGGGAGCAGTATTATAGTAGTTATATTCTTGTACATAGGAGGCAGTATTATAGTAGGTATATTCTTGTACATAGGAGGCAGTATTATAGTAGCTATATTCTTGTACATAGGAAGCAGTATTATAGCAGTTATATTCTTGTACATAGGAGCAATATTATAGTAGTTATATTCCTGTACATTAGAGCAGTATTATAGTAGTTATATTCTTGTACACAGGATACAGTATTATAGTAGTTATTCTCTTGTACATAGGAGCAGTTTGTATATTCTTGTATATAGGAGGAAGTATTATAGTAGTTTTATTCTTGTACATAGGAGCAGAATTATAGTAGTTATATTCTTGTACATAGGAGCAGTATTATAGTAGTTATATTCTTGTACATAGGAGGCAGTATTATAGTAGTTATATTCTTGTACATAGGAGCAGTATTATAGTAGTTATATTCTTGTACATAGGAGCAGTATTATAGTAGTTATATTCTTGTACTTAGGATCAGTATTATAGTAGTTATATTTTTGTACATAGGAGCAGTATTATAATAGTTATATTCTTATATATAGTAGGCAGTATTATAGTAGTTATATTCTTGCATACAGGAGGCAGTATTATATAGTTATAGTCTTATATATAGGATGCAGTATTATAGTAATTATATTCTTGTACATAGGAGCAGTATTATAGTAGTTATATTCTTGTACATAGGAGCAGTATTGTAGTGGTTATATTTTTGTACATAGGAGGCAGTATTATAGTAGTTATATTCTTGTACATAGGAGCAGTATTATAGTAGTTATATTCTTGTACATAGGGGCAGTATTATAGCAGTTATATTCTTGTACATAGGACCAGTATTATAGTAGTTATATTCTTGTACATAGGAGCAGTATTATAGTAGTTATATTCTTGTACATATGAGCAGTATTATAATAGTTATATTCTTATACATATGAGCAGTATTATAGTAATTATATTCTTGTACATAGGAGCAGTATTATAGTATTTATATTCTTGTACATAGGAGCAGTATTATAGTAGTTATATTCTTGTACATAGGAGCAGTATTATAGTAGTTATATTCTTGTACATAGGAGCAGTATTATAGTAGTTATATTCTTGTACATAGGGAGCAGTATTATAGTAGTTATATTCTTGTACATAGGAGCAGTATTATAGTAGTTATATTCTTGTACATAGGAGCAGTATTATAGTAGTTATATTCTTGTACATAGGAGGCAGTATTATAGTAGTTATTTTCTTGTACATAGGAGGCAGTATTATAGTAGTTATATTCTTGTACATAGGAGCAGTATCATAGTAGTTATATTCTTGTACATAGGAGCAGTATTATAGTAGTTATATTCTTGTACATAGGGAGCAGTATTATAGTAGTTATATTCTTGTACACAGGAGCAGTATTATAGTAGTTATATACTTGTACATAGGAGGCAGTATTATAGTAGTTATATTCTTGTACATAGGAGCAGTATTATAGTAGTTATATTCTTGTACATAGGAGGCAGTATTATAGTAGTTATATTCTTGTACATAGGAGCAGTATTATAGTAGTTATATTCTTGTACATAGGGAGCAGTATTATAGTAGTTATATTCTTGTACATAGGAGGCAGTATTATAGTAGTTATATTCTTGTACATAGGAGCAGTATTATAGTAGATATATTCTTGTACATAGGAGCAGTATTATAGTAGATATATTCTTGTACATAGGAGCGGTATTATAGTAATTATGTTCTCGTCTCTAGAGGATAGTATAACAGCGACTAGTAATAAAATATGTATGTTTTCTTGTTCATCCTAATTAGAAGCTGTTATCCAACGTCCATTAATTTGCTTTTTACCTAAATATGTAGACCTCATTCATGTGACTTAGCACATTACTACATGTTTTTGTGTTTTTTTCATTCAGTACCATCTATATTCCCTCCAGGTAGAAGAACACATGTTTGTTGCTCTCACATACCATACAGCTTAGCTGTTCTCTGGGCAAAACACTGAGCAATGCCAAGACCATATAAAATACGAGTGCTTGTATTAAAAGTTACAGTAGGTCGTTAATATCCAATAAAGTCTTCAGTGGTGAGAGAGGCCCAGCAATATAACAGATAGCTGTTTATACAGTATTTACGGAACCTCAAGGCCATAAACCACAGATTCCTAGCTCTGTTTGCCCTCCGTAGAACTCATGAGTGTATCAGATCCCCAGCAATCTTCATTCCTTGATTCAAAGGCATATTTGTAGTGGGGCATGGGTAGCAGTGCCACACCAGTATTACAAACGGCACCCGGTAGGCAGGGGTGCACCTAGCCTTTCTGCTGCCTGAGGCGAAAACTGAAACGGAAAATGCAAATTTCTTAACTTAACCCCTTCCCTTCAGCCCATGGCCCTTTGGCTGCCCCCCTCTTGCCCCAACCTGGTGCTGCCTGAGGCGATCGCCTCAATGGCCTCATTAGTGGTGCGCCCCTGCCGCTAGGCTCTGATAGGAAACATTATTTCCATACGGTTTCTCATAAGCAGTAAGAGCTTTTACTACTCTATGGCTTCCTATAGTTTTTTTGTGTGTGGTTCCCTGTATAAAGGTTTTCCCTTTAGACTATAGGGTACTGTTTACTACTATACAGTTTTATGTACGCTATTCCGTTAACTACACACTTTCTATATAGCTCGAGAGGCTTTGATGTTAATTATATCATATCCTGCACTTTATATATTATTTCCAAGAATGCCAGAGCTCTAACCCATCTCAGCCACATGTGGAATGCATGAAGTGGATGCAGATGTGCAGACCGCGCCATGCCGCAGCCAAGCAGCAAAGTCTTGTAACAATTTTATTGCCAGAGGAGAAATGTTATCAACGTCTTCAATTGAGTCAAAGACAGAATACTCATGTGTCCTCCAAGTGACTGTCCACCCATGAGCACCATTTAACCATTTTGAGGCTCCAAATTGTGCGCTGAATAATTTTATAGTGTACATTTATAGCTGTCATATTCCGTATAATCCTCTGTGTAAACACAGTAACATGATAAAATTATAGCTCCCTGCAGTCAACACTAGGGGGAGCCCACTGTCTACACGTGGAATTCAATAATAACACATTATGCAGTGAGCTCCTTAGCTCCACCTAGTGGTGGCTGCAGACAGAAAGAATTTTACCACGTACTTCCATGTCTAGTATAGAGGATTTGGAGCTCTGTCTCAGGAAAAGATATATATGAAGAAATGAATCCGTACATAATATTGGACATGGTGGTAAAAAAGTTGTAATGTTCTTTACTTTCAGCATAAGGGTTGGCAATAGGATAACACATTTATTGATGTATATAGTCCATAGGATTGCAGACACGGCCTTTATTGTTAAATCTTTTCCCCTGTTTGCGATAGGTCAGATGGTTCTTCAGGAGTCCTTGTTTCATGCAGCTACAAAATTTCACTCATTTCTGTCTGGAATCCCAGATCTGCAGGGGCCAAGAGCTCCTTTGCACCTCCAAATGTTCTGCCCTAGCAATCACGTGTGAATACTGTCTAGGCCAGTGATGTCTAACCTCCGGCACTCCAGCTGTGGTGATACTACAACTCCCAGCATGCTCTATTCATTTCTGTGTTGTTCTGAGAACAGCCAAGCAAGTGTGCATCTTGGGAGTTGTAGTTTTACCACAGCTGGAGCGCCGGAGGTTAGCCATCACAGGTCTAGGCTGTCAAAGCATGCTGAGAGTTGTAGTTTTGCAACAACTGAAGAGCCAAAGCTGGAGTTGGGATACAGACTCAATCAAAAAGGTTGTCTGAGTTGCCTGAATTTTTTTATTTCCTGAAACAGCACCACACCTGTCTACTGGCTGTGTCTGGTATTGCAGCTCAGCCCCATTCACTTGAATGAGTATGCACTGTAATAAAATGCACTGCATTTTGGGAAAAAGGTTGACCTTTAATTTAATCACTTTGCACTGGTGTCCAGAAGCTTCCAGTTTTTGAACTGGTCCAGTCATTGGTAGGACATGCAAGCTGGTCCCAGAACAGAGAGGGTTAAACCAGTCTCCAAGTTTTAAGAGCTTTCACTTCTATCCCAGTTAAGTTACTCAATGCAGACAGAGTTATAATCTCCCTCAGTCTAACCTTTGTAACGATTCATCTAGACTTTTCAATGATATAGTTATCAATCATCAAGAGTCCTGTAGTAATCAGACAAACCTAATTCATACAGAAAAAGGAACATTAAAACCACAGTCTTTATTAAAGTCACTTAAAAGACCTACAAAAATAGGTCCAGAGATACAGTCCTGATCAAAAGTTTAAGACCACTTGAAAAATGGTAAAAAATCCTATGTAGCATGGCTGGATCCTAACAAGGTTCCAAGCAGAGCTTCAACATGCAACAAGAAGAAATGGGAGGGAGACAGAACATTTTTTTGAACATTCAATTTAATAAAAACAACGATTAAACTGAAACAGGCTGTTTTTCAGCTGATCCCAATTTTAGGACCACATGCCTTTAAAAGGCCAAATCTGTGCAAAGATGTGGATTCATTGTCATCTTCTGTCAGGTAGTCACACGTTGTTATGGCAAAGGCAAAAAAACTCTCCCTTTTTGAACGTGGTCGGGTTGTTGAACTGCATAAGCAGGGTCTCTCACAGCCGCCATCACTGCTGAGGTGGGACGCAGTAAGACAGTCATTTGGAATTTCTTAAATGATCCTGAGGGTTATGGAACAAAAAAGTCAAGTGGAAGACCCCAAAAAAATTTCATCAGCACTGAGCCGAAGGATCCAATTGGCTGTCTGTCAAGACACTGGACGATCCTCGACCCAGATTAAGGCCCTTACTGGTGCTGACTGCAGCCCCATAACCATCAGACAGCATCTGGGACTGAAGGGCTTCAAAAACAAAAAACGTCTTCAAAGACCTCGTCTCCTTTACACGCCACAGAACTGCTCGTTGGGACTTTGCAAGAGAGCACCAAACATGGGACATTCAAAGGTGGAAGAAAGGTTTATTCTCTGATGAGAAAAAATGTAACCTTGATGGTCCTGATGGTTTCCACCGTTACTGGCAGGACAAGCAGATCCCACCTGAGATGTTTTCTACGCCCCACAGTGGAGGGGGCGCCATAATGGTCTGGGGGGCTTTTTCCTTCAGTGGATAAATGGAGCTTCAGGAAGTGCAGGGGCGTCAAACGGCCGCGGGCTATGTCCAGATGTGGCAGAGAGCATTCCTCATGACTGAGGGCCCTCGTCTGTGTGGTAACAGGACAAGGCTACAGCACACAATGCCCGCAGGACAAGGGACTTCTTCCACGAGAATAACATCACTCTTTTGGCCCATCCTGCGTGTTCCCCTGATCTAAATCCAATTGAGAACCTTTGGGGATGGATGGCAAGGGACGTGTACAAAAATGGACAACAGTTCCAGACAGTAGATGGCCTTCGTGCGGCCGTCTTCACCACTTGGAGAAATGTTCCCACTCACCTCATGGAAACGCTTTCATCAAGCATGCCGAAACAATAACGGCGGAGCTACTCATTACTGAGCTCATGTTTGGAAGTTGGATGTTGGATTTTGGTTTTGGGGGGTTTAGTTTTTTTTGGAGGTGTGGTCCTAAACTTTTGATCAGCTGAAAAACAGCCTGTTTCAGTTTATTCGTTGTTTTCATTATATTGAATGCTCAAAAAATATTTTGTCTCCCTCCCATTACTTCTTGTTGCATGTTGAAGCTCTACTTGGAACCTCGTTAAGATCCAGCCATGCTAAATATGATTTTTTGCCATTTTTCAAGTGGTCTTAAACTTTTGATCAGGACTGTATATATATATATATATATTTACCCTGATCAGAAAATAAGCCCAAATCATCAAGAAGATAAGAAAAATAATTGGAGCCACGAGGAGGGAAAAAAAAGAAATGGGGGGGGATAATCACTCACAGGGAGATATCTTTCCCTAATGAGACCCTGTCTATCCCTCTGCCTGGAGGAGTCTCCTAAGGGCTCGTTCACATGAACGTGTGAAGCCCATGCCCGTGCTGTGGACTGCAAACTGTGGTCCGCAATGCACGGGCATCGTCCGTGGGGCAGGCGCATGGGGATCGCAGACCCCTTCACTTGAATGGGTCCGCGATCCTTCCGTTCCGCAAAAAGATAGAGCAAGTTCTATCTTTTTGCGGTGCTGAAGCACGGAACCCCAGAGAGCACTCCGTAGTGCTTCCGTTCCGTTCTTCCGTTCGGCACCGTTCCACATCTCTGGACCCATTGAAATGAATGGGTCCGCATCCGTGATGCGGAATGGCCACGGAACTGTGCCCGTGTATTGCGGTCCACAATACGGCAACGGGCATCACACGTTCGTGTGAACGAGCCATGATAGTGAAGAAGACCCTCCCTCCTCGTTCCTACCCTAAGACACCCTAATAAACCCTAATAGATAAAGATTATTCCCTTATACCCCGAAACGTTTTCCCGAGGCGGGGTTCTTCAGGGGGTTGGTATGGGAAAACAAAAAAGAGCCCAAATAGGTAAATTAAATAACACTACAGGCAGGGTAACAAAAATGAAATAATGGGAGAAGTTGGCCACATTGATATATAATAGAGGACATAAAGATACATCACATGAGGTTCCAGTACGTGCAGATGAGCAGGTTCCTCATATAACAAAAAGTTCAAAGAAAGTCTTGGTCAAAAAGATATACAAGGTACCCAAAACAAAGTGAAGTGGCCTAACCTTTGTAACAATGTAACTTGTCTTCTGGGAGGCTGCAGCGCAATGAGGACTATGCTGCAGGCATGGCTGCAGGAGCAGGCTGCGCTACATTCCTCTGACATCGGATTGTAGGGCAAGGGCAGCTGACAACGGCATAAGAGAAAACCGCGCAATTAGCAATAGTGACATGATAAACTGCTCGTTAGGAATCTTCTGTAAGTGGACTGGCTTCCCGATGAGCTTGTGCTTTTAACAGCAGCAAATCAAAAGAAGCAGAGCTTAAGTATAAGGCATAAGAAAAGGGACAGAGCAGCAGTCTTAGACTTTGTGGAGACAACATGTGTATTTCAGATTACCCCAGACTCCACTAGACTATGCACTGAAGATGCAGTCACTCTGGAGGACATGAAAAATATGGGTAAAAATATGTGAAGCTCTTATCTCTGATCTCCTGACCTCAGAGTCATAAACACTCATTATAGCGTCATTCTTATCAGCTTGATGCTAATGTCTGTAAAGCTCTGCGGAATATGTCAGCATTATATAAGTGCGGAAAAAAAAAAAATGACATCAGGAAATAAGTCTGTGAAGGTTCTCATTTATCCAGGTCATGGTATATCTGTAAAGAATAAATCAAGGCAACTGGACTTACTGTAGATTTCTTGAAAACGTTTCACTCGTTCTTACAACGAGCTTTCTCAATTCTGAGTGACTGTACAAGAATTCTCTGGGAATAAGTATGTAACTGAATCAACATCTGGTAATTATACCCAGCATGGGGTCAGAGGTCATTATACCCAGCATGGGGTCAAAGGTGTTGATTCCATTATCCTAATTTAATCAGGAGATAAGAGATAAACATGAGCCGTCAGATGATAGGATTTAACAAAAGAACAGACTGTGACAGCATGCAAACAAAATTTGTAAAATGTAGTCATAAAAAATATCCCCGAAGGTGTACATTCATATTTAATTTTCCATAAAAAATCTGAGTAATGGAAAATTGCCGGGCCCTGATGGGTACGCAGGGGAATTCTATAAAGCAGTTTAAACAGGTGACTCCATCGCCATAGTGTTATGGTTCAACAAGATCCTTTGAATAGAGAAAATCAAAAACTGCTTATATTTGACTTTTGCCAAAACAAGGGAAGGACTTGTAGGACCCGGGAGCATATCAACCAATATCCTTGACTGACGGAGACAAGATCATGGCTAATAGATTAGCATTAAGACTCTTGGGACTTATTGGCCCCTCGTATAAAGGTAGAGCAGCTGTAACAAATATCCGCAAGGTATCGGTGGTGTTGGACAGGGTCCAGTTTTTTTTCTTTATTCACTTCTGTTATAGTTTTATTGTACAAAAAAATAAAAATCAATAAAATGAATGTAAAATAGATGGTGTCACCGATCTGTGCCATTGTTGGAGAAGAGCTGTAGTGTAAAGCATTACAGAGGAAGAGAGAAGCAGTCTGAACATGTGTGTAAACATCAGCAGATCAGCTCCTGGATCAATATATAAAGTGTTCACTATATTTACGTGATTTTAAATGTCCCCTTTAACTGCTTAAAGTGTACTTCACTTTATAAACATTTTTTGAGGTGTGAATAGTATAGGTGAATATAAGAAACCTTGCAATACATCTTATTAAAGCAATATGCTTCCTCCTGGGCTTCTCAGGCTGCTTTCCTCCTCCTTCCCTTCACTCAGGCTGCTTTCTATTAGCTCCTCTCTCTGTCTCAAGCCTCACCTACAAAAGTCAATGGAGAGATGAGATGAGGAGGCTGCGGCCAGCTAATAAGTGATATATTTCCTCACTCTGAACAGAGCTAGAGCCTTGTCCTACTAGACATAGTAGAGTCTAAAGTGCTAGGTGTAGCAGAGCTGAGAATCTGTAGTTTGTGTATCTCTCATCCAGCCGCCTCCCCCCCCCCTCCATAAACATCAGTGATAAAAGCAGCCAGAAGCCTTTCTCTTAATACAATATATTACAAAGTTTCTTATATTCAACTGCACTGTTCATTTATAAAAAGTTGTTTTATAATGGGAGGTACGCTTTACAGCAGACCTCTCACCACATTTCTTCATTTCTCTAGACCCATGATCTTCAACCTGTGGCTCTCCAGCAGTTTCACAACCACAAGTCCCATCATGCCCTGATAAGGCATGATGGGAGTTGTAGTTTTGCAACAGCTGGAAGGTCACTGGTTGAGGAATTTTGCTCTAGACCAGGGAACAGCAAACTTCGGCACTCCAGCTGCTGTGAAACTACAACTCCCAGCATGCACACGCATCTGGATGTTCTAGTAACTCCCATAGAGGTGAAAGGGGGATTCTGGGAGTTGTAGTTTCAGAACAGCTGGAGCGCGAGAGGCTGCTGATCCCTGCTCCAGACTAATTGCCTTTCCACCAGATGTTCTCCAGCTTCATGCTGGGTATTGTAGTTTTGCAAGAGCTGAAGAGGCATCAAAGTGGTGTTAGGTCCCCTTTAAATGACTTATTTTTTGTTGCTATGAGTTTTCTGTTACATCTTTGTACGCGGGGGAATATGTGGCCTTTGATCGCGTTTTCTACTCTGCCGGATGAAGGACATTAATGAACATCTGACGATCCAGATAAAAAGGAAGAGATGAAAAGTGGCAGATGGATATCAATGAGTCGAGGGTCTGCGCCCGATTCACTAGCACAGATATAGCAGAGCTGCTCCTGTGCAAGGTTCGATGTGTGACAATCCAATTTCTGATACAGAAATGTGCTCGGGTCAGTTGTCACTTCCCTCCCCCACTCTTCACGGAGGCTCATGCAAAACGTATCCAGCGGGGGGCAGCAGTGAGCTTAGTCCCTCCCTGATGTACGATGGGAGGGACATTCACAATAATTTTTTAAAAAATGTCAATTAAACGCCTTCATCACGTCCTTGCACCATCTCGTCTTAATTTCCCAAATTCGCCATCCCCGTGACCTGCCATGAAGCAGAGATGGGATTCCCAGTCCGGATGAGTTCACCGAAGTTTAAGGGATTCCTGCTCATCGGGAAGCAAGTTGAAAGAAAATGCGTTAAACTTTGGCACAGAGTTCGTTGACCTCTGACCCCTTAACCCTTAATTCGCAGAACTGGTTCGGCCGGGACGACCAGCTCTTAGTGCGGCAGCATCTCGGCCTTCGACTAGTCAAAGATCATCCCAGAAAACCCCCGTAGATATCCGTTTATTAGAAAACAAAATATTTTTATTGCTGTAGATCTGTTTTTCAGAAATTATGGGCGAGACCCCAGGTCCAGGTCTTGTAAATCCCCACCCCCGCAGGTCACCGGCATCTAAAGTGACATAATACACTGCGATTAGGGGACCACCCAATAGCTCTACTAATCCATGTGGTCATAAGAAGTGGTCACCAGACGACAGGTCCTGATGCCATTTTGGATGGCACAAGACCCGCAATAGAATTTTACCGGGGGACAATTCCTACTCATAATCTATCGGTAAGTGCTGCCATTATCATACCGCTGCCCCCTTCTGCACAAACTAAAAATAAAAAATGATGTTGGAAAAGCCCTTGAAGAATTTAAAGGGGTTGTCCACTTTATTTTAATTTTTTTCTCTAAAGTTTTCTCATATAAATGCATTTAAAGTTCTGCTCACACACCAGCAGCCCCTGTCTGCACAGTAGAATGGTGTAGTCCATGAATCAGTCCTGTGTAAGGCATCAATTCATTATTAGGGACCACTGTGAGGACTGTACCATTTTTTCTTTCTAGACAGGGGTCTCCGCCACTGATACGACAGAGGTGTGTGTGTGAGCAGAATTTTAAAAGTCCCTTGCCCTGGAGGACTGAAACATGTAATACTTCATTTCCCCTGTGGCGGTGCTGTAGGGGAATTGAATTCTTGCTTCCAGGTTCTCCCACAGATTACAGCTGATCGCTAGGGGTCAGTGGGTCAGTTATGCATTATTATGGATGTTGTCAGAGTAATTATCTTCGCTGGCACAAGCAGCAGCCAAAGAAAACAGAGACGAGGCCCAGAATATTTCAAAGCAATGAATCCATCAGAATCAAGACGAGCAGCTCCCTGCAGGCGGCCAGAGCCTGCCAACTGACCGTCAGCCTGCAAGTCAGCAGCGGCATCGGCGTATTGTGAAAAGCGCTGGCACCCGGAGCGGGTCACTCCATGTCTTCACAGCTGGGAATTCTTGAGGACGTTCAATCTCTGGGATGAGGCACAGCGGAGGCACGAGGCGTCTCTCTCTCTCTGCCAAGTGCCAGCACCAATGAAGCAATGGAATTATGAAATCTACAGCACAACTGACCTTTCCGCTGGCTTTCCATGAAGCATGCAGCTATTATCCACTGATGGCGATAGTGGATGCAGATGTAGCAGAGCCGAGTTTGTCATTAGTCATAATGATGATGTCACAGTGTGTGTTATCTTCAGCTTTACGGGGGACTGTGGGTAATCCTAGTGAATTATCCCGATGCACAGACTATACAGACCTAGACGATTAACCCAGCTCTGCTGCATCCAGTTGATACCGCACTGTGCCAGAATTGTCATTTTGCATTTGTCTGCCTTTTCCATGGTCCTGAAATTCAAGGCTTTGATGGAAGGACTTGAGTCAAACCTTCTAGTCTAGGAGGAGAGCGCGGCGTGGGGGAAGGGAAGTGGCAACCCATCCACTACAGCAGAAACGGCGGACAGCGTGGTTGTCACTGTAAGGCCTCATGCACACGGCCGTTGTTTTGGTCCGCATCCGTTGCTCCGTTCCGTGGTCCGCCAAAAAAAAATATAACATGTCCTATTCTAGGATAGAATAGTTATATTAATGGCTGTCCGTGCCGTTCCGCAAATTGCGGAACGCACACGGACGCCATCCGCGTTTTGCGGATCCGCAATTTGGGACTGGGGGTGTCCTGGTAACTTGGTCTGGGAATGATGACATCATCATGCCAGCATAGTGATGTCACGTAAAGGGGCAGGACCAATTACATAAGACACCCATGTAATAGACTGAGCAACCAAAATTAAACAAATCATACAGGGTCTCATGGGGTGGACTGGTTGTACCCTGGGTTGGGACTGATGACATCATCAAGCCGACATAGTGATGTCACTTAAAGGGGCAGGAACAAAATCATTTGAGAGACTCAATGCTATAGACTGAGCAGCCTAAATGAAATGGATGATCCAGAATCAGTCTCATGGGATGGACTTGGCATGCCCTGGTAACTTGGCCTGGAACTGATGACATCATCATGCTTTCATAATGATGTCATTTAAAGGGATAGGTAGGACCAATTCACATAAGAGACAATGTATAGACAAGTTATACTGTAGATTGAGCAGTAACTTAAATGAATAAATAATCCAGGGTCTTATGGGGTGCACTAAGCATACCCTGGGCAAGGACTGATGACATCATCAAGCCGGCCTAATGATGTCACTTAAAGGGGCAGAACCAAATCATTTAAAAGACCCATGCTATAGACTGAGCAGCTTAAATGAAATTAATGATCCAATGTCTCATGGAGTGGACGTGCTCTGGTATCCTGGGCAGAGACTGATGACATCATCAAGCCGGCATTCATGTCACTTAAAGGGGCAGGACTCTAATTAGTTTTTTTTATTAATTCATTTTCACTCTGGCAGTTATAGTGAATGAATGATCCCGGCAGGGCATGCTGGGAGTTGTAGTTTTGCAGCAGCTGGAGAGGTTCCATTTCCTTTTGTCCTTCTCTGGATTAATCATTCTCCACTTTTGCAGTTTTTCTTCGTCTCCCGGTCATAAATTACGCAGCCGTCTGGGATCGTCACCTCGCGCCAGTTCCCCTTGACCTGCTGCGACCCTGTTACAAAATTCACTTTTGGCAAACGAGGTTCCAGAAATATTGGCAAATGCCAGTCTGATTGCTGAATCCATGGTTTCATCAAGGATGAAGAATTAACTCCCGCAGACTAGATATCTGTCGGCGTATACTGGGAGTTGTAGTTATGAGACGCCTGGAGGGCCACAGATTGGAGATCGCTGTTCTATAAGATTTGCTTAAAGGGGTATTCCTAGAAAAATGCTTTATCCTAAGAGCCAGGTTAATAGGACATCAAGATCGAGAGGGTCTCCGGCCAGAAGGAGTATATCAGTCATGTATCTGCCTTTTCTATGGTTTTGTGGTTTTTCTGGCTTTTTTCTACCAGTTTGTTATAAAACTGAATGCAGGGTAATTAAAATGGGCACAAGGATGGGAGGGGGAGGAGAGAGAAGGGCCTTCGTGCGACCACGAAGGCCGGGTGACTCGATGATATATCCAGAAGGGAGAGGTCTCTCAAGCTGAGGGAGGAAGGGAGGACCAAGGTGACCAAAAAGCAGCCCCATGAGGACCAATATGGCTGACCATGCTAGGGGTCAGCTAGCTACTTCCTGTTTGGAGCCAGTGACCACGTACTCAGGGTCGCCGTTTTCCTCGTAGGTCGCGGCTCAGATGATTTTTTTTTTTCCATAATTCAAGACAGAACTTATAATTTTTCGACTGGATTTTAATAAAATACCGTGGTGTCTGCGCAGGAAATGGCGCTGCTTCCTGACATTTGGTGCTCATTACAGACCCAGCGCTTACATCCGCTCAAAGCAGTCAGGCCCCAGTGTCAAAATCTCCGCCAGGACCCTCCGCCACCAACAGAGCAGTGATTTCCAAACTGTTTCACAACTACAACTCCCAGCGGGCGTGCTGAGAGTAAGGGCTTTTTTTGCAGAAATCACAGCTTTGATTCAGTTGCTGTGTCAGATCTACAGAATTAGGATCGTGCCCCCATATAGTGAGACGGGCCTGCAGGGTCATTGCACTGCTCGCAGCTTTAGTGGTCTATTATATTTGCAGCCTCGGGGGCCCCCAGGCGTAGGGAAAAGGTGGCCCTCACTAGCTACGCCGCCCTAGAAGAGGTAGCACTTACACGTATACACTGGAACCCATGTATGTGCAGATGTTCCCTTCCATATACCGTAAACCAAAATGTTTCTGTTCACTGACAGCAAGCAGAGATCCTGGAAATGGATACGGCAGAGGTGCGTCCCGCTGCCTCAGGTCACCGTTTCGTTCTTGTGCTGTCATAGGAAATCCTTGTAGCCTCCATCTGCTCTTGATTAGATGTTAATGTTTTTAGGAGCCCCCCCCCTAGAGCGTGTTTGTAGGTCGAGCCTGATTGAACCTCACGCCTCAAATGTCTCCCTCCGAGCCAAGGTTATCATAAGCCGCACCGCAATACCTGACGTCAGCAACGCTCGATTCCCCGGAGTTTATTTAGGTACCCCCCCCCCCCCCCAAAATGAAATTCAAGCCGGGAAAGCTGTGTGACACTGACAACGTATCTGGACACCATTGCAGCTTGTTTAGGGGTTGTCACCAAGCTTTCCCAGACTTCTGGGCCCCTCAAGCGCCAGGGCCCCAGTGCACTGCGCCCCCTATAGCTAGGACCCCTACTATTCACTGTATTCACCCTTTTATTCGATATCCGTCTACAGCTGTTGCATAACTACAACTCCCATCATGCCCAATAGCTGCAAGCTGTCAGGGCTTGATGGAAGTTGTAGTTTTACAACAGCTGGAGAGCCACAGGTTGGGGAACACTGATCTATAGCATTTCCCCCAAAATCCATAAAAATCTGCAGAAAGTTGCTCTGTTATATCGGACTCTAGAAAAGATGGGTGGCAAGTACTACAATCACACTGACAGCTCACACGGGGGAATCACTCAGCTTTCCCAGAACCATGACCTAGGTATATATCAGTAAAGGAGCAGGGAGAAGGTTCACAATTAGGCTCCATTCACACGTCCGCAAATGGGTTAATTTTCTATGGGGACGGAATGGATGCGGACAGCACACTGTCCGCAAAAATGCGGATCAATTTTTTTGCGGACAGTTCAGCATGTCCGCAAAAAAAACGGATTGCATTCCGTTTTTTTGCTGATCCATAGTCTTCAATAGGGCCATGTCCTGATTTTCACTGACAAGTATAGGACATGTTTTATTTTTTTGCAGAGCCGTGCAATGGAAGAAAAGGGCCCCATAGAAATGAATGGGACAGCATCTAATCTGCTACACGCACACAACCGCATGTGTTTTGCGGTCCGCAAATTTCGGATCCGCAAAACAAAAACGGATGCCACCTGTATGCCATCCGTTTTTTTTTTGGGCGGATCCATTGTAACAATGCCTAAAACGGACAAGAATTGGACACGTTCTATTTTTTTACGGGGCTACGGAACGGACATACTGATGCGGACAGCACACGGTGTGCTGTCCGCATTTTTTGCAGACCCGTTGAAATGAAAGGGTCAGTATCTTATCCGCAAAAAAAATGGAATGGACACGGAAACAAACAATGTTCGTGTGCATGTAGCATAACTATTACAGTGCCATTAGGGAATCTGGGAGAGTTAGGTGGCTTTATAACCCCGTTTTCCATCTTTCTGTGGATTTTGGAAAAAGTATGGAAAGGGTTAAAGCAATCAAGTCATCAATTATGATTGCAAGATAAATATCTGCTCTAGAGACGGCACCATGTGATTGGACAGAAATCTGATAAACTGCCGGCCGAGCACGTCCCGGAAGACCACCAAGCGGCCAGCATCTGCTGCAACACACAGATAAGAAAAACATGGCTCTATAACATCTGATCGAGGGGACCCCATGGGCCAGGATCAGCCAGGATATCAGAGCTTTCCGTGAACTCTCCTTGAATATAGAGATATTATCTTGTCAAATTTAGGTCCAAAATTCTGTACTGATTAATTTCTTAATATATCTTCATAGTGGTCGGAGCTCCAAATCGCCTACACAGACATAGAATTACATTAAAGAAACCCTGACTGCCTGCAGCCACCACTAGAGGCAGGCCAGGTGCTTACAGACATAAACAGACTCCATTAGGGGGAGCTCAGGAGCTCATGGCATACATACATATACAGCCACCACTAGGGGGAGCTGAGGACCCTACTGCATACAGATATGTACAGCCACTAGGAGGAGCTCACTGCATACAGATATATACAGCCACCACTAGAGGGAGCTCAGGAGATTAGTGCATACAGATATATACAGCCACCACTAGAGGGAGCTTGGGAGATTATTGCATACAGATATATACAGCCACCACTAGAGGGAGCTCGGGAGATTACTGTATACAGATATATACAGCCACCGCTAGAGGGAGCTTGGGAGATTATTGCATACAGATATATACAGCCACCACTAGAGGGAGCTCAGCAGATTACTGCATACAGATATATACAGCCACCACTAGAGGGAGCTCAGGAGATTACTGTATACAGATATATGCAGCCACCACTAGAGGGAGCTCAGGAGCTTACTGCATACAGATATATAAAGTCACCACTAGAGGGAGCTGAGGAGATTACTGTATACAAATATATACAGCCACCACTAGAGGTATCACAGGAGATTACTGTATACAGATATATACAGCCACCACTAGAGGGGGCTGAGGAGATTACTGCATACAGATATATACAGCCACCACTAGAGGAAGCTCAGGAGCCTACTGCATACAGATATATACAGCCACCACTAGAGGGAGCTCAGGAGATTACTGCATAAAGATATATACAGCCACCACTAGAGGGAGCTCGGGAGATTACTGTATACAGATATATACAGCCACCACTAGAGGGAGCTCAGGAGATTACTGCATACAGATACATAAATCACCACTAGAGGGAGCTCAGGAGATTACTACATACAGATATATACAGCCACCACTAGAGGGAGCTCAGGAGATTACTACATACAGATATATACAGCCACCACTAGAGGGAGCTCAGGAGAGTACTACATACAGATATATACAGCCACCACTAGAGGGAGCTCAGGAGATTACTACATACAGATATATACAGCCACCACTAGAGGGAGCTCAGGAGATTACTACATACAGATATATAAATCACCACTAGAGGGAGCTTGGGAGATTACTGCATACAGATATATACAGCCACCACTAGAGGGAGCTCAGGAGATTACTGCATACAGATACATAAATCACCACTAGAGGGAGCTCAGGAGATTACTACATACAGATATATACAGCCACCACTAGAGGGAGCTCAGGAGATTACTACATACAGATATATACAGCCACCACTAGAGGGAGCTCAGGAGAGTACTACATACAGATATATACAGCCACCACTAGAGGGAGCTCAGGAGATTACTACATACAGATATATAAATCACCACTAGAGGGAGCTCAGGAGATATCTGCATACTGCTCATACATAGAACTCAGTATGCAGTAAGCTCCTGAGCTCCCCCTTGTGGTGGTTACAGGCAGACAGAATGTGATGCTGAGTGAAATTGTAAGGCGGTCACCTGACTGATCTCACAATGGTGTCCAGATGATGCGCTACTACAATTCCCAGCATTCCCTGAGGCTGTAAAGGAAAAATTGATTTAAAGCAAAAGTCCAGTTTTTACACAATGCTACAATGAACTTCTGTGGATAATCAGCAAATGACCCTTTCTCCATGTAATCCCCTCTGGGAGGAGCTTAGTTGTCACATGACCGTGTGCAGTCGCCACTTGATCCATGTTTGCTTACATTGGACATAACAGCCCAAAACTATGGGTGTGTAGAAACCATACTGTAACACGGGTAAGAAGCCCATAGAACATGATGCTGAGCGCAAAATCATACAATGGAGGGTCAGACCAGTGTTATGTGCCCCAAAGAGATGAGGGGCCCAGAAACATTCTGCTTTCCATAAGTAGAAATATAATAGCTGCAGATGAATACCATTAAACACCCAAAAATTTAAATGTGTTTGTTTACTGGCCCTTTAAATCCTAAAGGTGTGCGCTGACTAAAACTGATAACTTGACAAAGTGATTCAAAAACACCAAAGATTTACTTTCTGTGTCATGCTTCGCCCCCTTACGCCCCTTACATAACACAAGGTATCAGTTTTAATGAGACGGCCCCTTTAAGAATTAAAGGGCAAGCATTACTTTAAATACTCTAATGCCTGGGGCTTATGTTTCATGTTTTTTTCCCCCGTTATCTTTACCCCTCAGCCAGTTCTTCTGCTTCTACCTATCAATAACGAGCACCGTGGCGCTGAGGTGCGTCCTTTGACTCCTCGCTCGGGTATTTTGATGATATTTTTTTGAATGTGCCACATTAGGCAGTGAAGACCTTCCATGTTGCCTCCCTGTCTCAAGGGCCCGCTGCATACCAATGATATTTAGCGAGTTCTAATCAAGGTCCCTCTTGTTGCTGTGACAACCGGAAGGGACACACAGAGAACGTTCTATGTGAAGGCCGACGAAAGAGACAAATGTTAATGTGTAACCGACAATCCTGCAACCTGCGAGTAAGAGAACTCTGCCGAAAAAACAGCTGGACCCGCGCCAAGGGCCGCAGAAGAGGGACGTAAACAGATCAGAGACGGCTCAGATAGTTCTTACTGCCTTTACCAGGAGGTCTGCAGACTAAGGCCTCATGCACATGACCGCTGTGTGTTTTGCGGTCCGCAAATCGCGGATCCGCAAAGCACAGATGGCGTCCGTGTGTGTTCCACAATTTGCGTATCGGCACGGACAGCCATTGATATAACTGCCTATTCTTGTCCGCAAAACGGACAAGAACAGGACATGTTATATTTTTTTGGCGGACCACGGAACAGAGCGATGGATGCGGAGAGCACACGGAGTGCTGTCCGCATCTTTTGCGGCCCCATTGAAGTGAATGGGTCCGCATCCGAGCCGCAAAAAATGAGGACCAAAACAACGGCCGTGTGCATGAGGCCTAAGGCTGCCACCACACTATGTATTTTGATTTAAAAAGGAAAAATACCCCAAATTATTATTTTTTATATACATTTTTTGTGACATTTTTAACAAATAGTGTGTTTTACCATGTTTGTTTTTTTGAGTTGTGTCCCCCCTCTGATGTCACTTTCTCTGTAAAACAATATGAAAAACATTGTTTAAGAAGGTATCAAAAAAATAAAATAAAAAAAAAACACCAATACCACAGTCATTGACACTTGGAATTTTTTTTAGTCAGAGGCAGAAAACCGAGAGTCGCGTATGAGACAAAAACTCCAGAAAATGAAACAAAAATGACAAGACCCGAAGCATGCTGCCATACTGACCCAAAAAACGCAACGCGAGGGAAGAAAAACAGTTGAAAAAATAAAAGTTGTCATGCATTTAATATTTCCCATAGTCCTACAGCAAACACCTGTAGGGAGTGTTTTTTTTTTTTTTTTTAAATTGCCCTAAAAATGCAAAACTTAAAAAATGGCCCAAAAAACTACTTAATGGATTGCGGACTATAAGATATCTCAGCTTAGTCTTCCTGGGAAGTCATTGACATCTATAGGGATAAAGCTATAAGAGATGCAGAGGTAACAGTCACCCCAAAAGCCCCTCTTCCACATAAGAAGACACCAGACTTATAGATGGCATGTGGCTCTGTCTCTTTAAATATTCATCATTTAGTGGCACATGTAATACATCTAATTAGGGTATAGTGAAGTCTTCTTCTTCCTTCTCCTCCTGCAGGCGGTAGGTTCTCTTGCTTAATATATAGGTGTAAATATTCAGAAACCTCCTCAGTCACCAAACAATCCATCTGGAATAATACAGTACACAACGTAAGGGGGTAGGAAGGGGATGCGGCTGCAGCCTGTGTCTCTGAGACTGCATGCTGTGAGAGGGGAGGCAGACACCACACCACAGGAAATATTACATTATAAAGAGCCATGGAAAGGTGCCACAGAGGAAGACACCAGTCACAGAGGAAGACACCTGGGGGCCCCTTACAGAGTCTGCATAGGGGCCCCAGGAGTCCACCTGCACTAGCAGTTGTAAATTTATTAGGAGCACCAAGACCTCTCAGACATCCTCCCTGGTAAAAACACCACTGAATGGAAGTTTGGGGAGTTGATATAGGTAAATTAATGCTTCTTCAGGATTGGTCATCAATATCGGATCGGCGGGGGTCCGACACCCGGCACTCCCCGCCGATCAGCAGTCCCATAGACATACAGCAGCAGAGCAGGAACAGAGACGGGAGACGGCATGTGGGCATTGTGCACGCCGTCTCTTCATACAGCTGACCCCCGCCGATCTGATATTGAGGACCTAGCCTGAGGATAGGTCATCAATGGTAAAAGCCCGGAGAACCCCTTTAACTACAAAATGCAGCCATGACCATGTATTGCCTCAAAGCCAAGAATTTTAATTAAGCATGTCCTTTGTGCTTTACACTGCAGCTTCACCTCTTTAGATTAACCGCTTCGGATAGACATCTATTAAATGATTCAAGCAGAGCCTAATGCACATGACTGCATTTTGCATCCGTGTCCAATTTGTATTTTTTGTTGCAAAAAAAAAGAAAAAGGAACGGAAGTCGTATCCGATCCGTATGTCGCAGACCTGTGGTTCGCAGACTGCAATGCAGATCCGGCCGTGTGCATGAGGCCTAAGGCACAATCTCAGTACTATTCCACTTCTCCACCTTAAAACGTTCAGAAATCATCGGCAGATCAGCATAGCCGGTGCCTGGTGAACTGTGGCAGGAGCGGATATCGTGTGCCCGATGGACGGCCAGAAGCCTGTCCGCAAGTTTATAATTGACTCGGATCATTCCTGGAAAATGGCAGAAGATTAAAAGACTTTAGGAAAAGTGCAGGAAATACAATACTGGAGCCTTCATCGCCGTCATCTTCATCATTATACATACCAGAGAGATCATACTCACCCCACCCAGATCGTGGGAATGAGTGATCGTGCAAGGGCGAGGCGTTGAGTCTTTCATATTTTATTATAATTGGGATATTATTTAAAATATAATTAAAAATCAGTGCAATTGCTCCTCCACTGCATGGTATGGAATTGCATTTTAAGCATTTTCCCAGTATATCACCTGATATGGATGGAGAGCGGCAGCAGTGACAGTCCAGCAGTCACCAAACACGCCCAGCATGTCACATCAGGTCCTCTCTCCGAGGAGAGGAGCTGCAGAGCATTTCATCTCCCTGCATTCAGGGGTGCACCTAGCTTTTCTGCTGCCTGAGGCAAAACTGGAACCCCCCCACGACAATTTCTTAACCTAACCCCTTGGCCTCAATGAAAGCGCTCATTGCCCATGGCCCTTCCGCTGCCCCCGTCTTGCCCCTACCTGGTGCTGTCTGAGCCTCACCTGGCCTCATTGGTGGTGCGCCCCAGCAGCTGCCCTCCTCTCATAATAGTTATATTATGCAATTGTATTGTAAAGTGAATCGTATGCGGCTATATGTACAGCCCCAGGGGTGCAGGAAGCTGGTTTGATCGTTCAGATGAATGGGACAAGCAGAAGTATAATGGGAAGTTCTTCGTGTTCATGACAGGTGCCCTTTAAGAGAGAAAATAACTTGTAAGATGACAAATACAGTGTAACATTTATAAACATAGAATGTAACATTGTAAATTGTCAGAGAATTCCAGCAATTGTTTCCAGCTTATTCCTCTGTCTTTGGGATTTTACTGCATTTCTAGAAACGTCACCGCTATTCTGTCAGGCTCCTAAATCATGTGTGCAGAAGTTCCCAGTTCTTTATGTTTCTAGGAAATCAGGGTGACAACCAGTATGGCTGCCAAACGTTTCCAAACACATGAAATCTGACAACGTGTACAGCGATACATTCCCTGCTACTATGTTGATGCAAGGAGCTGGGGGACAGCCAAGGTCGTGGCATCTATAAAACCCAGCTTTCCCAGAGACAGATATAACTAAAACGCGTTTAACAACTGCATATTTACCAACATGTGAAAATTGGGACATTTAAGTTCCACTCATTAGAATGCTCCCAAATGTTCTAGAGTGCCCACAATATGCCCACTTTGGGGCTGGGTTTGCATCAGCTCTGCCCCTTTTTGCAAGACTGCCCTGGCAAAATCAGGTCTGTTGGCAACTACATGACCGGAGGCTGACTGCACCCAATATACTATAGTATATTATAGTGCCGTGGCCCCTACCAGTGACCGTGTGGATTTAAAGGGGCTATACCATGATTAATGTAAAAAATTTAACATCATATAGTACATGACAATCTCTTTCTAACAAGCTTAGAACCAGCCCTGTACCTCACATGGGTCCAGAGATCTCTCCATTCATTGCTCTGCTAGATTTATACCAAGCTGGCAGCTCAGGGGGAGTGTCCTTTCTATCCTTTCTCTCCCTATCACAGCTCAGGGGGTGTGTCCTTTCTATCCTTTCTCTCCCTATCACAGCTCAGGGGGCGTGTCCTTTCTATCCTTTCTCTCCCTATCACAGCTCAGGGGGCGTGTCCTTTCTATCCTTTCTCTCCCTATCACAGCTCAGGGGGCTGAGCATGTGCGACCATCTCAGTGATTCGGACAAAGAAATAAGAAAAAAATAAACAGCAGGTGGCGCTGTACAGATATATTTTGTTGAATAAGGCTACTTTCACACTTGCAGCAGAGTGATCCGGCAAAAACGTATGCCAACTGATGGCATTTGTAAGACTGATGCCGGTGTTATCCGGCAAAACGGATTCAACATTAATTTTTTTCACATTTTTTCCGGTATTTTGAATGCCGGATCCGGCACTAATATATTCTTTTGGGGAAAAAATGGCGGATCCAAGTGGTCGGCGGATATCCCAGAGTTGGAGGATTCTCACTTGGAGGAATGGCGTCTAGGGTGGAGGAGGTCTGTCGTGAGCTCTCGAGATCAACTTATTCAGGTCAAATGGATGCATAGGGTGTATCTGACTCCGGTACGTTTATATCAGATGCGGCAGATACCAAGTCCTGGATGCGACAGATGTGGAAGCGACAGAGGATCCTTTTTCCACATGGTTTGGTCCTGTCCGGCCTTACAAAATTATTGGAAGGGGGTGTGTAATTTCATTAATGTTAAACTGGGTTTACCAGGGATATGTGATCCTATTGTTTGTGTTCTGGGGCTAGTTGCTGATGCGACTCCTTCCAAATATTGTAGAATTCTCCTACGGCTCTTAATGTTCTATGGTAGGAAGAATATACTCTTGAACTGGAAGCCTCCCAAGTGTCCCATGATAAGCCAATGGGTACAACTAATTAACAACGATCTCCAGATGTACAAGTTGACCTATGAAGCGAGAGGAACCCCTGATCGGTTTGACAAAATCTGGGGTATATGGGTACAGGCGGAGGGCACAGTTTGAGATCCATTACTGGTTGGGGCTGTGCCACCCAAGTGTGTGTGTGGACGTATGGATGTGAGTGGGTGTGAGCAGACATCTATTTCCCTTCCTTTTTTATGACAACAAGAATGTTTTGTATCCAAATGCATTTAAGTCTCTTACTGTCGTATATTATGACACTGATGGAATTGTCTGATCTTGCTCACGTGTATGACTGTATTGCAGTATTGTTTTTTCCCTATGGGATTGTTGTACTATTTTGAAAATGTTAAATAAACGCTATTAAAAAAAAAAATGGCGGATCCGGCATTCAGGCAAGTCTTCAGTTTTTTGGGCCGGAGATAAAACCGTAGCATGCTGCAGTATTATCTCCGTCCTGAACAGTCAAAAAGACTGAACTGAAGACATCCTGATGCATCCTGAACGGATTGCTCTCCATTCAGAATGTATGGGGATATGCCTGATCAGTTCTTTTCCGGCATTGAGTCCTTTTGACGGAACTCAGTGCCGGAAAAGAAAAACGCAAGTGTCAAAGTACCCTAAGGGCTCTTTCACACTTGCGTTGTCCGGATCCGGCGTGTACTCCATTTGCCGGAGGTGCCCGCCGGATCCGTAACAATGCAAGTGAACTGAAAGCATTTGAAGACGGATCCGTCTTCAAAATGCGTTCAGTGTTACTATGGCAGCCAGGACGCTATTAAAGTCCTGGCTGCCATAGTAGGAGCCGGGAGCAGTATACTTACCGTCCGTGCGGCTCCCGGGGCGCTCCAGTATGACGTCAGAACGCCCCATGCGCATGGATGACGTGTCCATGTGATCACGTCATCCATGCACGTGGGGCGCCCTGACGTCACTCTGGAGCGCCCGGGGAGCCGCACGGACGGTAAGTATACTGCTCCCCCACTCCCCACTACACTTTACCATGGCAAACAGGACTTTAGTGTCCTGGCAGCCATGGTAACCATTCAGAAAAAGCTAATGGGCATTAATTCCGGATCCGGCCTTGCGGCAAGTGTTCAGGATTTTTGGCCGGAGCAAAAAGCGCAGCATGCTGCGGTATTTTCTCCGGCCAAAAAACGTTCCGGTCCGGAACTGAAGACATCCTGATGCATCCTGAACGGATTTCGCTCCATTCAGAATGCATTAGGATAAAACTAATCATGATTCTTCCGGCATAGAGCCCCGACGACGGAACTCTATGCCGGTAAAGAACAACGCAAGTGTGAAAGAGCCCTTAGGCTACTTTCACATTTGCGGCAGGACGGATCCGACAGGCTGTTCACCCTGTCAGATCCGTCCTTCCACTATTTCGCCGTGCCGCCGGACTGCCGCTCCGTCCCCATTGACTATAATGTGGACGGGGCGGAGCTCCGGCGCAGTACGGCAGTGCACGGCGAAAGGCTGCCGGACCAAAAGTCCTGCATGTCCGACTTTTTAGTCCGGCGGCCTCTTACTGCGCTCCGGCGGCACGGCGAAATAGTGGAACGACGGATCCGACAGGGTGAACAGCCTGTCGGATCCGTCCTGCCGCAGGTGTGAAAGTAGCCTTACTCAGTGGCTGTACTAAATTTTTAATTACATGCAATTACAAAAGTATTCAGATCGAGGTGCTAGCTATAGATATTAGTGCATATTAATGACTATTAACCATAGGACTGGTAGTTGGCCACAGGGCCGCCTTCAGAAATATATGGGCCCCATGCAGTCAAATAGTCAGGGGCCCTTCACCTTGTGCTCTGTTGAATGGATAGGAAGGACACCTGGCTATTATACAGAACCCAGTGACCTGTATACAGTATCTCAGCACCAGTTGCTGGTGTGTCCCTCCTTGCACACTGGCAGCACTGATTGGATAGTTGCAGACTTTCCAGAGACACACCTACGAGTGGTAACACCCGGCTGGACCTTTACTGCAGACTTCTGCCAATTCATTCATAACTTCTAGTAGCAATAAGAAGGGAATGACACAACATAGAGTCAGGAAGCTCCAGAATTGTTACTACATGGGGGAACATATGTAGTTACTAAAACCCCAGGAGATGTGACAGGTCTGAGTTAAAGGGGTTCAGCACTTTGTTTAAACTGATGATCTATCCTCTGGATAGATCATCAGCTTCTGATCGGCGGGGGTCCGACATCCAGAAACCCTGCCGATCAGCTGTTTGAGAAGGCAGTGGCGCTCCATCAGCGCCGCGGCCTTCTCTCTGTTTACCGCCGGCCCAGTGACGTCACGACTAGTATCACTGGTCTGGTCCATTCAAGTGAACAGAGCTTAGCCGCGCCCAGGCCAGTTGATACTAGTCATGACGTCACTGGGCCGGCGGTAAACAGTGAGAAGGCCGCGGCACCTTCTCAAACAGCTGATCGGCGGGGGTCCCGGGTGTCGGACCCCCGCCGATCAGATGCTGATGATCTATCCAGAAGATGGATCATCAGTTTAAACAAACTGCAGAACCCCTTTAAAGTTTCAGGCTTTTATAACGCCTGATCATTTCTCTAATACAAACCAGACCCCAAAGTTATTCTAACCCTCAAAATTGAATCCCTCAAACTTCAGACCCAAGATCCACCCTATACTGCAGACTTCTGCCATATTCAGACCTCAGACAATAATCACTCACCTCTCCTCGCTCCTGCTTGGCCCAAGGGGGAGAGGTGAGTAATAAATAAATATGTTACTTGTTTCATCCTGTCTTGTCCACTTGCAGGACTGTGCCCAGGACAAGCATTGTGCCCTTAAAGAATTGGGACCGTTCTGGCAAATTGAGGACTGTTGGCAGCTATGACTTCATTTAAATGAATGGCACCATAATGGGAACCAGGTTTGCCAATGAATTCCTTTAATTGCCTCCTTGTAGCGACCTATGCAACAACTGATGGATTGCGGGTGGATGGCACCCACGGGTGAGATTGGATTTGCCTCGATTCCCCCCAGCTTAAAATCATAGAATATAATCATTGGTGCAATTGAATTATAATTTGCAGAAAATTTATCCCTATTGAAAATAAGGACTCACATCCCAAGGACACCGGAGAGACATCTTCCCTGTTTGCTCAGGTCTGAAAAGAAGCGCAATAATAATAACAATATAACACGGTAAACACATGAAAAGGAAAAACTGTATGGAATTCACAAACAACTTGATCTCCAGCCTCTGATTGGATAAGAGAGACAGATAAACAGCTACGGGCGCCGCTAATCATTAACCCCCAGAGCTCTGACGCCAGTGCGCTCCTTGGCAGATTCACCTGTTTGTTTGGATGAACCATGACTAGACTAAAATCCAAAGAGGAAAACAGAATAACAATCTGCACCGCTGGCTTAGCCTCCAGGACAGAGGCCCCTGCACAGTGTCCGGCTGGGGTACCTAGGGCCCACCGGTGTAACTGATTCTGGGGGCCCAGACACAAACTTATTCTTTTTCCGTGTCCGTACCATTTTTTTTTTGTGTGTGGCCTGTATGGGAAATCATTTACTTCAATGGGGCCGCAAAAAACGGAAATGACTCCATGTGCATTCCGTGTCTGCATGTCCGCAGGGCTGTTCTACAAAATGATAGAACGTGTCCTATTATTGGCGGCATTACAGACAAGGATCGGACTGTTCTATTAGGGGCCGGCTGTTCCGTTCCGCATAATGTGGAATGCACACACCCGGTGTCCATGTTTTGCAGACTGCAAAACATCCAACAATCGTGTTCATGAGAAATATTACTCACAGCAAAGTGCACAAACCTACATGTGGCAGGATTTAGGCTACTTTCACACTTGCAGTAACAGGGTCCGGCAGGATGTTCCGGCGGGTGAACGGCCTGATGCATCCATGCTAACGCTAGCCCACTGTGCCGCCGGCATGCTTGACCTCCGGCCCGCCCCCATGATAGTGAATGGGGCTGGAGCGGACCTCCGGCGGCACAGTGGGCTAGCGTAAGCACGGATCTGGCAGGCTGTTCCCCCACTGGAATAGCCTGTCGGACCCTGCTACCGCTAATGTGAGAGTAGCCTTACACATACGGTATATGGATATCCTGCTCTGTCGGAAACCAGACACATGCAGTCCCTATCACACATAGGTAACAAGCAATGCACGCACCAAGACATTTTTTGCCTAACCCTATTAAGTGTGGCACACTTAAAGGGGCGGCCTCACTTCAACAAATTGCATTTATTATGTAGAGAAAGTTAATACAAGGCTCTTCCTAATGTATTGTGATTCTCCATATTGCCTCCTTTCCGACACATTATACACAGCACGTATCCGCGGTTACGACCACCCTGCAATCCAGCAGTGGTGGCCGTGCTTGCACACTATACCTATGTGCACTTCCAGCCTTTCCCTATAGTGTGTAAGCACGGCCACCACTGCTGGATTGCAGGGTGGTTGTAACCGCGGATACGTGCTGTGTATAATGTGTCGGAAAGGAGGCAATATGGAGAATCACAATACATTAGGAAGAGCCTTGTATTAACTTTCTCTACATGATAAATGCCATTTACTGAAGTGAGACAAACCCTTTAACACCTTTAAGCATAAATGTCTGGCATTAAATTTACCAAATCTTACCCTCCTCATATTGTACATAATCTACAGTATAATTAAAGGGTTGTCCTACCATAATGACCTATTGCCTATCTACAGGATCGGTGATAAATATCCAATTGCTGGGGTCTGACTGCTGGAACACCCACTAATCATGAAAAAAGTGGTCCTGAGACATTCAATCACATTACCGCCAATCTATGTACACAAGGGTCTTAAAGGGGTCCTCTCACTTCAGTAAGTGGCATTTATCATGTAGAGAAAGTTAACACGAGCTCATCATACACGGCTCGTTTCCATGGTTACGACCACCCTGCAATCCAGCAGTGGTGGTCGTGCTTGCACACTATAGGCAAAAGCGTCAGCCTCTCTGGTGGCCGGGACCATAGGAGCACACATGGTGCTTTTTCCTATAGTGTGCAAGCACGACCACCACTGTTGAATTGCAGGGTGGTCTGTAACCATGGAAACGAGCAGTGTATAATGCGACGGAAAAATGAATCCAGCCAGCAAAGGAAGCAATATGGAGAATCACAATACATTAGGAAGTGCCTTGTATTAACTTTCTCTACATGATAAATCCGACTTACTGAAGTGAGAGACAACCCCTTTAAGACCACGTTCCCTTGATCATGGGGGTCCCAGCAGTCAGACACTTATCCCCTGTCGTGTCATAGCGGTTTCACCTTTTCACATTTCCTATCCTTAAAGGTTTTCTTTTGGTGTAAAAAAAAAAATATTAAATTAAAATTAAAAACCTGGCCCAAATTATGTTTCAAACTAAAATAGAAATGCTCGCCTGTTAAAGGGCCGGTGTCCACTTTTCTAGTTATCCTTTATACACAGGATGGGGGATAACTAAGTATACAGTCAGGTCCATAAATATTGGGACATGGACACAATTCTAACATTTTTGGCTCCATACACCACCACAATGGATTTGAAATGATACGGACAAGATGTGCTTTACCTGCAGACTGTCAGCTGTAATTTGAGGGTATTTACATCCAAATCAGGTGAACGGTGCAGGAATTACAACAGTTTACATATGTGCCTCCCACTTGTTAAGGGACCAAAAGTAATGGGACAATTGTCTTCTCAGCTGTTCCATGGCCAGGTGTGTGTTATTCCCTCATTATCCCAATTACAATGAGCAGATACAAGGTCCAGAGGTCATTCCCAGTCTGCTATCTGCATTTGGAATCTGTTGCTGTCAACTCTCAAGATGAGATCCAAAGAATGGTCACTATCAGTGAAGCCATCATTAGGCTGAAAAAACACAACAAACCCATCAGAGAGATAGCAAAAACATTAGGCGCGGCCAAAACAACTGCTTGGAACATTCTTAAAAAGAAGGAACGCACCGGTGAGCTCAGCAACACCAAAAGACCCGGAAGACCACGGAAAACAACTGTGGTGGATGACGAAGAATTCTTTCCCTGGTGAAGAAAACCCCCTTCACAACAGTTGGCCAGATCAAGAACACTCTCCAGGAGGTAGGTGTATGTGTGTCAAAGTCAACAATCAGGAGAAGACTTCACTAGAGTGAATACAGAGGGTTCACCACAAGATGGAAACCATTGGTGAGCCTCAAACACAGGAAGGCCAGATCAGAGTTTGCCAAACGACATCTAAAAAAGCCTTCACAGTTCCGGAACAACATCCTATGGACAGATGAGACCAAGATCAACTTGTACCAGAGTGATGGGAAGAGAAGAGTATGGAGAAGGAAAGGAGCTGCTCATGATCCTAAGCATACCACCTCATCAGTGAAGCATGGTGATGGTAGTGTCATGGCGTGGGCATGTATGGCTGCCAGTGGAGCTGCTTCTCTTGTATTTATTGATGATGTGACTGCTGACAAAAGCAGCAGGATGAATTCTGAAGTGTTTCAGGCAATATTATCTGCTCATATTCAGCCAAATGCTTCAGAACTCATTGGACGGCGCTTCACAGTGCAGATGGACAATGACCCAAAGCATACTGCAAAAGAAACCAAAGAGTTTTTTAAGGGAAAGAAGTGGAATGTTCTGCAATGGCCGAGTCAATCCCAGGACCTGAATCCGATTGAGCATTTCACTTGCTGAAGACAAAACTGAAGGGAAAATGCCCCAAGAACAAGCAGGAACTGAAGACAGTTGCAGTAGAGGCCTGGCAGAGCATCACCAGGGATGAAACCAGCGTCTGGTGATGTCTATGCGTTCCAGACTTCAGGCTGTAATTGACTGCAAAGGATTTGCAACCAAGTATTAAAAAGTGAAAGTTTGATTTATGATTATTATTCTGTCCCATTACTTTTGGTCCCTTAACAAGTGGGAGGCACATATGCAAACTGTTGTAATTCCTGCACCGTTCACCTGATTTGGATGTAAATCCCCTCAAATTAAAGCCGACAGTCTGCAGGTAAAGCACATTTTGTTTGTTTCATTTCAAATCCATTGTGGTGGTGTATAGAGCCAAAAATGTTAGCATTGTGTCGATGTCCCAATATTTATGGACCTGACTGTATGTCCTGCCTCTCCACCCATTCTCTATGGGGTCGCTGGGGATGGCGGAGTACAGCGCTGGCTTTTTCCAGTGGTCCCAAAGAGAATAAATGGAGCAGCAGGGCGTATGTGTGCCTACCACACCATCAAAAAGGGGGAACAGGACCAGTTCCTGGGATCAGTGGGGGGTCGCAGAATCGGACCCCTCTAATCATATAGTTATGCCCTATGGTGTGGAGAAGATAACTTGAAAACCTGGACAACCCCTTTAAATCCTCCACCACCAGTATCTCTTTACATGGCAGCAGTGATGCCTGTAAATACGGAATATCATCACTACCGCCATGTAAACCATACGTGTCAATACTGGAGAATGTGACGCACTATGCAGAATTTCTTGTGCGTAAATCCAACCCCCTTTGCAGATCATAACCTTTAACAAAGCCCAAGCAAAGGCGCTAGAGGAGCAACGTGAGCAAAGGGCGCAAACGGAGGGTCATAACTGAAACAGAGGCATTAGGGTCTCCTGAGGCAGGGTAATAGTGGGGATCCTGGAGCATGGGTAACTGGAGAAGAGGCAATTATTAGCGGTGCATTTAGAGTGGGGACATCTAGGGCATTTATGGAGGTGCACCTAAAGCAGAGGCATTAGGGTCACCTAAGGCAGGGTAATAGTGGGGATCCTGGAGCAGAGACCTCAACCAAGCTTCGGCGGTTCGTGGGGTCTGCAGCGCTGACGGTGTCGAGTGGAGTGCTTGGAGTCCTCTGGAAGCACTAGGAGCATCTATCGACGGAGGTACCCGGTCGGGGTGCTAGGCGTTCCGTTGCATTTGGTGGCAAGCAGTGGGATGGCGTCCTAGTGTGAGGAGAAGCAGCTCGGAGACACCGTTCGTGGAGTATATTGAGGGCAACGCTAGTATCCGTACAGCGCCCCTGGCTACAGCAATATGGATGCCGTTGGTTACTGCACAGCATTCCATGAGGAAGATCACCCGGATTACAGGGATGCCGAGCGGAAAGGCGTATGGCACCAGGCCCTGGAGGACGTGCAACGTCGGAGGGGTGAGAGTCTTCCCAGTGAGGAGCAGAGATTGCGAATGCGATTGGCGCTGCGACTACCTCTACTGGGAGAGCAACCATTGACGGAGTGGGTGTCAGAGCTTGAGACACTGGTATGGCAGGAAACCTGGCTGGATGACGCTTACCAAGCACTATGGTGGGACACAGTACGACAGTCTCCATGGATGGAGGAGTACGCCAAGCCCGAAGGTGAGGAATATAATTGCCCTGGTTTATTGTGGGAGTCTTTTGAAGACATTGACTTTGGGAGCACAGAAGAGTCTAGATTTTGGGACATTACTGACTACAGGTGGGACTTGCACAATTGGCCTACAACTAGTGGGGTGAGGGCAGATCTGACCTTTCTGGTCCAAAGGGAGTGGGAACTGGAGCAAGATTATCAACAGTTGTTTCGCTCCATTCAAGCCCAGCGCAAGATACAAGACAGTTGGATACCAGGCCCAGACCTGCAGCCCTACCCCTGGCAAGTCACAGCTGAGGGGCCCACTGAGGAATCCCCCGCCTCCCCGGTCGGCCAGTCCAAGCCTGCCCCTGCAAATGACCTAGGTCATACGCATGTGGCTGACCGCTAATGGTCACCAGTCACAAGACACAGGCTGCAAACTGGGACCAGTTCCAGACATGCATGGCATGGGCACCTTCATTCTTGTAAATGGTACTGTACCTTTAAGACCAACATGGCCCTATTTTGGTAATCAAAACAACATGGAAATCGGCGCCTAGATCTCCAGGCCCCTCAAAAATTCTTACAAAGGGGCCCTTGGACTAACTGACTAGTCTGACAGCTCCCATCTCTCTTCCCTCTGGCTAATACTGAAGGGATAGCCCCCTTTAATGTTGGAAATCTATAGGCATGAGCAAAGACAGACCCGATACAGAGCTCCAAATCTTCTGCATAGACATAGAGTTGAATGATAACAGTCTGTCTGGCTGAAGCCACCACTAGAGGAAGCTCAGGATCTTACTGTCTACTGATTATCCATGGCAGTACGCAGTGAGCTCCCTCTAGTGGTGGTCATAAGCAAACAGAATTGTATCATGTAGTGATGTCTATGCAGAGGAGATGGAACTCTGTATTAGAAAAACTGAGGTCCAACTGAATTTTTCGCAGCCCCCTCAGAATTTTCAGGCTGTGATCCCAATAATAACACAGTCAGGCGAAATGTATTTTTTTTATTTATTTATTGTCAAAGTAAATATACTTTATATAGAACGTAGCAGAAAATACAGTCTTATCTATATACAGGGTATCACAGAGATATTTCCATTTTGATTTAGTTTACATCAATTTCTGAAACGTTATTACAAGGCATTTTCTACATAGAGATTTCTATGTACACGCTATTTACATACATTCAGAGGAGGAGGACGTAAACCGCTTGGTCAGAGGCAGGTTGGTCAGATTGGCAGCTGTACAGAAAGATCTGGTTATTATCTTGTGGAACCTCCATGGGAACGACATTGTCGGCTGCAAAGCCCAGTACAGCAGAGGGGAACGACTTAGGACTTGCCCCTCAGATACAGCAATACAGAAATATGGAAGCCCTACTTAAAGGGGATGTCAAAGCTTTAAAAAAAAAAAACATGGCTGCTTTCTTCCAAAACAGCTCCTCACTTGTCCAAAGGTTGTGTGTAGTATTACAGATCCTTCATTGAAGCCAAGACAACCTGTGGACTGGTGTGGAGCTGATGTAGGAAGAAAACAGCCATGTTTTTGGAATTATGGACAAACCCATTAAGTTGAATTACTAGTTGAGCAGTTTTCGAATTAAGATCTGGGTCATTGCTGTTAGCCTTAATAAATTAAAAATCTGAGATATTATTTCAGTGCTTCCTATTATCTCATAGAAGAGACAGATTATTGTAGAGCACTGACTTATTATCTCAGAGTCCAGGCTTATTATATCAGTATGTCTCCCAATTATTTCATAGAAGTGACTTATTATCTCAGAGTCCAGGCTTATTATATCAGTATGTCTCCCAATTATCTCATAGAACTGATGTATTATCTCAGAACTCTGGCTTACTATGTCAGCACGACTTCCTAAACTCTCAGATCCCTGGCTTAGTATCCTTATTATCTCAGAGCCCTGACTTATTATTTCAGCATGTCTCCATATTATTTCAAATCCCTGATTTATTATCAAGAGCCATGGCCTATTATTTCAGAATTTTGGCTTACTATCTCACCATTACTCTCAATTATCTCACAGCCCTGTATTATTATCTCTGCGTGTGTCTCTTTATTATCCCAGAGCCCTGCCTTATAATCTCAGCCTGTCTCCTTATTATCTCAGAGCCCTGGCTTATTATCTCACAGCTCTAGCTTATTATCTCCTGCCTTATTATCTCAGCATGTCTCCCTATTATCTCAGAGCTCTAGCTTATTACCTCAAGTACCACAGAGCACAGCTAGAGTATCTCAACACCTTACATCTTTACTCAGGGCACAGGCTTATTATCTCAGGACAACACAGTTATGCGATCATAGGCTAGTGCCCTAAGAAAGTAATAGTGTTTGGCCCTCAACCCCTTACTACAGATTAATTTAATAATATTCTATATTTTGTTTAAGGAATGCAAAACAAATTAACCTTTTCAACACAAGATGGACTTGTCACTAAGCAGCCCCTATCTGTCCCTGCCTGCAAACTGTCTACAAATAATTTTCTAATTTTGTAACTGAATTAGGGTGGAATTTAAGTGCATCATCGTAAAAAATTTCACAGAAACTTATTAAAAGATAGAGATTTAAAAAATAAAGCTCAAACAGCAGCAGTAATAAAATATATATATATATTATTTATCTAAGACTGGTACAAATAACGTAATCCTGCGGCCCAGTCATGTGATCAGCTGGAGGCTCCACAAAACAGACGCTGGGGGTTCATTACATACCGGATACCAGAAAGCAGCATTCTCAGGATCATTCTAGATAATAAGATGATTTGCCCAGAAAATAAAAATTTCTAAAATATATGTCAAATATTCTTCAGAAATATGATTGGAAACTCAGGAGCGCCCCCTAGTTCTGAATTGTTAGCGCAGGTAAAGGCGTCTATCTCCTTATACATAACAGCCTCTGTGTTATGATGATGATTGACACATAGGATACAATGTTGCACATTTGCTGTCATAGATATCGAATCTTATGGAAGATTATAGGACCTTCACTAGATGAGAATATAATAATATTTGTTATAAAATTAAATGAATTTAAATTTTTTCACATTTTTATAGATGATTTTTTTCATTTTTAATTATTTATTTATTAATTTTTTTAGAAAAATAAATGCGCTGAGCTTTTTCACGCCGAATAAAGCTCATGGGTAAGGCTACAAAAACCGCCATTGATGCACAAACCTTAGAAGTAACAAGACGGCGGAGCGCCTGAGAAAACGAGATTATTTGGCATTCCGCGCAGAGGGCGGCACCATGGTATCGGATCAGATAGCAGAGGACATTGTACAGAGTGAACAGATCAATATGAAAGCCCCCGGTGTAATGACTGAACGGAAAAATACTGATACGGTACTGATACTAATGGACACTCCGGGGTCGGAGGTTGTTCTGGTATAAATATCTGGACACAAAATGATATAAAGTGAAGAGAAAAGTAAACTGGTGCTCAGATACATTCAAGACATGCAAGAAATGACAGAGACCAACATCATATAATCATTTTCAGAGACAGTGTTCGGCTGAGATGTATCTAAGCTTGTCATGTGTGATACTGTATCCTGGGCTGTGTATCTAATCCTGTCATGTGTGATACTGTCTGCTGAGCTGTGTATCTAATCCTATCATGTGTGATACTGTATCCTGGGCTGTGTATCTAATCCTGTCATGTGTGATACTGTCTGCTGAGCTGTGTATCTAATCCTATCATGTGTGATACTGTATCCTGGGCTGTGTATCTAATCCTGTCATGTGTGATACTGTCTGCTGAGCTGTGTATCTAATCCTATCATGTGTGATACTGTATCCTGGGCTGTGTATCTAATCCTGTCATGTGTGATACTGTCTGCTGAGCTGTGTATCTAATCCTATCATGTGTGATACTGTATCCTGGGCTGTGTATCTAATCCTGTCATGTGTGATACTGTCTGCTGAGCTGTGTATCTAATCCTATCATGTGTGATACTGTATCCTGGGCTCTGTATCTAATCCTATCCTGTGTGATACTGTCTGCTGAGCTGTGTATCTAATCCTGTCATGTGTGATACTGTCTGCTGAGCTGTGTATCTAACCCTGTCATGTGTGATACTATCTGCTAAGCTGTGTATCTAATCCTATCCTGTGTGATACTGTCTGCTGAGCTGTGTATCTAATCCTGTCATGTGTGATACTGTCTGCTGAGCTGTGTATCTAACCCTGTAATGTGTGATACTGTCTGCTAAGCTCCGTATCTAACCTTGTCATGTGTGATACTGTATCCTGGGCTGTGTATCTAATCCTGTAATGTGTGATACTGTCTCCTGAGCTCAGTATCTAATCCTGTCATGTGTGATACTGTATCCTGGGCTGTGTATCTAACCTTGTCACGTGTGATACTGTCTCCTGAGCTCCGCATCATGGGTTATGCTGTTTGCTGAACTGTGTACCTAACCCTATAATGACTGATGCTGTCTGCTGAGCCGTGTATCTAAGCTTGTCGTGTGTGATACCATCTTCCTAGTCATGTTATGTAATTCTGTCATATGTGATACTATGTGCAGAGTCAAGGTATCTAAGCTATGTTATGTGATAGTGTCTGCCGAGCTGCTGTATCTAAGCCTGTCATGCGCGATACTGTCTGCCGAGTCGCTGTATCTAACCCGATTATGTGTGATGCTGTCGGCTGAGCTGCTGTATCTGAGTTTATTATGTGCAATACAGTCTGCCGAGCTGGTGTATCTAAGCCCATCATAAGTGATACTGTCTCAAAGGCAAAAACGTTTTTCTTAAAGGACTCCAGATATAAAAGTTCTCTCTGCGGCGCTCCTCCATTCTTTCACAGCGCCCTCTGCCCTGTTTTGCTGGGACTTGTAGTTCCACCTCGGCCGGTGAGTCCTATGTGGCACTGCTCACTGTTCCTGATAACACACAAATAGAGCGTCCACAGCAGCGCCGCTTGCCGCGACGACACAGTATTCGGAATACTGAGTGACCTGCCTATAACAGATGATTATGGAATCAAGTGGATTATGATTTAACGAGCCCCCATTAACCCTTTGCCGCCAGAATGCGCCTCCGATGCTTCATTCACACCCACATTAAATAAGAGCAGAGATCGGACGTCCAGCCCGGGCGAGCAGGTTTTCGGCACCAATAAGTTAGAACAGGAAGACGGACAAAGTGCTTGGTATATGTCATATGAATCCTAAGGGCGGGGGATGGGATCAGTTCGATAAACGTGTAGAGCGGCTGCTCCGGGGAAATCTGTGCACCTTAATGTGTTTGGACAGGTGGTCGCTGCGAGCAAATTTCTTTTCGCAAACTGCGCACTGGTATGGCTTCACGCCAGAGTGCGAGCGGCGGTGTCGGGATAATTCGTCAGACCGGGAAAACCTGCGCAAAAAAAAAAAAAGAAGAGAAATAGTTGTCAAATTTGCAAGTGATCAAATTCATTAAGCGCTACATGCATCATACTGAAAATGAAAGGGCAGCTCCACAAGTCCAATCTGTCTATGATGCACTCTCAGGCTCCATTCACATCCAAAGCTGCACTCAAAACTGTTTGGGTGTCTCATTCACCAGCAAGTAATTTTTTGACCGGAAATGACATAGGTGTCTCCCAAAAGACGATGTGCAAGAGGCATTATTGTGGAAAAAAAACATTTCTCAGCTTTTATTTACATTTAAGCAAAAAATACAAGATGTTCCGCACTGTGGAAAATCTCAGAGGACGCGGTCGGAAGCCAAAAGTGACACCTGTGCTGCCAGGAGGATAGTTAGAGAGGTGAAGAAGAATCCAAGGATCACCACCAAGGCCGTCCTGGTGAATCTGGGCTCTGCTGGTGGCAATGTCTCAAGGCAGACAATCCAACGGACACTGCACACTGCAGACCAAGGAGGACGCCGCTTCTCCAGATAAGGCACACAAAAGATCGCTTGGCCTTTGCAAAAGCTCATCTGGAGAAAGAAGAAGACTTCTGGTCTTCTGTGTTCTGGTCAGATGAAACAACAATTGAATTGTTTGGTCACAATGATGTTTCCTTCATTTGGCGTAAAAAAGGAGAAGCCTTCAACCCAAAGAACACCATCCCCACTGTCAGACATGGTGGTGGGAACCTAATGCTTTGGGGGTGTTTTTCAGCCAATGGACCAGGGAACCTAATCACAGTAAACAGCGCCATGAAAAAAGAGCAATACATGAGGATTCTCAACGACAACATCAGGCAGTCTGCAGAGAAACGTGGCCTTGGGCACCAGTGGACATTTCAGCATGAGAATGACCCAAAACACACAGCAAAAGTGGTGAAGAAATGGTTAGCAGACAACAGCATTAATGTTTTGGAGAGGCCCAGCCAGAGTCCAGACTTGGATCCAATGGAGAATCTGTGGAGGGAGCTAAAGATCAGGGTGATGGCAAGAAGACCCTCCAACCGGCAAGATCTAAGGCTCATTGCTAAAGATGAATGGGCAAAAATACCTGTGGAGACCTGCAAAAAGCTGGTCTGCAATTATAGGAAGCGTCTGATTGCTGTAATAGCCAATAAATAAGTTTGGACTGGACACTTTTTGCTCAAATGTAAATAAAAGCTGAGAAGTGTTTTTTCCCACAATAATGCCTCTTGTACATCGTCTTATTATCTTTTGGGAGACACCTATGTCATTTCCCGTCAAAAAATTACTTGCTGGTTGAATGAAAGTAAACTTTAAGTCAAAATTTGCCAGGGGTATGAATAATTATAGGATCTAAGGTCTAAATCTTGTCATAGTCTTGTGATGGATCGGCTGACACATTGTCACAGGATCTTTGTCACTGACTCGTATTTATCCCATAGTAACAATGTAAGCAATTTCTTTTTTTTTTACAGTAAATTTCCCCTATAAATATCACAGCAACGATTGATACAATGTATCATGGTTTGGGATTTGTACATTCTGTTACATTGTATCAGGTTATTTATTTATTGTGTCCTCCTTCCATCCCTGCCCTGGTTCTGACCCCAGGAAGCAAGGAGTCAAAATCAGTTCTCTGCGCTCCGGTCGACCTCATGATTACGACATAGCGGATTTTTCGCGTTATCGCTTTACAGGAAGTGAAGTCGAAGTTTTGATAATCTCTGTTCATGGTCTTAAGCCACAAATTAATTTCTTCTCATAAAGTGACAGCGGATGATGGCTACAGCAAACAGGAAGCGATACCTTCATGCTCCATCACTAGGCTTCCTTCCTATGTCTCCCTCTCCTATTTGGTCCAGATCTTAAGAAGCTACGACGTTATCACTTGGTCCCAGAGTCACCTTAGCTTCATAAACCTGTTCTCGCCTCATTCCTGTGTCCGACTCCATTGGAGAGCCCCCTCTTTAGCCATAGGTCTCCCTGCACCACAATCACATGACTTTGTCTGGATCCAAGTAAAAGAAAATGCGGCTGAACTACAGCACCCAGGCTATCAGGACATACTAGGAGTGGTAGTTGTGCAAAAGCTAGAGAGTCACAGGTTAGAATCCACTAGTTATACAACATACAACTGGAGAAATATGTAAACTTTAGGACAATTTAGTGCTGCCATCTCTTTAAATCCTGGCTTTACAGCAGAAGACTGACCTAAGCATGGCACTCATTCACTTCAAGCCAACCAACCATATAACTACATTCAACTATGTGAATTAGTGCAGACATTTTACCAGCAGCTCCACAGGACCAAGTTAGATTGCAAGCTCTTTTGGTCAAGGACCTCATCCTTCATTCATCTGATTACTGTAATTACTGGAGTAATATAAATCATGTATAATACCTGGCAACATACAAAACTACCATATTACATATTGTACAAAGACAAGCTTAGAGTAATAAACATCTGCAAAATAATGAGCCACAAATCCTCATCTTCTGACATCAGCCAAAGGGAACATGCAATATTCATGGGTTCCTTAATTGATTTTTGTTCCACTGCTCATAAAGAAACCATTGCCTATCTCACCTTACAGTTTGCTATTAGCACCAATGAAAGAGCTGGAGAAAGTGCGCATCTAGAAACCTGGAGTAAAGATTTGGAACAGCGGGAAAAAAGTTATCCTTAAAGGGCTTCTGTCACCCCCCAAAAGTCATTTTTCATTTTTGGGCTAATTAAAATCCTTATAGTGCGATTATTCAATATATAATGCTCTTACCCTTATCTGTTGTCTAGTTTCTTTAAAAACAGCACTTTTATAATATGTTAATTACCTCGCTACCAGCAGGTAGGGCGGTTACTTGCTGGTAGCCGCCGCATGCTCCTTTCAAAAAACGCCCCCTCCTCTTGTTGATTGACAGGGCCAGTCAGCACTCCCTCAGTGCGCCTGCGCCGATGACATCACCGAAAGAGAAGACGTCATCGGCGCAGGCGCACTGAGGGAGTGCTGAGGAGACGAGCCTCCTCATCTCAGAGCGCCTGCGCCGAATGACGCGAGGCGCGCGATTTTTGAATTACTGACAGGGCCGGCCGGAGGAGGAGATCACAGCTGGCCCTGTCAATCAACACGGCGAGGGGGCGGATTTCTGCAGCAGCTACCAGCAAGTAGACGCCCTACTTGCTGGTAGAGCCCTCATTTACATATTATAAAAGTTCGTTTTATAAAGAATCGGCCGCATGAAAGTAAGTAAGAGCATTATATTCTCCTATATCGCACTATGAGGAATCTAACTATCCAAAAAAAAAAAAATGAGTTTTGCGGGGTGACAGAAACCCTTTAACTGCTAATATCCATCTACAACTTTCATTCATAGACTTGTAGCAGAAATGATAGAGGAATGGCACACAATAGTCATAAGAATACGTGCTCCAGAAACATTATTACAAGTGGGATGTAAGTAGTTACTAGAAAATATATGACTAGGAGAGGTGAGAGATCCTATTAAAAGCCAATGGCTAATGATATAACTGTAATACTGCTCCTATGTACAAGAATACAACTACTATAATACTGCTCCTATGTACAAGAATATAACTACTATAATACTGCTCCTATGTACAAGAATATAACTACTATAATACTGCTCCTATGTACAAGAATATAACTACTATAATACTGCTCCTATGTACAAGAATATAACTACTATATTACTGCTCCTATATACAAGAATATAACTGCTATAATACTGCCTCCTATGTACAAGAATATAACTACTATAATACTGCTCCTATGTACAAGAATATAACTACTATAATACTGCTCCTATGTACAAGAATATAACTACTATAATACTGCCTCCTATGTACAAGAATATAACTACTATAATACTGCTCCTATGTACAAGAATATAACTACTATAATACTGCTCCTATGTACAAGAATAAAACTACTATAATACTGCTCCTATGTAAAAGAATATAACTACTATAATACTGCTCCTATGTACAAGAATATAACTACTATAATACTGCCTCCTATGTACAAGAATATAACTACTATAATACTGCCTCCTATGTACAAGAATATAACTACTATAATACTGCCCCCTATGTACAAGAATATAACTACTTTAATACTGCCTCCTATGTACAAGGATATAACTTCTATAATACTGCCTCCTATGTACAAGAATATAACTACTATAATACTGCCTCCTATGTACAAGAATATAACTACTATAATACTGCTCCTATGTACAAGAATATAACTACTATAATACTGCTCCCATGTACAAGGATATAACTTCTATAATACTGCTCCTATGTACAAGAATATAACTACTATAATACTGCTCCTATGTACAAGAATATAACTACTATAATACTGCCTCCTATGTACAAGAATATAACTACTATAATACTGCTCCTATGTACAAGAATATAACTACTATAATACTGCTCCTATGTACAAGAATATAACTACTATAATACTGCCCCCTATGTACAAAAATATAATTATTATAATACTGCTCCTATGTACAAGAGTATAACTACTATAATACTGCCCCTATGTACAAGAATATAACTACTATAATACTGCCTTCTATGTACAAGAATATAACTACTATAATACTGCTCCTATGTACAAGAATATAACTACTATAATACTGCTCCTATGTACAAGAATAAAACTACTATAATACTGCTCCTATGTAAAAGAATATAACTACTATAATACTGCTCCTATGTACAAGAATATAACTACTATAATACTGCCTCCTATGTACAAGAATATAACTACTATAATACTGCCTCCTATGTACAAGAATATAACTACTATAATACTGCCCCCTATGTACAAGAATATAACTACTTTAATACTGCCTCCTATGTACAAGGATATAACTTCTATAATACTGCTCCCATGTACAAGGATATAACTTCTATAATACTGCTCCTATGTACAAGAATATAACTACTATAATACTGCTCCTATGTACAAGAATATAACTACTATAATACTGCTCCTATGTACAAGAATATAACTACTATAATACTGCCCCCTATGTACAAGAATATAACTACTATAATACTGCCTCCTATGTACAAGAATATAACTACTATAATACTGCCTCCTATGTACAAGAATATAACTACTATAATACTGCTCCTATGTACAAGAATATAACTACTATAGTACTGCCTCCTATGTACAAGAATATAACTACTATAATACTGCCTCCTATGTACAAGAATATAACTACTATAATACTGCCTCCTATGTACAAGAATATAACTACTATAATACTGCCCCCTATGTACAAGAATGTAACTACTTTAATACTGCCTCCTATGTACAAGAATATAACTACTATAATACTGCTCCTATGTACAAGAATATAACTACTATAATACTGCTCCTATGTACAAGAATATAACTACTATAATACTGCTCCTATGTACAAGAATATAACTACTATAATACTGCTCCTATGTACAAGAATATAACTACTATAATACTGCCTCCTATATACAAGAATATAACTACTATAATACTGCTCCTATGTACAAGAATATAACTACTATAATACTGCTCCTATGTACAAGAATATAACTACTATAATACTGCCTCCTATGTACAAGAATATAACTACTATAATACTGCTCCTATGTACAAGAATATAACTACTATAATACTGCCTCCTATGTACAAGAATATAACTACTATAATACTGCCCCCTATGTACAAAAATATAATTATTATAATGCCTCCAGTTAATACATATAGAAGAATGACCTTGTAATCCACACTGACTTTTCAAACCGCCGCACCAGTCACAAGGTCTTTGCGGTACAAATAGCTCATGTGAATGTTTCCCTGCAGTCTACAGGAGACCTGCGCAGTCCTGCACTCATGTTACATATCACACGGTTCCTATTTTTGGGAAGCATGGAGTGCGGTTCTACAAGGAGTGAATACCGCAGTCCACATCTGCAGCCGACCTTCTCCTGTCTACATAAAGGACCTTGGAGATCAGATGAACAATTATTATGGAGTGAGTCATGCCGCTCACATGTAAACACAGGGCCCATCACATGTTACAACCGGTTGCTGAGGATCCAACATAACGAGGGCTCGTCTTCCGATGTCACCACGCCAACACTCAAGGTTATTGCAGGTTACAAACAAGAGTTGTACTGAAATACTGTAACACGCCCAGGGACATGCTACAAGAGGCAACAACCCTACCTGACATTCCATTCCCTCCTTCCATAACTGACTGTCAACCAATATGGCCGCCCTTACAGCAGTTGTCACCCACCACCATGGCCATATTACCCCTGATGCTTGCCAATATTATAATATTATCAATATACAAGGTTCAGAGCTGATATTTTTTACAAAATGTATAACGAGAACTGACCTCCATCCACATCCAGGCCACGTGCAAGCAAACGGCTTCTCCCCCGTGTGTCTTCGCAGGTGAGCCTTAAGATGGCTACTCTTGGTGTACATTTTGGTACATCCAGGAAAAGTACATTTGTGCATTTTTATGAGTTCTGTAGCTGGATTTTTTGAGAACTTCTGGCCAACCATAATACCAGATTGTCCCTGAGCTCCACCACTTGGGCCCATAGGTTTAGCAGCAATGGGCACTGGAGCAATGCGGACAAACTTGGAGGACATGTTTGAAGACTGGATTAGATGTGGAACCAGAGCAAAGGTCTGACCTTGAATGTTAACTAGAAGTTGCGCTACTTTAATGTTATCTGGGAACTGTGATGGCGAGGCTTGGATGGTGTTGGACTCTTCTTTGATCTCTATGGGTTGGATCTGCAGTATAACAGGAATTCCACCTTCAACAGCAAGAGAGCCTGGACTTTTGCTACCAGGTTCTTCTTGTGATGTGCCATCTGACCACTCTTTTGTATCCTCCTTGTTGTTGTTGGCCGCCATAGGGGCCTGCTTGACTTGTTCAGAAACCAAATGTCCACAGTTCCTCAAATCCTGTTGGCTTTCAACCTTCACGTCGCTTTTCATGTTTTCCTCAAGAAACTCCTCAATTTCATCCAAGGTGGGATGAAACAGTGATGTCTCCTCCATATCCACCCCAAAATCGGGAACTTTGAAGAACTCCTCTTTGACCATTGTAGGATGTTTTCGTTTGTCCCACCAAGATAAAGAGGTGTTACCCAAAGACGTCTGGGACAGTAGATAGTCTAGAATACTGTCTTGACCCTCCGCACTACACGTACTACCATAGCTGGAGCTTAGCACCTGAGAGTCGGGACTGGAACAGGAGCGGAAACTGGAAGAGTCACTGTCATCCTCCGAAGTGGGAGAAGGCAACATATGGTAGCTCCTACCTCTCATCAGCATCTCCGTTGTGTAACCGAGGGTTGACTGTGTGTTCGAGAAGTATTCATCTGTAAGAAGCAAATGATCCACCATTCCTGGATGAGCTTCTGAGAAAATCCCAGCACCATAAGACAAAAAATGTAAAATATCCCTCACGGGATGCGTCCTGCAAGAGAAGAAGACATAGAAAATGTCAACTGGTTATATCTAAGGAGCTTCATATCTGTGGTTATACCACATATATAACCATGATGTGGTTCCACCTACGGTAGTCTTGCCAATTGTCTACTAGATTGACTAGTGTACCAGAGGCCACTACTTCCAAATGCCAGGGCCACCTTTTATTATTAATCCAAACTTTCTACAATGTCATGCCTGTTCCACCATTTCCTTGTTTCCTGCCTCTATCTTTTTGAGTGGAAAAGTTGCTCAAAGTTTTTCACATGGTTTTCTGGTTTCCTTCTAAAATTCCAAAAACTTACAGTTAGGTTTATTGGCTTCTGATGGATATGGATGTGCCTGAGATGGAGAAACTAGATTGTGAGCCGCACTGGGGCCAACCATGACTGTGAAAGGTGAAGGATCTGTGTATTAATGAACAAAAATAAGGCAATGTATAAATCAAGAAGAGAAGAACATTCTGAGTGGATAAACCACACAGCCCTCATTTGTAGTCCTACGTAAGTCTTGGCTCAATATATCGGCCAAAAAGCATTTTGAGTACACGTCGTCTCATCCGCCCGTTGGCAGCGAAATGGTAAACTGAAGGTGGAATGTGTTGTTAATGTTAATGAGATGTTTTAATGCAGGAACATTCGAAGTTTGCTGGATCTGGCTATCAGTTCCGCACATAGGGCAAGATTGCTGGCTCCAGAGGGGAGCAGGATAAAGGCTCCTTTCTAAGAAGACGTAAGTCTATTACAAGGGTAACAGTCATCCCCCCGTCATATGAGGGCTGTGACTGTGCATGTATGAAAACCCTAGTCATGTTCTCTGCTACACAGAGCTCCTTTCCACATGCTACACTGTTGCTCTGTGTTACGCTCTTCCAGATGAATAGTCAATAGGGGATTATGTGATGCCTTAACCCTTTCTCCTTCCAGGGGTGAAGGTCAACCTTTCTAGGTCATCTATCATGTCCACCTAATGTATCTTAACAGATGCTTCCAAAGACCGTTGGTTCTGACTCATGATGTTTGGTTACCCTTGCTTGAGCAAAACTGAACCTGATGGACATTGCTACAATATGGATACTTTCATGGAGTTATAATAACATCTATGGTCAACCAGAAAGCTGTAGAACATTTCTAAATTAATATCTATTGGATCTTACAACAATCCTATAGATCCCAAGTCCTGGTTGGAAACAACACTCGACTATACCCAGTGGTACTTCCATTCATCTGTATGGAAAGTGACCGGGCAGAAGTGGTCGACTGTGAAATTGTGGTACCCAGTTCTCGGTAGGTCCCAGAGGTTGGAGCGTCATCTATCATGATCTATGCAAAGGTAACAGAAGTGGGAGAACCTTTCATAAAGTTAGTATGATGGGTCATAATAGCCCCCCCCCACCCCCTTCCATATACCCTAGGAGGACATCTTAAGGTTCCCTCTCAAGAGCATTGATCGAAATTAATGGGTATGCATGGGGAAATTAGCATGCAGCCAACAGAAAATAATGGAGGACACTAGAAGAAATGTGGACACTTGGAGTCTCGCCAGTTTGCAATCACTTTGTGTCCATATGCTATTAAGATATATTGGACACCAAATGTGATAATCTAATGACTCCATGAATTGATTTCCTCCTCTCTACTTCACGTTTGAGTAGTTTTGCGCCGGTTATGGCGGGTTTTCGTGTTTCTCAGTGACAGCAGAGCCTGTTGGATGCATTTTTTGAGGCTTAAAACTGGACAAACAAGAAATAATGAGCTGGGAAAGTGCGGCGGCCTCTTCTCTCTCGCATGTTTGTTCCTGTGTTTTAAACCTTGTTTAACTGAAGTGGAAAGATTGTTAAATCTTATCTGTGACTTTGAAGAGTTACATATTAATCCGAGTTATGTGATAATGGGCGCACGGTGACATGTGATGGCGGCTCAGCCAATCGCTCCGGTGTATTATGACGGTTGCGTCCCAACTTTCCCTTTCTAGAACCCTGAATGGCAAATCTCTAGTTAGACAGCGATACATTTTTGCGATCCTTTCTGCTTTATGGATGCATTTCTAGGCAGATGAGGGGGTCCCCTTTATGAGACCACTTCCCTTGCTGTAACAGGACCATTGGAATGGAACCAGTTATTTTCAATTGAGGAGGTCCATAGGACTTTATGAGAAATGGCAGGAAGCAGAACCCTTTTATTGTACCCGCAGCCAAGTATCTGACCGTGCTGACGGTGCTTTTACTGCCACATGACATAGAAGTCAATGGAAGACGCATTGGGTGATCTCTATTGATTTCTATGGGGAGAAAATGAAAGTTCCATAAAAGTTGCATCAAGTGAATCCACAGAAAAGTAACACCCGTATAAAAGGACCATGGGCGATGTGACAAACACAAGCGGGTGCAATGCACTTGACCTGCGGCCTCCAGTAGTCAGCTGAGGCTTCACAGCAGTGTTTGTATAGTAATATCAGTGCCCTGGATCTCAGATAAGACAGAGAGCTGCAAAACAGGATCCACAGCTGGAAACCCCTGGAGATAGAACAAATAGTTCCTCTAAAATTCTGGATGTAATTAGATGCATTTTTCTTTTTGCCAGAATTCAGGAGGCAGAAAATGCTTTCATGTTAAAGGCTGTACTATGTCCAAAAGATAGATAGAATATAGATAGATAGAAAGATAGAAGATAGATAGAATATAGATAGATAGATAGATAGATAGATAGATAGATAGATAGATAGATAGATAGATAGGTAGATAGATAGATAGATAGATAGATAGATAAAAGATAGATAGAATATAGACTTATAGATAGATATGATTTGTTTCCATGGTTACAGACCACCCTGCAATCCAGCAGTGGTGGTCGTGCTTGCACAATATAGTAAAAAGCACCAGCCTATGTGCGCTCCTATGGTCCCGGCCACCAGAGAGGCTGATGCTTTTTCCTATAGTGTGCAAGCACGACCACCACTGCTGGATTGCAGGGTGGTCTGTAACTAGAGCTGAGCGAATTTCAGATTTTGAAAGTCGTTCACTCTTCGTTTTGGTGGTAAAAGGTGAATTCCGTTATGCATTCCGTCATAGAATTGCGTTATGGTCCGTGGTAACGGAATCCATAACGCAATTCACCTTTTACCACCAAACGAACTGTAAACGAATTTCATAACATGAAATTCGCTCATCTCTATCTGTAACCATGGAAACGAGCAGTGTATAATGTGATAGAAAAATGAATCCGGCCAGCAAAGGAAGCAATATGGAGAATCACAATACATTAGTACGTGGCTTGTATTAACTTTCTCTACATGATAAATGCAACTTACTGAAGTGAGACGACCCCTTTAACTTTATATGCTAAATACACTGCTGCAGCAAAGGATAGATACATATTAGATAGATAGATAGATAGATAGATAGATAGATAGATATTAGATAGATAATAGATAGATAGATAGATAGATAGATAGATAGATAATAGATGATAGATAGATAGATAGATAGATAGATAGATATTAGATAGATAGATAGATAGATAGATAGATAGATAGATAGATAGATAGATATTAGATAGATAGATAGATAGATAGATAGATAGATAATAGATAGATATAGGAGATAGATAGATAGATAATAGATAGATATAGGAGATAGATAGATAGATAGATAGATAGATAATAGATAGATATTAGATAGATAGATAGATAGATAGATAGATAGATAGATAGATAGATAGATAGATAGATAGATATTAGATAGATAATAGATAGATAGATAGATGATAGATAAATAGATAGATAATAGATAGATAATAGATAGATAGATAATAGATAGATAGATAGATAGATAGATAGATAGATAGATAGATAGATAGATAATGTCATCAATGTGTCATCCGGTGATGGACACGATTATAACCAGCAGATGATGGGGTCAGAAATATTAATATATTCAATTCCTCTTCCATAATCAGCACATTCCTGGGATTTCTGCTCTAGGGGCAGTTTTCGGGTCACATGTCACTATGGCGCTCTCTTCTTACAGGGAACCCGTCATCAACGTTATGCTGACCTCACCAAGGGCAGTATAATATAGTGACAGAATGCTGATGTCAGCGGTGTGTCGCTCATGAGCTAATAGTAAGTGGTTGCTGAGAACCAGCCTCATAATGATTGCAGCTCAGGCCTTGAGAAGAGTCAGATCTACCTGAGAAGAGTCCTGGTTATTATAATCTCCTGCTCTCCCGCCATCTGCTGATGATTGGCAGTTCTCTCCTAGAGAGAAAGGGAGAAAACTAGGTAGAAGCCGGTCAGTCATCAGCAGGTGGGGCGGAGAGCAGGACTTCATGAATAACCAGGACTCTTCTCAGGAGGCCGGGACTCTTTTCCAGGACAACCACTTACTTTTAAGCTATAAATGACAGACGGCTGAAATCATCTCACCTGTCTCTACGTTATGCAGCCGTTAGTATGGGCAGCATGAAGTTGATGACGGGTTCCCTTTAAGTCTCTATGGAATTCCCTTATTGACAAGTAATCCCAGGTTAACCCTTAGAAGGAAGCAGGAATGCCACACTGAGTGCACGCCAATAATAAATCAGGTCACTAATATGTTCCTGCTCCAGGACCACATCTGTCAGGACCACGTGAACAACTGCTAGTGAAAGAAATAACTCACTGATGTCAAGGCTAGAATTAGATTGCAAGCTCTGCAGGACAGAGCTGGTCACACACATTAACATAAGGGCATTGTCTGTTAAATGGCGCCTTTTCGTCCTAACAAAGAGGCAGCAAAATCTGACACATCTTGTACGCCACTTTTCTATAGGTGCACTTAAAGAGAATTAACCCCTTCCGCTCCAGGGCTGAGCCTTGGAGTGGCAGCAGCTTCACGGTTAATGCAGCTTAGCCTTGGCACTGTTTGTGAATGGCACATTGTACAGTCTATTATTGAGCCCTTGTGCTGTTCTCCACTCCCCAATTCCTGGCCCCTGGGCTGAACATGACCGCCAGTAACCCTCCCTTCCTCCCTCATTGCTTCTACTGTCAACATTCTGCTCTCCACAACAGCCCAGGAATAGCTCTGCCAGCAGCACTGCATGCCTGCCTCCCTGCAGCCCAGGATGTGTGCCCATCATGTGCCCCAGGCGGCAGCGTCACCAGGACCCATGGGTGACCTGTAGACATTGAGCCCAAGTGTGCACAGTGACATACAGAGGGGAGCAGACCAGGGACTGGTGGAAGGAGCCATGTGCAGTACAGTGTGTGTGCAACAATGTATCACATAGTAACACATTGTGCAAAACACTCAAACATGTAGCGATGACATACTGCCCCCATCTGCTGCTCTACAGAACCTATAGTAACCCAGCCCCCCATCCATATACCCCCCAGGTACACAACCAGTCATTCATGGTTTTGCAATATGCTTATATACAGCTCTGTAGTAAAGAGTACAGTATATCTGATGTCACCACAACTGTGTACAGAGATGTAGCAGAGCCGAGGTTGTCATTTAACACACTTGATACTGTTATAATCACTCGGTTAGTTTAATGGTGTAGATTTACATGCAGTCCTATGTTACCTCACAGAAAACACAGGATAGATAGATAGATAGATAGATAGATAGATAGATAGATAGATAGATAGATAATAGATAGATAGATAGATAATAGATAGATAGATAATAGATAGATCCATTGACTGATAGATAGATAGATAGATAGATAGATAGATAGATAGATAGATATATAGATAGATAGGAGATAGATGGATAGATAGATAGATAGATAGATAGATAGATATATAGATAGATAATAGATAGGAGATAGATAATAGATACATAGATGGAAGATAGATAGATATTAGATAGATACATAGATAGATAATAGATAGGAGATAGATACAGACTTGGTTTCAGTTCCCCAGCTGTTGCGCCAATACAATTCCCAGCCAGTGCATGCTGCTACTTGTAGTTCCCGCAGCTGCTGCCTCTCAGTTTTGGCAGAATAATAGAAAGTAAAGCCTGGATCCCAGGGCTGATCCGTGGAAGCAGCAGGTCACCATATGTCGGGGCTCTAGCAAGCAGCTCTCCGCAGAGTGCCCCTTTATCCCATCCACCATCCATGGTCCTGTCCCTACCTGCCACAGCAGATCCCTGGGAATTAATGAGAAAGTTTGTGCAGTTTTTCCCTCGGCGCCCTTGGAGTGACAGTTGCAGCAGCCGCTCCGGTGCAATGTGTCTGCAGCAGGCAGTGCAGTAGTTCTAGTGATCCTCACATGACTGTACATGGAGCAGGGGAAGGCTTGGAGAAGGCTCGACCACATCTCCTCAGCTGATTGGTTCACAGGCCCGGGGGGGGGGGGGGGGGGGGTTGTGCTTTTGTCGTCAATGGGAGTATCTACCCCCCCCCCCCCCCCTTACTTATCTCAGCCAAGAAGTAAATGGGTAGGAATGTTCCTTACACCAGGCTGCAGGCATGTGATAGGATCTTCTCTGCAAAGACACACAGATGATGTAGCAGAGCTGTGTCTGTCAGCTGCCACATTATCCCAACTCCGGGGATTATCCTGATGCACAAGGGACACAGCCCCAGCTCTGCTACATCTGGACAATTCCTGGTATATTGGATCTTTTTGTGTGTGTGGTGGAGTTCCAATGATTGTCTACAGAGCAAAAGGGAATCTGGAGCCACCTAAGGCTCAGTCTGCAGGCTAGATTTGTCTTTTACTAGGCTGATACATTGTTACAAATCCTCAGCAGTATGAGCAGGGCACACACGTGCTCAGTAGGGCTGCATATTGCAGTGTAAAGAGGATTTATCCAGAAAATCAAACTTGCACATAATCCTTCTGAGTACATACCTGCTGCGCATGATGCCTGGACAACAGCTTTGTCCATTAGGTCAGTGGCTCCAGATTAGCTGCATTGTCTGATGGAGATGGAGGTAGTCTGACCCCATGCTTTACACTGCAGCTCTGATTTTATTTTATTTTTTTAAATGAACCTTGTATCTCAATGAGGAGGAGTTATTTTTTTGCAGGAAGTTGAGGTTTTTACGTAAAGGGCCAGGTAAATTGTCAGACCCACAGGTAAGTAGAACCTACATCGTGACTATTTTTGTGGTGCACACATGTATACATAGAGATGGCGCAATCTGAGCACACATTACAATACCGCTATGGCGGCCGGCGCTGTCTTAGTGAATGACCCCTGCAGGGTTATACATTGACCAGGCGGCTGGATTGTGCAAACCTTGCATTTCACAAGGAGATCCGATATCAGCAGCAGCGCATTAACCATATAATGGCCGCGCATGGACTACTTTAGGGGCTACAGATGGGGCACCCACTTATAGAAACTAAGCGTGTGACATCACAAGGCAGAGATGTGTGTATAAATGACATCACATGGTAGGTGGTATGTGCATTGATGACATCATAAGGTAGGACCTGTGCATTGGTGACATCACAAGGTAGAGGTGGGTGTGTAAATGACATCACGTGGTAGGGTGGGGGTAGGGCTGTGCATGTGGTATACAGCTATTCCTCTGCAGCACTACAAGGCTCAGCATTCCCCAATCATTGTACCTTTCATTAGGTGCTCACCAGCCATGGACACAATGATGGGGGTGCAGCAGGAGGTCTCTTCTGACTCCCTCACCACAAGGACTTCATGTTCTCTGGGAGATGAGGTGTTTCGGGTGTTCCCGGCCCTCCCGGGAGCAGAGATTACACAACTCATATCAAGACTTGCTGTTTTCATTTTTCTTACACGAGGTGCTGGGGGCCCCATTTTGTTTTGCTATGAAGTATAGTTACACCCCTGCAAGTACGCACTAGTTGGCAAACTACAACTCCCAGCATGTGCTGATAGGTGCAAGATGGAGACCACTGCATTAGGCCTCCTGCACAGGAACACCGACCGTGGGGCAGCCGCAGCGGATTGCGGACCCATTCACTTTCATGGGTCCGCGATCCGGCCATTCCGCAAAAAGATAGGACATGATCTATCTTTTTGCGGAACGGAAGTACGGGACGAAACCCAGCGGAAGCACTACGTAGTGCTCCTGTGGGTTTCCGTTCCGTGCTTTAGTTCCGCACCATTCCGCATCTCCGGATTTGCAGACCCATTGAAGTGAATGGGTCCGCATCTGAGAATTCCCAGATTGCTACCCCAAGAGTACTGTAGTTTCCATACACATCAGCTGATGAGAAACTAGCAAATGACAACAACATTCAGTACCAAATCAGAGCAGGCAGAGGAAGTAGTCAGATGGGTAGAGCTCAGGGCTGGCATAGTACATATACACCAGTAGACAGGCTGGATTCAGGCCTGGCAGAGTTCAGGCACAACAGTAGTTGGGGAATAGGTCAGGACAGGCAGCAGACAGGTAGACAGTGGCGTGCCCAGGGGGTGCCAGCAGGCCCAGAAGCAATGAGCGCTTCCATCAATACAGATAGAAGCGCTCATTGCTGAATAGCTGACACCCGTGACCCAGTCCCACATACTGCGCGGGGCAGGGAGCGGAGCGCATAGTTCCCTGCCGCCGATCACCGCCATAGGCTTCAGGCCTAGTAGGCCTGAAGCCTGTGCGGTAGTGAAATCCCGGTGCAGGCACGCGTGATGACGTCATCGCGCGCGCCTGTGCCGGGACTCAGCAGCACAGTGCTGTCTCTGCAAGGAAGCGCAGGTAAGTATTTAGCTTTTAGGGTTTCTTTCTTTCTTTTTTTTTTTTCTTTTATGTGCCCCTAAATCTGTAACAGGTAGGTCGGTCACCAGAAAGCCACAGTAACAGGTAGGTTGGCCACCAGAAAGCCACAGTAACAGGTAGGTTGGCCACCAGAAAGTCACAGTAACAGGTAGGTCGGCCACCAGAAAGTCACAGTAACATGTAGGTTGGCCACCAGAAAGTCACAGTAACAGGTAGGTCGGCCACCAGAAAGCCACAGTAACAGGTAGGTCGGCCACCAGAAAGTCACAATAGACGAGGGAGACGAGTGACCAAAAAATAACCTAAAATGTAACTTTTAATAAACAGCCATAAAAAAAAGGAAAGGGTAGGAGCCCAATGGTAGGACTCCTAGCCTGACCCTAAGGTGTCCCCCACCTAAAACAGAACTGACAAGGGCGATCCCATGTCTTCCAATCTGACCCTACACCGCCCTATAGTCTCCTGTTGGTTCAGTAAGACGTGGGATCAAACAAGTCAGAGGAGCTGACACTCTAATACGGAGAGAACATCTCAGTCCAGGGGGGATTTATCACCACCAGGACTGTACCACCGGATGGGGGACGGTTGGGAGGTATGAGTATCACACAGGGCAGGATTAGATACCGAGGCTTAGAAGACAGTATCACACAGGATAGGATTAGATACACAGCTCAGCAGACAGTATCACACAGGATAGGATTAGATACACAGCTCTGCAGACAGTATCACACAGGACAGGATTAGATACACAGCTCAGCAGACTGTATCACACAGGATAGGATTAGATACAAGGCTCAGCAGACAGTATCACACAGGATAGGATTAGATACACAGCTCAGCAGACAGTATCACACATGATAGGATTAGATACACAGCTCAGCAGGCAGTATCACACAGGATAGGATTAGATACACAGCTCAGCAGACAGTATCACACAGGACAGGATTAGATACACAGATCAGCAGACAGTATCACACAGGACAGGATTAGATACACAGCCCAGGATACAGTATCACACAGGATAAGATTAGATACCGAGGCTTAGAAGACAGTATCACACAGGGCAGGATTAGATACAGAGGCTCAGCGGACGGTATCACACATAATAATCTTAGTTCTGTGCTGCGGTTCACACGCGGTTTCCCAGACCGCACATACACTGTACATGTCCATCATTAGCGCAGTTATCGCCCGGACCCCTCGGGGACAGTGTCAGGATTAGAGCTAAACTGAGAGAACGGACCGCAGCATTCAAAATGAAAAAACCATAGAAGCGGCTTCTGCGGTGAGATACACGGCGGATTGTCCAAATGTGAACAGACGCTAACAAGGATCACCACTATGGATGGCAAACACATAAAGAGCACCATCTGCTGGCTGAGAAGTGTCACTGCAGCCTACAGAAAGCCATTACACATAATTGCATGATTTTCCTAACACATGACATAAAGTCATGATTTTATTAAAGACACGGAGGCTCCTATTGCTTTCTCTTCCTTTGCTGACCAACCAATAGCAGCAAAGAAAACAAAAAACAAGTAACCATGGTAACAAGACCCTCCCACATAAGACCAGTATAATAGTCCTGCTTTGCATAGATTCCTCCTCTTTCTTTGGCGGTGACCCTCTTCTGTAGACGCTGAAGGTCTATCCACAAAGAACTGTCTATCCAACAAAGGTCTATCCAACAAAGAACTGAACTCGAACGGAACATGAACTCTCCAACTGAAGAACGGAAATGGAGAAAAACGACTGTAGGCGTCAGGCGTAGCTCGCTGGTAATATTTATCCTAAGAAAACACAAAAAGAAGAAAAAACAGGTAATCGGCACTGCTCAGACTATGAATCAAGTACCAATCCTGTAAAATAAATACACAGGTATCCATAATTTGAAAATACACTAATGATGAAAACAATAGACCGTTCACAGGTAAAAACATGGAGGGAACAACACGGGGAGGGTCAATACTCGCCTCCGTGTCTTTAATAAAATCATGACTTTACGTCATAGACTAGGAAAATCATGCAATTTTATTACATGACACGGAGGCTCCTATTGCGAGTTTAAAGCTGACCTACCAAAGAGGAAAAAACGTTGCCTCGCGATGCGAAGCAGTACGTGACTTATATTCCCTCAGACAGGCGACTGGGCAGAGGGCTGGAGCATCCGGGAAGCTGGGATAGGACACGGATTTTATGTTGGTCTTGGTGCGGCGTGTAATATTGAACACCACCCCGACCAGAGTGAAGGAGCGAGCGTCATGGTCCAAGGCTCGGACATCTGAGACTCTCTTACAAGAAATCAAGCAGAATAAGGAGACCAACTTGGCCGAAAGCTGTCGCAAAGAAAGGTCCGCGTTAGGCGGCCAATATGAGAACAAGGATAATACCGAAGACACATCCCACGTGACTGAGAAACGGGGTCTGGGAGGACGAGAAAGACGAGCGCCTTTAAGAAGGCGGCATACCAAAGGGTGTTGACCAGCAGGACAACCATCAAATCCCTGGTGAGAGGAAGAAATGGCTGAGCGAAATACATTGATGGTACGATATGCTTTACCATCTTCGAAAAGCGATGTGAGAAATTGAAGGATCTCCGTCACAGGTGCTGAAACGGGATCCACGTGCCTAACCAGGCACCAATCAGCCCATGACTTCCAGGCTGCCCGATAAGCCCGTCTAGTACCGGGGGCCCATGCGTCCTCCAATAGGTGTCTAGTAGATTCCGAAACTCCTGCCACGTTCCAGGGTTCCCTGAGATCCTGCAGGCTAGGAGTTGGAGGGTTTCTTCTAAGACGAGAGGATGTTGCAGACCTGACGGGTCTAACAAGAGATCCGGGAAAACTGGAAGAAGGAGAGGGCACTGGATCAGGCATTCCATCAGCTGAGGAAACCATGACTGGGAGGTCCAAAAAGGAACCACCAGGACTAGTTCGCCCTCCTGTTGGCGGACCTGGGCTAGCACTCGGTGAATCAGAGCAAATGGGGGAAAGGCATACATGAGGTTGTCGGACCAGTTCTGTAGAAAGGCGTCGGTGGCTTCCGCGTGTGGATCCAGGCGCCAGCTGAAGAATCTGGGAAGTTGGGTGTTCAAACGGGATGCGAATAGATCTATACAGCAAGGGCCCCATCGGGAGGATATGGATGAGAAGACCGCCGTGTCCAATCGCCAATCACTGGAGTCGGATAGAAAACGAGAACTCCAGTCCGCGTGCGTATTGTGAAGGCCGGGCAGATACTCCGCAACAACGGTGATCTCCCTGGACAGGCAAAAAGTCCAGAAGTCTCGTGCCAGATGGGACAATGTGGTCGAGTGCGTGCCGCCCATGGCGTTGACATATCGTACTGCGGAAATATTGTCCATCAGTAATCTGAGGCAGGTGCTGGTCAGTCTGTTCGCAAAACTGCGAATAGCGAAGAATCCTGCGAGAAGCTTCAAGGCGTTGATATGGAATCTGGACTTCTTCTCGGACCAGCGTCCCCCGGTGGTCACTCCGTCGCAATAAGCGCCCCATCCCAGCAGGCTGGCGTCCGATTCTATTGTGAAATCTGGACGCGGGCTGAAAATAGCTTTGCCATTCCAAACTTCTAAGTTCCGGATCCACCATGTCAGTTCGTGTCTGGTCTCCTCGTCTAGGGTGATCAGGTCTGCGTATAATGCCCCCGCATGAAGGTGAGTTCAGTCAATTCGGGGCGGGGAGGACAATGGGATGAGGCGGTGGAATGTGGATGGGAGAACCCACCAATTCTATGTGGAACACCTGTACGGTAGTGAGGATCCATGGGTCGGCAGTGATGGCTGACCATGCGTGGGAAAAGAGACGGAGTCTGCCCCCTACCCAAACAGTCGAAAAAGATAAAGGGTTTGGTAGACTTACTGAATGGACGTCTGGATACTGAGAATCCTCTGGCACCGCGGGACCGCCATGAAGCACCACGGGTGGGGAGGTGGGGAAGAAGGCGGGAGTCCTGGTTGGAGGATCTTAATGCAATGGAGCCTCGACCCAAACCACGGGTCTGGAAAGATGACCGGCCGGACAGACGGCCCCTAGCACTGCCGGCCCTGGTGGAGACCCGTCCCTGGAAAACCCGTCTCATAGACGATTGGGCCTTATCCAGCGCCGTGAAGGCACCAACAAATCGGGATAAATCTTTAATAAAAGAGTCTCCAAAGAGGAGGCCCTGGGCATCTTTGCCCGCCTCAGTTAAGGCCAGATTGAAAAGTTTTGGTTCTATTTTGAACAGAATGGCTTTCCTTCTCTCGATGGAGAGAGAAGTATTTGCGTTGCCAGTGAGGCACAGAGCACGCTGTGCCCATCCCCGGAGCTTTTCTGGATCTACCTGGGTGTTCTGGGTTCTGGCGGATTCTGCCATTTAGAAAATCTTAGTAAGTGGGCCTAGGACATCCAGCAACTTATCCTGGCAAGCCTTTAATGCTGACTCAAGACCCTTACGGGGGTTCCATCCGGACTTGGCCAGAAATTGGATCATTTTGGGACAATAGGTCTAGGGCACTCAGCCCTCAATTTGTTCCTAGCCTCCTTGCTAAGGGGCTGGCGCACCCGGGACTCCAAATATTTGGCAATGTGGTCTGATGGGAGCCACTCCGCGGACCTCGAAATAGCAGTAGACATGGAGCCCATGGCGGCATGAATAGCTACTGCCACAGAGCGTTGAATTGCTACAGCTTGTGCCTCATCAGGAATGGAACCTGCAACCTGGGCATGGGGGGTCACCTCCATGTCCTCAGGAATGCGGTCAATGGGGAAGCTGTCCTCAGACATAATTATGATCGGAGCAAGGTAAAGCAAACTACCTATGCCTACTAATCTAATGTGTCCACTGAACGGGGAACCAGGAGGGCGAGGTATGGGAGTAAGAAAAAGAGGGTAATGGTCACCAGAGGGCCGGATCGCAGGCTGACAGGAAAGAAGAAGCGGCTGGTGCTGTCTGTGGGCGCGTGCGAAATCTCACGAGGTTTCGCACAGCACTGAGGGGAACGGAGGTACTTGCAGAAGCAGCGTCCGAAGTCTCGCGAGACTTCGGACAGGAGAAGACGAAGACGAAGCGGGAAGAGGAGGTCCCGCTTCAGAGGTGAAGAAGAAGGAGATGGCGGTTGAAATCGTACGAGAATTCGGCCGCCGACAAGAGCATCAGGGAGAACGCCGGAGAAAGCGCAGGAGAGAGCGCACAGGAACCGGAGGTAGGGATAGGCAAAGAATAGCAGGGAGAAGTAAGGGATAAGGGGAAAAGACGAAATCAGGGAAGCGACCCCTGAAACAACGGGAGCTGAGGACAAAAAGGGAGAAAGCAATAGGAGCCTCGGTGTCTTGTAATAAAAGCCATAATCTCCTCCGCTCCCAGTTATTACATCTCCAGAATGTAACCTCTGCAGTACTACAATCCCCATCATGTAGAGTTTTAGTGTAAAATCATTTCCACAGTCTACGATGGGTGACTGGTGCCTGTAAACCCATCACGTGCGACGCCAGAGATTGTTTATTGGCATTTATACGTCTCAATTATTGGATCATTTTCGTAAATATGATTGGAAGGCGGATTATCGGCCCAGATAACAGACCATGTACCAATGTGTGATACTGTCTGCCGAGTGTATCTAATCCTATTGTGTGATACTGTCCACCGAGTGTATCTAATCCTATTGTGTGATACTGTCTGCTGAGCTGTGTATCTAATCCCATTGTGTGATACTGTCTGCCAACTGTATCTAATCCCATTGTGTGATACTGTCTGCTGAGCTGTGTATCTAATCCCATTGTGTGATACTGTCTGCTGAGTGTATCTAATCCCATTGTGTGATACTGTCTGCTGAGTGTATCTAATCCCATTGTGTGATACTGTCTGCTGAGTGTATCTAATCCTATTGTGTGATACTGTCTGCCGAGTGTATCTAATCCTATTGTGTGATACTGTCTGCTGAGTGTATCTAATCCCATTGTGTGATACTGTCTGCCGAGTGTATCTAATCCTATTGTGTGATACTGTCTGCTGAGTGTATCTAATCCTATTGTGTGATACTGTCTGCCGAGTGTATCTAATCCCATTGTGTGATACTGTCTGCTGAGCTGTGTATCTAATCCCATTGTGTGATACTGTCTGCTGAGTGTATCTAATCCCATTGTGTGATACTGTCTGCTGAGTGTATCTAATCCCATTGTGTGATACTGTCTGCTGAGTGTATCTAATCCTATTGTGTGATACTGTCTGCCGAGTGTATCTAATCCTATTGTGTGATACTGTCTGCCGAGTGTATCTAATCCCATTGTGTGATACTGTCTGCCGAGTGTATCTAATCCCATTGTGTGATACTGTCTGCCGAGTGTATCTAATCCTATTGTGTGATACTGTCAGCCGAGTGTATCTAATCCTATTGTGTGATACTGTCTGCCGAGTGTATCTAATCCCATTGTGTGATACTGTCTGCTGAGTGTATATAATCCTATTGTGTGATACTGTCTGCTGAGTGTATCTAATCCCATTGTGTGATACTGTCTGCCGAGTGTATCTAATCCCATTGTGTGATACTGTCTGCTGAGTGTATCTAATCCCATTGTGTGATACTGTCTGCTGAATGTATCTAATCCCATTGTGTGATACTGTCTGCTGAGTGTATCTAATCCTATTGTGTGATACTGTCTGCCGAGTGTATCTAATCCCATTGTGTGATACTGTTGGCCGAGTGTATCTAATCCCATTGTGTGATACTGTCTGCTGAGTGTATCTAATCCTATTGTGTGATACTGTCTGCTGACCCACTGTATCTAATCCCATTGTGTGATACTGTCTGCTGACCCACTGTATCTAAACCTATCATGTGTGATACCTCCTTTCCTGATACCCATTAACCCTCTAGCGTCCAGGGCGGTGTAGCGGATGGCACGCAGTACGGGTGTTTGATATTTTCGGGCGCGGAGGTAACATCTGCTTGACCCCCATAGAAGCCGCTGATTATCCTAACTGGAGACAATGAGGAGTTTTACACAGGGATTCCTTGGTGACGGCTGCAAATAAGGAGATGATTAATGAAGAAACCTACAGCGTCTGAAATCGCTCCAGTGCATCTAGGGTTAAAAATCTCCTGCAGTTTTGTGTACACAGCCCCTATACAGACCTATGTGTCTCCATGGTTACAGACAACAAGCTTCTCGGGGGAGGAGCTGGTCCTAGTGTTGCACCCAGCTCAATGGGTGATGATGACATCTCCCCCTGGTGGCGGTGATGAAGATAGCTCCATGCATAGACGGTGGGTCCTCTTCATGCTGTTCACATGCATCCAGCCCTCAGGCTTGGCTCACTCTCAGCCACACAGCATTTGACTATGGGGCGAGCTGGCGGTGCACCATTCTGCCAGTGTCACACTCCCACTTGCTAGCTAACTATCAACTGCAGTGTGGCTGGTCCTCGCTATACCAGCAGCGTTCTCTGCATACCTGGCCGCCTCCTACACAGCGTGGGGATGTACTAGACCTACACTGCCCCCTAATGCCGCCCACCATTGAATTCTGCATGGTCATTAACCCTTTACTTTCACACCTCCATCAACGTCTTGTATATCGCTCACGTGGGCATTTTGCTGTTTTTATATCGTGAGTAGTGACATCACAGGTGCTAAATCAGACCACTTGTGATGTCACCACTTACAATATACATCTTATACACAAGACGTTTAACCCACAGTGGTTACTTAAGCATCATGCTGGCGTCTCACAGCAGCATAAGACACGTCACGTGGCATATCACACATAACATATTACAATACAGGTACATGACAGGAAACAGGCACATCATAGTCCGAAATGGGCGCTATTATCACAGGCTCAAAGGTGGCCCCTAGCAACTGGACAGTAACTGCGAAAGGATACCGTTGGTTACACAGTTTCCAGCCCTCTGTTCTACAGACGGAGGCAGATGGAGTAACATGTGACTGCAGGACCAGACTACATAGGGTTTGCTTTGTAGTCTGTTGCCACGGAGACACAAAGATCTTAATAGGCGCTGCACGCACATAACGGCAGGAGATGTTTAATCAAGACCTTTTTTTGTACCATGCACTGAAGCAATACATATTTGGTTGCAAAAGTTTACATACCTTGTGGACAGCAGGTCCGCAATATGTGGGCATTGCCCGCCTGCGTTCCGTATCACGGATGCAGACCCATTCTTTCTTCCGCAAGATATGAAGCGGACTGAAGACACGGAGCAGAAGCCCACGGAAGCACTACGGAACCTCCACACAGCAAAAAAAAAAAGAACATGGTCTATTTTTTAGGTCCACAGGACGGTCACACGTTCACGTGGATGAGCCCTACCTAGTGCTGAGCCTCCGGGTTACCTCTACGGAAGGAAGGGAGATAAGTGGCTGCTGGGAGCGCTGCTACTCAAGGAAACAAGGAATCAGAAAAGTAAAAATCCAAGATATAAGATTGTGTCATATTTCTGCTAGTGGAAAGCAGAGTCACCCCCTCCCCCACCGCACAGCACCATATGGCGGCGCTTGTCACTGATCCTGACTGACGGCCTCATAATGTGACTGATCAGGTAAAAAGTGAACAGAGATCAGCGGCGCCAGACAGTTGTAAGAGATCAGCCAGCAGCTCGCATGATGACGAGTGACAGAGGCTTCCTCAGACCCCGGAGTATTCTTATTATACATCAAGAGGGGGGGGGGGGGGGGGGGGGGGGTACAAATACATAATATAAAATACAACAAGAGCTTGCAATCTATAAGGGAGGGAGGACACAGTAGGTGAGGGTATAGGCTGCCCCTGTGTGGTGGAGCATGCTCATGGGAGGTGGTCGGCTTTCCTGATAAGTTGGGAGGTTTGGATGTTGGGGGGGGTAGTCTGATGTGTTGGGGTAGAGCAGGGATGCCCAACCTGCGGCCCTCCAGCTGTTGCAAAACTAAAACTCCCAGCATGCCACTATCAGGGTAGTTGGGCCGCAGGTTGGGCATCCCTGGGGTAGTGAGTTCCCAAGTAGAGGTGAGGCACGTGAGAAATCTTGTAGACGATTGTGTGAAGAACAGAGGAGGAGGTTCTGAGAGGTGGCGATGTATCGGGAGGTCAGAGATGTGCGGAGGGGACAGGCTGTGGAGTGAAGGGATTGGCAGAGGGGGGGGTGGACTAACCGGGCAGCGGAGTGGAGGGGAGCGAGAGCGCTAGATGGGAGGCCACACAGGAGGATGTTGCAGTAGTCTAGGCGGGTGAGGATGAGAGCGTGCACTAGGGGTGAGGAAGGCGCGAAACCGAAAGATGTTCTTAAGTTGTAAGCGGCAGATGGAGATGAGGGTTTGGATGTGTGGCTTAGAGGACGGGGCAGAATCCGATGTTACCCCCAGGGCCTGTGAGACTGGAGAACGCGTTGTGCTAGTAACCGTGATAGATGGGTCAGGTAGGGGGGTGAGTGGAGCGGAGGACGCATACATGGCAGTGTACCCTGTGATTATCCCAATGTGTCCTCCCACAATTCCATGCACTCACTGGTTAGCGCTGGGGTCCTAGGTTCAAATCCGACCAGGGACAACATCTGCACGGAGGTTGTATGTTCTCCCCGGGTTCTCCGGTTTCCTCCCACACTCCAAAGACAGACTGATGGGGAACTTAGATTGTGAGCTCCTGGGGACAGTGGGATGATAATGTCTGCGGAATATGTCAGCGCTATATAAGTGCATAAAATAAGGGTACTTTCACACTAGCGATTTTCTTTTCCGGCATTGAGTTCCGTCCTCAACAAAAAAAAATTAATACCGGATCCGTTTTTCCGGATGACACCAGAGATACGGATCCGGCATTTCAATGCATTTGTCAGATGGATCCGCACCCGGATCCGTCTGACAAATGCCATCAGTTTGCGTCCGGATTGCCGGATCCGGCAGGCAGTTCTGGCGACGGAACTGCGTGAGGGAATCCTCTGCCGCAAGTGTGAAAGTAGCCTAAATAAATAATCATGATTTCCTATTCGGGCAGGAGCTATTATGGTTCTGCTCATCCTGTGTCTGCTGGTTCACAATTATAATGCCAGAACTACAGTGAAGACCGACACACATAGTGGAAAAAGCGAATGACAGGACATATAATAATGATCTTTATTTATATGGCATATTCCGCATCGCTTTACAATTAGGGGGTTCAGGTACAAAAAAAAGTCATACATTACAAAGCAACAAAAAAGTTGCGAGAAGGCAAAGCCGTCCGGGATCTGAGCGCCGTCCTGTTTGCGGATGCGCCGGTTTCCAGCCACATCTGGTAGATTTCTTGTTTTCTGCTTTTATTTTATTTATTATGGAATAAATTGTACATGTGTTTCTTGTCCCACACACATAACCCTGCGCACAGCTCCCTCTGCTGGACAATATTCATTACTACACTGCTCCCCCTGCTATATACAGTAATATTCAATATTTACTGCTCCCCCTGCTGGACAATATTCATTACTACACTGCTCCCCCTGCTATATACAGTAATATTCAATATTTACTGCTCCCCCTGCTGGATAACCTTTATTACTACACTGCTCCCCCTGCTGAACTCTCCTCATTATCGCACTGCTCCCTCTGCTGGACAGTATTCATTACTACACTGTTCCCCCTGCTATATACAGTAATATTCAGTATTTACTGCTCCCCCTGCCGGATAACCTTTATTACTACACTGCTCCCCCTGCTGAACGCTCGTCATTACCGCACTGCTCCCTCTGCTGGACTCTCCTCATTATCGCACTGCTCCCTCTGCTGGACAGTATTCATTACTACACTGCTCCCCCTGCTATATACAGTAATATTCAGTATTTATTGCTCCCCCTGCTGGATAATCTTTATTATTACACTGCTCCCCCTGCTGAACGCTCGTCATTATCGCACTGCTCCCTCTGCTGGACAGTATTCATTACTACACTGCTCCCCCTGCTATATACAGTAATATTCAGTATTTACTGCTCCCCCTGCCGGATAACCTTTATTACTACACTGCTCCCCCTGCTGAACGCTCGTCATTACCGCACTGCTCCCCCTGCTGAACGCTCGTCATTATCGCACTGCTCCCTCTGCTGGACAGTATTCATTACTACACTGCTCCCCCTGCTATATACAGTAATATTCAGTATTTATTGCTCCCCCTGCTGGATAATCTTTATTATTACACTGCTCCCTCTGCTGAACGCTCGTCAATATCGCACTGCTCCCTCTGCTGGACACTCCTCATTATCGCACTGCTCCCTCTGCTGGACACTCCTCATTATCGCACTGCTCCCCCTGCTGGACAGTATTCATTACTACACTGCTCCCCCTGCTATATACAGTAATATTCAATATTTACTGCTCCCCCTGCTGGATAACCTTTATTATTGCACTGCTCCCTCTGCTGAACGCTCGTCATTACCGCACTGCTCCCTCTGCTGGACTCTCCTCATTATCGCACTGCTCCGTCTGCTGGACAGTATTCATTACTACACTGCTCCCCCTGCTATATACAGTAATATTCAGTATTTATTGCTCCCCCTGCTGGATAACCTTTATTATTACACTGCTCCCTCTGCTGAACGCTCGTCAATATCGCACTGCTCCCTCTGCTGGACACTCCTCATTATCGCACTGCTCCGTCTGCTGGACAGTATTCATTACTACACTGCTCCCCCTGCTATATACAGTAATATTCAATATTTACTGCTCCCCCTGCTGGATAACCTTTATTATTGCACTGCTCCCTCTGCTGAACGCTCGTCATTACCGCACTGCTCCCTCTGCTGGACTCTCCTCATTATCGCACTGCTCCCTCTGCTGGACAGTATTCAATACTACACTGCTCCCCCTGCTATATACAGTAATATTCAGTATTTATTGCTCCCCCTGCTGGATAACCTTTATTATTACACTGCTCCCTCTGCTGAACGCTCGTCCTTACCGCACTGCTCCCTCTGCTGGACACTCCTCATTATCGCACTGCTCCCTCTGCTGGACGCTCCTCATTATCGCACTGCTCCCTCTTTTGGACGCTCCTCATTACCGCACTGCTCCCTCTGCTGGACGCTCGTCATTATCGCACTGCTCCCTCTGCTGGACACTCCTCATTATCGCACTGCTCCCACTGCTGGACGCTCCTCATTACCGCACTGCTCCCTCTGCTGGACGCCCCTCTGCTGGACGCTCCTCATTACCGCACTGCTCCCTCTGTTGGACGCTCCTCATTACCGCACTGCTCCCTCTGCTGGACGCTCGTCATTATCGCACTGCTCCCTCTGCTGGACACTCCTCATTATCGCACTGCTCCCACTGCTGGACGCTCCTCATTACCGCACTGCTCCCTCTGCTGGACGCCCCTCTGCTGGACGCTCCTCATTACCGCACTGCTCCCTCTGCTGGACGCTCGTCATTATCGCACTGCTCCCTCTGCTGGATAACCTTTATTATTACACTGCTCCCTCTGCTGGATAACCTTTATTATTACACTGCTCCCTCTGCTGGATAACCTTTATTATTACACTGCTCCCTCTGCTGGACGCTCGTCATTACCGCACTGCTCCCTCTGCTGGATAACCTTTATTATTACACTGCTCCCTCTGCTGGACGCTAGTGCAAATGCAGAGAACGTGGTGAGTTGTCTGGAACGCTCCGTTGCCATGGAGACACCACCGCTCTAGACACTGTACACACAGGGCGGACGGCTGCAGCTGCTGGATAGGAGGTAACCCCATTGAATCCTGTATTTCTATCTTATTAGACACACGGGCTCTGGGGCTGGTGTGGGGGGCAGGGGGGTTATTCCGAGGACACAAGATTTGTGCGTCAGGGTTGTGTAGAACTACAAATCCCAGGATGTCTACAGCTTATAATAGTGATTGATGGAAGGGGCAACTGCGGAAAACCTGCACTTATTTACAGGGGACCTGCACTGATACACTGTAACAAACTACAGAACAGGAGGGACATTTTGTGCTGCTGATGGGTTTAGCTCACAGAGGATTGTCTAGAATGGATACATTGTAACAATTGTTTCCAGTCCATAAACAAAGAGCCTGGAGGCGGATACAATGTATCAAACTATCAGGACAGGAGAGAGATTAGTGCTGCTTAAAGGGGTATTTGTGAAGTCACAGCGCATTGACTTTAGGATTAGTGGGACCCCGACTGGTCTTGTGGATATGCCCTAAATGTGGAATGCCCCTTTAAGGCCGCGTTCACATTTCCGTTTTTCACAGACGTGTGCTGTCCGCATTTTCCACGCACACGTACCCATTGATTTAAATGCGTCTGTTCACACATCAGTATTTTTTTTTACTGACCGTGGACGCATGCACTACTTTGGTCCGTGATGCTGACCAAACGCGCCCATTGAAGTCTATGGGTCTGTGAAAATCACGGACATAACGCGGATGGCATCCATGGTGCATCCGTTTTTCACGGAAGGCAGATAAGCAATGCTCTTGAAAATTAATTTTCAGCTGAGCAACGTCCGTGGATTACGAATGACACACGGATCCTTCACGGATTGAATAAGGACACTTTTTTTTCATGTACGTAATACTGTCACGGAAATGTGAACGAGGCCTGACTCCTGTGAAGGCCCCGCACACACGGATTGTGTCTATGTGTATATGTTACCTTTTTTTAGGGCTCCTGCTGGAGGTTTTGTTTGTTTGTTTTTTGTGGTGTTTTTCTAGCATTTTTTGCAGGCAGTGTTTCTGACCGCTAGCGTTTTCTTCGTGGAATTTTTTAGCGAAAAAGCCTGAAAAAAAACACCAAAAGCAAAAAAAAAAGCTCTTGTGTCTCCTGTGTCATGTTTCCCACGGACCTTCAGCTAATGTCTGGAGTTGACTTCTTTTACCAGCAAAAAAAAAAAAACAAAACTAAAAAACATACACTTTAAAAAGCGCAGCTGCAAAAAACGCTGGTAAAAACTGCAGAAAACACTTGCAATACCTGTGTATGTATAATACCTGTATGTCAGGTGTTTCGTCATCTGCATCTAAATGTTACTATTTGTCAGCAGCAAGCAGAGATCTTGAAAAGGGTTACAGAACGTTTCTTTATATAATAATCCTTATCCGCTGATTATTATCACTGGGGCACATTACGGGATTTCTGTGGGGCTTATATCCCCTTTAATAAATACATTAGGAAATTGCATACATAGCAACTCCCTGGTATGATCCAAGCAGCCTCGTACGAGCAGCACTTATATAGTTATAACGTAGACCAGGCATGCTAAACTTGCGGCCCGCCAGCTGTTGTAAAACTACACCTCCCACAATGCCCTGCTGTAGGCTGTTCGGGCATGCTGGGAGTTGTAGTTTTGCAACAGCTGGAGGGCCGCAGGTTGAGCAGGCCTGACGTAGACGATCGCATTTACCATATCTCGCTGTGTCACCCCTCTCTCTCTTGTGACTAGAGACCTCCTCGCGGCTCACAATGTCTTCCATGACTTTAGAACGCTCCATTGCCTCGCGAGAAAGCACGGTGACCGGAACGGGATCCAGTAAGTAACACAGAGCGGGGGATGGAGAGCGTCGTGAGCGGAGGGCGAGTGTTGTCACATCATCCCTCCCCCCACAGATACATTCATTGACCAGTGTGTGGAAGTAGTAGTAGTAGTAATGGGAATAGTAGTAATGGGGATAGTAGTACCCGTATTATCCTGTCAGCCACTCGTGTCTTTGTGTCTACAGGAGGTTCTCATCCCTCTGCCCCAAGGTCCATCCTAAGCTCGGCCAAGTCTTGGACAGATGCCAAGTCTGTCGTGTCAGGTAATGTGGGCTACAGTTGGGGTGGCATGTAGTGTATGGTTCCTGCTGACGCAGTAGTTTCTTCTACACCACAGCACACGAGGGCAAGAAGAAGAAAAAGAATGACGCCAACCCGTTCAAGATCCCACCTGATGTGGACATCTTCCAGATTAGAGACCAAGAGAGAGAGAAAAAGCAAATGGTATGGTCCAGGTACACGTAGGAGATGCAGGACGTCTGGACGGCATCACGTATCTGCTCAGAAGTCCCTCCACTTTTCCCATAACCCCTTACAGTTCTGACTTACCTGCAGTGGGGCCACCTGTGTAATTCATGGTCCCATTAGGACCCCAAGCCCCAAATGGCAGACCAGAAGTCAGAGGGACAGATTTCCCGTAGACCTGTATCTCTTTGGTATCAGTTCCATACATGAGATCATGAAGTTCTGCCCTGCGGCTCCTCTTCTGCCTGGCACCTGTAGGACTCTGTACACACACGTTCTCCAATGCCAAGCCAGATGTTTCCTGAGAGACCTCAAAAGCTGATCTACCTTAATGTCCACGCAGGAAAAGGAGCGGAACAAACATCTGAAGGTTCACCAGAAGACGACCTACAACACAAGGATGAACGCAGAGATTGGCCGGCTGAGGAAGGAGATTGAGGACGAGGAGATGGAAGAGATGGGAGCGGAGGTGGACAAGGCCCTGGATCCGCAGGAGAACGCCTCCTGGAAACTGGCAGTGATCAGAGGTGATGGGGGTGGGGGTGGGGGTGGGGATGGGGGTCGCTAGTGAGAGGGAAATGAGAGCGAGCGGGTTCCCTTTCACTATAATGAAGGGTCAGTGTGTGCAGAGCCCCCCATGCTTTGGAACCCCCATCCAAAGGATGCCCACAGTGAGACGCTGTAGATGACGAGTGCCGTGCAATAAATATACCATATTCTCATCCAGACAGGAACGTCCAGCGGGAAAGTGTGAATGACTACATCAACAAGAAGAGAGAGATGTTCCGCCTGGAGGTGAGACTGCCGATACTGTGTGTGCATCAGACAGGGGTTCACATAGCAGCACCCCACAGGCATGGTGGTCAGGGGTCTCCAGTGATTCCAGCGGGTGCCGTGTAATGCTTTATTTCACCTGTGGCGGCGCTGTTCCCTGTATTTATCTATTGCTGTTTCTGCACTAGTACGGCCTCCAAGTGAAAAGAGATGAGATCCAGAAGCTGGAGACCATGGCCGCCACGGAGGAGCAGAAGCTGGAGAAAGCGGAGCAGTTTCTGGAACAGGACGCCATCAGATTCGATGAGTTCCTGAAAGAGAATGACAGGAATTCGGTGGAGGCCATGAAACAGTAAGGATCGGCGCAGGCGCTGAGAGCATTATGTCACAAGTTTCCCACTGTAGAGGGCAGCATCCTATGTATATAGCTGATTATTTCTACTAGCGGATTCACATGTCCAGGCGTGTTACCAGCCGACTGCGCGGTCCTGATCCAAACTCACAGCAGCAAAAGGATTTATGAGTTTGGGCTGGGAAACAGGTCCGGTGTACGGCCTAAGGTTCGGGTTACGAGCCCGGATCCGGTCCTTGTACCGCTGTCTGGACCAGGGCTCAGCAACCCGCTGCTGTTTTGAAACTACAACTCCCAGCATGCTCTAATAGGTGTAGGCCTTCCATGCATGCTGGGAGCTGCTGGGATCAGAGTCTCGGGCCTGGGGATAAAGAGGTGATTAGTCATAACCCTGGTGGTCTGGGGAAGTGAAAGAATACCAGTATCTCAGGTTGTCTACAGCAGGGATGCTCAACTTGCGGCCCTCCAGCTGTTGCAAAAATACAACTCCTACTCTAGACCACCAGGAATGCGGGTATTATAATTTTTACTACACTAGACCACGAGAGATACGGTGGTATGATCTTTTTGCTACTCTAGGCCACCAGGAATATATTGGTATCGGTATTTTCAATACTGTAGGCCAGGCATGCCCAACCTGCGGTCCTCAAGCTGTTGCAAAACTACAACTCTCAGCATGCATGGATGGCCTACAGCTATTAGGGCATGCTGGGAGTTGTAGTTTTGCAACAGCTTGAGGACCGCAGGTTGGGCATGCCTGGCCTACAGTATTGAAAATACCGATACCAATATATTCCTGGTGGCCTAGAGTAGCAAAAAGATCATACCACCGTATCTCTCGTGGTCTAGTGTAGTAAAAATTATAATACCCGCATTCCTGGTGGTCTAGAGTAGTGAAAGGATTAATACTCGCATCTAGTGTCGGTCTGGGGTGCCTAGGGCCCACCAGTAAAATGTATTTTGGGGGCCTACCGTACGGATACATTCAGATATTCCCTGCTCACACAGCAGCAAGATGCTACCAGATGATTGAATATGGGGGCCCCTGCAGCGACTCTGAGAAGGTAGGTCCTGGGGAGGACACTGGTGGCTTTCCTCTATACCTAGAAGTTATCTCTGCTCTGATCGAGTCTATAATAATAAACTGGGGAGATTCTTAAATAATCACGTTTTTTACATGAATATCGGCTGATGAGGAGCCATACACTGAATATATGTCTGTAGTGCAGCAAGTCCACTGTGTTATGTGCCCCTTGTGCAGGGGGTGGGAGACTAGGGGCCCAGCTTGCTCAGGGGGATTCACCCGTACCCCTGTGGGTCAGTCCGGGCCTGCTTGCATCCCTGGTGGCACCCCCACTAAGCATAACACCACCCCCCTCTCTTGAAGTAATTAGAGTGCACCCTATTAAAATGATATACCACCTCATAGGGTCGATCCTGCTGGTTACAATGATACCTGATTTGTGAAAATTGGTTGCATCGCTCCCGGAAAAAAAAAAAAAGGCTTCATTGCAGGGGTGTGGCCTTCACTGGAAATCGGCGGTGCACTGAGCGGCTAGGTCACGCCCTTTGCTGCACGAACGCCCTCTTTTTCGTGAACAATAAAAGTCCTTTATCTCGGGAATTCTAATCAGAAGGATCAACCCTCCCCCCGGCAGTGTGTCTGGTTTAATAGGGTCGGTCCTGTTGACAGGTGCGCTTTAATCACTTCAAGAAAGGGGTGTGGTCCTACACTCAGTGGGCATGGCTTGCATTCTATTCATTGACTAGCGGGCAGCTTGTGACTCTCTAGAAATGGTTTCTGCTCAGAAAATCTATAAATGTTATAAAATGACGCTGTAAATTTCGGAGGCCATTTCTCAGGTGTCGGCGTTTACATCTAGGGCCGACAAGGAAACAAAGCTGAAACTGGAGAGAGCGGCAGAGATCAAGGGGCTGACGGCGCAAATGATGAACATCAAAAGGTAGAAGACACCTCATTTCTATGGAATAAGCACAATGTCAGCCTACGTTCTGGACATGCCCGCTGGCGTTTGTCTCTACGGTATTCTGTTGCGCCATTTTTACTGAAAAACACGGCTACCTTTCTTTTTTTCAAAACAGCGCCACACCTGTGCACAGGCTGTGTCTGGTATTGCATCTTAGCTCCATGAAAGCGATTGAGGCTGAGCTGCAATACCACAAAGCAATGAGGTTGATATGAGCCTTAATATCCCGTCCTCTTCTTCTTCATCCTCCCCAGTGACATTGCAAAGTCGGAGGAGATTCTGCGGGAATACCTCATGTACAAGGAGTTTCTCTTCAGATTGTCTCCTAAGGAGTGGCAGGAGCAAAGGCTGAAGAAGAAGGAGAGCGAGAGCAAGAAACAGCGAGAGCCGCTTATCAGCCGCCAGAAGGAGAAGAGCAGCTCCGGGTCTCACAAGGTGTCTGCATCCCCGATGCTGGGAAAGAGTAAGTGCATTCCGATTAGCGGCACCGACCAGTATACAGTATGTGTACGGGGCCCGCAGTCTTCTCGAGAACCCCTGGGAAAAACGGGAGACCTCTCAGACTCCTGGAAGAGTTGTCAAGTCTCCCACACATGATTCATGAACGTTAGGTTGAGAGGCCCCCTTTAAAAGGGGTGGGGCCTGTAAAAAATTAGGCGTGGCTTATGTCCAAAAACTCCAAGAAAATAACCTCCCTGAACTCCACTTCCAAAAATTGGCAAGGAAGAATAATGTCCCCCTTCTTATCTAGAACCAGAGTCTCGTTCTTCCGGACCCCTGGCCAGCCGTGATTCCATCCGGGACATCCGTCAGCCGTCCCGATCCAGCCTGAAGACTGTGGCCTCTAAGAAAATGTGAGTAAAACGCTGTGTAGCCGTGTCCCAGATCCCACAGATTATTATATTACGCCTTGTGGACGTGTCCCGGATACCACAGATTATTATATTACACCTTGTGGTCGTGTCCCGGATACCACAGATTATTATATTACACCTTGTGGTCGTGTCCCGGATACCACAGATTATTATATTACACCTTGTGGTCGTGTCCCGGATCCCACAGATTATTATATTACACCTTGTGGTCGTGTCCCGGATACCACAGATTATTATATTACACCTTGTGGTCGTGTCCCGGATACCACAGATTATTATATTACACCTTGTGGTCGTGTCCCGGAAACCACAGATTATTATATTACATATTGCGGTCGTGTCCCAACTCCCACAGATTATTGTATTGCACCTTGTGGCCATATCTCAGATCCCACAGATCATATTAAACCTTGTGGCCATGTACCGAGTCCCACAGATTATTATATTACACCTTGTTGTCGTGTCCCGGAAACCACAGATTATTATATTACACCTTGTGGTCGTGTCCCGGATACCACAGATTATTATATTACACCTTGTGGTCGTGTCCCGGATACCACAGATTATTATATTACACCTCGTGGTCGTGTCCCGAATCCCACAGATTATTATATTACACCTTGTGGTCGTGTCCCGGATACCACAGATTATTATATTACACCTTGTGGTCGTGTCCTGGATACCACAGATTATTATATTACACCTTGTGGTCGTGTCCCGGATACCACAGATTATTATATTACACCTTGTGGTCGTGTCCCGGATACCACAGATTATTATATTACACCTCGTGGTCGTGTCCCGAATCCCACAGATTATTATATTACACCTTGTGGTCGTGTCCCGGATACCACAGATTATTATATTACACCTCGTGGTCGTGTCCCGAATCCCACAGATTATTATATTACACCTCGTGGTCGTGTCCCGGATACCACAGATTATTATATTACACCTTGTGGTCGTGTCCTGGATACCACAGATTATTATATTACACCTTGTGGTCGTGTCCCAGCTCCCACAGATTATTGTACTGCACCTTGTGGCCATATCTCAGATCCCACAGATCATATTAAACCTTGTGGCCATGTATCGAGTCCCACAGATTATTTTATTACACATTGTGGTCGTATCTCAGATCACACAGATTATTTTATTACGCCTTGTGGCTCTGTCCTGGATCCCACAGATTATTATATTACATCTCGTGGCCATGTCTCAGATCACACAGCTAATTATATTAAGCCTTGTGGTCATGTCCTGGAACCCACAGATTATTATATTACACTTTTTGGTCATGTCCCAGATCCCACAGATTATATTACACCTCGTGGTCATATCCCGGATCCCACAGATTATTATATTACGCCTTGTGACCGTGTCTCAGAATCCACAGATTATTATATTACACATTGTGGCCGTGTCCCGGAACCCACAGATATTACACCTTGTGGTCCTGTCTCGGATGCCACAGATTATTATATTAGGCCTTGTGGCCATATCTCAGATCCCACAGATCATATTAAACCTTGTGGCCATGTATCGAGTCCCACAGATTATTTTATTACACATTGTGGTCGTATCTCAGATCACACAGATTATTTTATTACGCCTTGTGGCTCTGTCCTGGATCCCACAGATTATTATATTACATCTCGTGGCCATGTCTCAGATCACACAGCTAATTATATTAAGCCTTGTGGTCATGTCCTGGAACCCACAGATTATTATATTACACTTTTTGGTCATGTCCCAGATCCCACAGATTATATTACACCTCGTGGTCATATCCCGGATCCCACAGATTATTATATTACGCCTTGTGACCGTGTCTCAGAATCCACAGATTATTATATTACACATTGTGGCCGTGTCCCGGAACCCACAGATATTACACCTTGTGGTCCTGTCTCGGATGCCACAGATTATTATATTACGCCTTGTGGCCGTGTCTCAGATCACACAGATTATTATAGAATAATGAATGGACATAAGACGGCAGAAATCATGGTTTGTATATTCCTGACTTTAAAGGGGACCTGCATCATACATCTCTAGAGGAAGTCTTCATACGTTGGAGTGGGGGAGGGGTGATAACATCCACCAATACTTGCCACCTTTTTTGGGACACCTGTGGGTTGTCTTTTCAGGAGCAGTACGATAGTCCTAGAAGACGATAACAGTTCCGAAAACCTGGTGTCCTCTGACAGTGAAGAGGTAAGGAAGGCCTCCAACTGAAAGTGTTAAAGGGGATGTAAGAGGTTGGACAGTCTGAGTCGCAGCTTTTCAGGGTCATTATGTCATGCAAAATCTTGACTGTGTCAAAGGACCCCGAGTCTCCGGGCAGTTTAGAGAAGTTTAAAGGTTACAACTAAGTTTCCCTGGTTTGTGGGTTAAAGGTGAATATTGGCAGCGATCCCGAGTGATTTATGGGAATAAATAATTTATTGGTCATAACCCCGGTGGTCTAGGGTAGTGAAAAAATACCAGCATTTCTGGTTTTCTAGAACAGTAAAAGGATTAATACAGACATACCCCTGGTGGTCTAGAGTAGTGAAAGTGGTAATACCAGCATTTCTGGTGGTCTAGAGTAGTGAAAGAATACCAGCATTCTGGGTGGTCTACAGTAGCGAAAGGCTTAATACCACTGGTGATCTAAGAAAGTGAAATTATTAATCCTAGCATCCCTGGTGGTCTAGTGTAGTAAAAGGGTTAATACCAGCATCCCCAGTGGTCTAGGAAAGTGAAATGATTAATACTAGCATCCCTGGTGGTCTACAGCAGTGAAAGGATTGATGCCGACATATCTCTGGTGATCTAGACAGAGTAGTAAATGGGTTAATACCTGCATCCCTGGTGGTCTTGGGTAATGAAAGGACTAAAGCCTTGTTCACATTTCAGTTTTTGGTCAGTGACTTGTGAGCCAAAACAAGAAGTGTATCCTACACAGAGATAATGTATAATGGAAAGATTTGCTCCTGTTCTGTGGTTTTTGGCTCACAGATCACTGATGGACTAAACACTGAAGTGTGAACGAAGCTTAATACCAGCATCCCTGGTGGTCTAGAGTAGTGAAAGAGTTAATACCAGTATCTTTGGTGGTCTAGGGTAAAGAAGGCGTGAATTGGTGCCTGGTGTCCAGTGGGTGACTGTCCTCTGCAGGCACCAGCATTGTCCCTGGTGCTTGTGACATGAAGCTGGGACGATGGTGGTCTTCATTCTCCCCCTGCCCCGATACAGAATAGTTCAAATAGACGGTTGGACCACATGGTGGATCTGCAGAGGTGGTGAGATGCTGATGACAGATCTTTTACCAGGAGCCGGAGCTGTACTTTACTGATCCACAACAACTACTCAACATCTTCTCTGAAATGGAGGAACGGAACCTGTCGCTGATCCAGAACTCACAGGAAACAGAACAGGCCTTAGAGGAGATCAAGCACACCATCACCATGACGGAGAAGAAAATGTGAGTGAACGTAAGGAGCCCGCTGCACAATGAAATACAGGCCAATGCCTTTAAGTGGTGCCAGACTATCAGATACTGTTTCATGTATACAGCCCCATAGGTCTTACCACACTCCCGCTGCCCTCTCTCGCCAACCTGCTCAGAAAAGGGGAGCAAGATGGAGGCAGCGCTGCAGGATCGGGGCGCACTACACATCACTATTGTTTCTTCACTGTTTTTTGCATTTACCTTTTAGGGAAAATGAGACTCAACAGCTGAAAGCCCAGATTGCTCACCTGCAGCAAGCGATAGTTCAGGAGGACGAGCAAGCAGTAGATCTCGAAATGAAATGCAGAGTATTTGCCTTTGGCCAGTACAGTTTTGAAGAGCAGGTATGAAACCAGTGATATGTACAGTGATTCCACCAGCAGAACAGTGAGTGCAGCTCTGGAGTAGAATACAGGATGTAACTCAGGATCAGTACAGGATAAGTAATGTATGTACACAGTGACTGCACCAGCAGAATAGTGAGTGCAGCTCTGGAGTATAATGTAGGATGTAACTTGGGCTCCATACAGTTCCGTTACACAGCATTCTGCTGTGCCATCCATTCAAGGTAAGAAAGAACAGCTAACAAGTACCTGACAAAGCTGTCTTTTGACCCTGCAGGAGAAGATGTTGACATCTCTCACCAAGAAAGTAGGTGAAGTGTACCAGGCCTGTATAAAGGAGAACAGAGCCAATCTCAACGCCCTGCAGATGTTAACCATGATGGAGCAGCAGGTAGAGGAGCTCTTAGACAACATTGAAACCATCCCTAAAGAAAGGCTCGAGACTGCAGAAAAGGCAAAGGAGAAGGAGCGTCGGCTGAGGTGCGGAGAGGGTTTAGTTCTTGGTTTTGAGATTATTGTAGTGGAGGAGGAATAAGGTGCACTAGACTTCATGTTATGACTTCTCCTCAGATTGAGAGATGAGAAAATTATACAGCAAAAGCTGCACCAGGAGGAGAGGCTGCGCCGCGCTTTAGAAAGGGCACAAGCCGACCCCAAGAAAACAGTAAGTCTATACACAATCCATAATGTAAGATGAGCAGGCAGGACTCGTCAGTGCTTCGACTAGGGGGGGGGGGGGGGGGTAAGGGGGGGAATCTAACCAGGGCGCAGCTGTCGCCTAACACCACCTACAGGTGAAACTCAAAAAATTTGAATATCATACAAAAGTTCATTTATTTCAGTAATGCAACTTAAAATATTCTAGGCTCAAAGTGTCACCCTCTAGTCAGCTAATTAATCCATACCCCCCTAAGCAAAGGGGACCTCAGATTGTGACTTTGGGGTTTTCATAAGCTGTAAGCCATAATCATCCAAATTATAACAAATAAAGGCCTGAAATATCTCATGTTAGATTCACCTTTTAAGTTGCATTTACTGAAACAAATGAGCTTTGCACGATATTCTAATTTTACGAGTTTCACCTGTACGTCAGGAGGTATTGACGCCCCCGGATTTTACACAGAAAAATAAAATAACTGGAAAGCACAAGAAATCTAGTAAAGATGGCTGGTGCAGGATATCAGTTTTGTGCCGTCATGTGTGTAGTTGTGCTTTGTATATGCAGTTACCCGCGCCTTGCTGAACACTACATGTCGGTGTATCAGAGGACTTTACAGCATTCAATACGTAACCAAAGGTCGGGGTGCCTCTCCAGCCTTAAAGGAGTTGTCCTGCTATATATTGATGACTTCTCCTTAGTATAGGTCATCAATATCAGATCAGTGAGGGCCCGACGCCCCTGCCAATCAGCTGTATGAAGAGAAGGCACGAACCATGCCAGTGCAGCCTTCTCTTTATCGTTTACCTGCTCGCTACCTTCTTGTAATTACACTGTCGCAACAGCAAGCAGGTTGGGCTACTGCAATTACAAGTACTTTCTCCATTCAAATGCATGGACAGAGTGCTCGTCGTTACACTGCACGGGGCAGTGTAATGAAGAGGATGGAGCACCAATCCTCCTGAAACAGCTGATCAGCAGCGGTGCTGGGTGTCGGACCCCTGCCAATCAGCTATTAGGAGAATATATATAAATATAATCAGGACAACCCTTTAAAATTTTTATTTGCATTTCAGCCTTTTATGGTGAGAATGGAATAATCATTTAAAATAGCTATATACAGTCAATAGCGGTAGGCCAACAATTTGGCGGATGGCTCTTTCAAAGCCATAATGTGGGTGCAGTTCAGTGTCTTTATTACTTCTGCAAAACCTGGCCCAACCATGGGTCTAATGGTGTGTGTCATATACCTCAAACAGGTCCATATCCCCCATTGTCCAAATGGAAGCTAAAAGCAGGGCCACATGCAATTGTATGCATGTCCGGAGTTTATCCCAGAGCACAAACAGATTATGAAGAGATAAATGATAACAGCTTTAGTATATATTCACATGCTGCAAATTTCATCGGAAAATCTGTTCCATTCCACGGTGGGGGGCGGCGAGCACTGCAATTTTTGCAAGCCTCATTCAGATCACTTCAGGGACAGACCCAGAAATATCTGCCGTGTGTGAATTTCCCCTGTAGGCTCTTCAGTTCATTAAATTCAAATCTGAAACCTAGTGGATCGACTCCTCGGTGAATCAACACTGACCCATGTTTTTCTCTACAGACCGGCAGAAAACTGATGACCCGCTCTGATCCACCAGCAATGAAACCCAAAATTGAGAAAGACCAAGATGCTGACAAAGAGAAGGAAGAAGCCTTGTATTTTTTCCGCTAGCATTGGAGTCATCCAGATCTCCTGTATTGTTTTATCGTTTTCTGAAGTGGCGGGTGACAGTGCGGCCGTGCTTCCTCCCGCTCGCTGGGACAGCCGCCTTTGTAAAGAGAAATGCTGGCGTCTTTCATGTTACAGCTATTACAAATAAAGGGCCTTGTCCATAATGACATCATATTTTTAGTTAATGAGCCTCTGGCAGACAATTATTGTCACCTTAAAATGGGTTTTTCCAGGACTTAGATATTCAGGTTAGGGGTGCGACCACACTCGCCAATCTGCTGTTTTGGACAGCTGCCAGCACTGGAAACTATACAGTAAATGGAACCGGAAGGACGTGGTTCTGTACACGAACCAAGCCACGGTAACTGCAGCTAAGCTCCCTTTCCAGCAAATGGGGGTGGAGTGCAGGGTGTCGGACGCCCATCGATCTATCTATTCGGAGGATAGGTCATCAGTATCTACTACAAAACCCCTTTGGCCAGACACACAAGAGAGTTCAATGATTTGTAATGCTGAGTGACCCTCAGAGTCCTGAAATCTATCGTACTACAGTGACAGCATTATGTCAGTGTAATTCAGTAGATTCCAGGACTCTCAGGGTCACAGGGGAGTGGAGGTCAGAATGGGACCTCTTACTGACACATACTGTGAATTCATTGCATTGAACTCGCGCCTTAGGGTGTTGTTACTGAAATGCAGCAGAAAATTTGCAACGTTCCTGCTGAAAAAAAAAAAAAAAGGACCCAATGGTGTGCGTTTTGCTGCAGATTTCATTGCATAAATGCGGCTCATTTGACGGAGATTTCACTCTTTGCACTGGAGTGTAACGGATGATAAAAATACGCAGCATAAATCGACACAATTAGCAACGCAGGTCAATTTCTACTGTGCATTTTTTCTTCCAGCAATGTGCAACTGAGAACTTCTAAAAATGCATTTACTTTGCAGGTTCTGTACAACGCCGCAGGTCTGCCCCACGAAAACCCATGATGGCAAAACAGCAGCGTTTCAGTCATGTGTGGAATAAACCTTAATGGGGTTTTGTCACTTCAGCAAGTGGCACCTATAATGTGGCGAAAGTTAACAATACTTTAGTAAATGGCTTGTATTATTACCCATATTGCTTCCTTTGCTGGCTAGATTAATTTTTCCATCAAATTATAAACTGTTGGCTTCCATAATCACAACCACCATGCAATCCATCAGTGGTGCTCGTGCTTGCACACTATAGGGGAAAAAAAGCTGGCCTCTAGAGGACGAGACCATGAGAGCTCACATAGGCTATTTTTATTTTATTTTTTATAGCCTGCAAACACGACCACCGCTGATGGATTGCAGGGTGATCGTAACCATGGAAACAAGCAGTGTGATGGTAAAATGATTCCAGCCAGCAAAGGATGCAATATGGTAAACAATACATTAGGGAGTGGCTTGTATTAACTTTCACTACATAATACATTCTATTTGCTGAAGTGACAAAACCCCTTTAAGGAATGTGCCCTCATGCTTCTTCCAGCAGATTTACTGTAGATTTCATCCTATGAACTACAAAGAGTAAAATCCACTTTGAGAATACACAAAGAATGGAACTGGTGCAGACTAAAAATCTGGAAAGTTTCCAGTATGTGAATGAGATTTGTTAAAATCCCATGCAGTATGCTGGTGCTGTATTCCACTGGGGATTTACTACCTGCAAATCTGGATGAAAAATTTGAAACATTTCCACTACGTGTTGATGCAGCATCAACAGACTTAGGCCTCATGCACACGGCCGTGTTGCACGGCCGAGAGCAGTCCGTGGTAACCCGGCCGGGATTACTGCTGACAGCAGGAGCGCACGGCGTCATTGGTTACTATGACGCCGTGCGCTTCATGACGCCGCTGCTGTACAGTGATACACTCGTATAGACCGCAGAACACGGCCGTGTGCATGAGGCCTTAGGCTGCGGCTACTCTTTACTCGCCTGCATATTCAGCACCACAATGCAGCTGGACAAGGGCTCATTCACACGACCGTAGGTGTCCCGTTGCCGTACTGCGGATCCGCAATACACGGGCCCCGTTCCGTGTGCATTCCGCATCACGGATGCGGACCATTGACTTGAATGGGTCCGCAAATCCGGAGACACTGAAGCCCTACGGAGTGCTTCTGTGGTGTTCTGTTCCGTGCTTCCGTTACGCAAGAAGATAGAACAAGTTCTATCTTTTTGCAGAACGGACGGATCGCTGACCCGATTCAAGTGAAAGGGTCTGCGATCGCGCATGCGGCTGCCCCACGGTCGGTGCCCATATGTTCGTGTGCATGAGCCCTAACCTTAGATAGACGGTTCGGCTATTCCTCCTGATGTCTCCATACGCAACCATGCTCCGTTTGGGTGAACATGTGTATTCAATGGGGAGAGGAAAATGAGCAACTGCCACTTTTCTGCTCCCACGATTACTCCCTCAATGCGTCGCTCAGTACCTTACAATGCGTCCTGCAGTAGTCCCAGCAAGACAAAAAATGCAGCAGCTAATATTCATACTTCAGGGTTGGTTACATGGCGGATCCTGGTCGCAAGAAACCTGTCCCGGAGACCAGGATCGTGGGTGTAGCGGTGCTGGCATCGAAATTAATGAGGTTGCAGCAGTGTTGGGTTTTTACAATTCTGTGATCCCACTGACTTCTATGCTGGCACGGCTACACTGCAATCCATGGTCACGACCAAGATCGCTATGAATCTGAACCCTTAAACCAACATCCCATCGTAGGAAGACTAATACTAAGGGCAGAATTATAATCTTTTTTTTTAATACTTTCTTATTTCACCAAAATGCACCCCTAAAAAAAAAAAAAAAGTTACATGAGGGTGAAAAAAGGAATTGGTTGATTTAAAGGGATATAAATATTTTGTACAACTTTGTACAAAAAAAAAATATAAGCAAAACAATTTCCTGCAGTATACACAAATAAATACCTGATATATAATTTACAAATCTCACACCTGACACTCGGTCAGTTCTGTCCACAGCTTGTTAGAAAAAGAGTCAGTCAGTTTCCAGGACAGTGCGCGGCTGAAGAAGGTGTCAGACTGACCAGGTTATGCTCCAGAGGTAGGTGCACTGTATCACAAGACAGAGGAATTTTGTGGAGATGAGATTCAAATACCTTTCAGATAAGGAGACAGTCATCGCTAACGAGAGACATCCACCTTTCTTCAGACACAAATGATTGCAGAATACCATTTTCCAAATAAAGCTTCCGTCCATTTCCATTCCTTCCAGATGGACACGGCAGAAGAAAATATTACACTGATGACAGATCCTGAATGGATTTAGTAGGAGGGCAAAGTAGAGAGCAGCTTTTGGGCACTTTCAAGAAGAGATACTTATGGCAATGTCACGTAGAGGAGCATAAAAATCTAGTGCAAAAATGAGATGCCATATTGGGGAATAATCCACAATCAGAGAAACAGAAGTGCAGGGCGTCATCCCCTAAAAACCACGAGACCAGCGTGAACGGAAGAGACGACTCCACCCTGCCGGCTGGCTCTAAATAACACTTTGAGCGCAGCGCCAGCTTATTCAAGGTCCTGCAGGTTTATTGTGCTTCCTGTAAACTGGGAATTATCAGAAGCTGCCTCGTCTTCTGCCGACACGTGAGGCTCCTAGAAGAGAAGGAATGCTTGTAAATATGGATGCAAACAGCATACTTGTACAAGCAGAATCAGCTGCACCCAGCATGTTAAAAGGGCACCGATATGTATAAACTGCCGACTGAGCAGAACCAAACAAAACCAAAACCAGAGGCACAGCATGCAGTTGAGCAGTACCGACCCTTTGTAACCTAACATGATCATATTGATGTGAGTCTTTCAACGATAACCTACTCTAAGGGTCCATTCACACATCCATGGTGTATTGCGGATCCGCAATACACCCTGCCGGCACCCCCGTAGAACTGTCTATTCTTGTCCGCAATTGATAGGGCGGCAGGTCAGGCATGCGCTTTGCTACTCCATTCTATCTCTATCGGACTGCTAAAGATAGCCAAGTAGAGTGCTCAGCTATTTACAGTGGTACCATAGGGAATGAATGGAGTGGCACCTGCTGCTCCATCATATCAGGGGAACGTGATACCCATTCTCGGGATTGGCAGGGGTCCCAGAGGTTGGACCCCCACCGATAAGTTTGCTATCCCTTATCGCATCCATTCAAAACTTGGCACAATCCCTTTAACTTTGCTTAAATTATTATGAATACAAGACACAACAGGGCTGGAGCCCCAGTGCCTTTAATACTTTAAGATGGGTAGAACTGAAGAGATCCTTAAACATACAAACCATCTTACCTGCAAGATATGCACAGGCAAATCGACAGTCAGTTGCGTGTGCGCGGATGGCGACTGAGCACTCAGCTGGAAAGCCAGGTCCCCATCCCCTGGAGGTTCATCCTTGTGATAAGTACAGAAAACATTAATGGAGGGACATTACCAGGCAAATAATAAGTCGGTATTTCGCAGGTATACATCAAAGGGGTTCTTCACTACTTCCTGTATAAGGTCTAAGGGTCCATTCACACGTCCGTATGTGTTTTGCGGATCGCACATCGCCGGCACTCTCATGGAAAATGCCTCTTCTTGTCCGCAATTGCAGACAAGAATAGGACAGTGCAGATTTTTTTGCGGAACGGAAGTGCGGATCCGCAAATGCGAACAGCACATTCCGGTCCCATTGAAAATTAATGGGTCCGCACCTTTTCCGCTAAATTGCGGAACGCATGCAGACCCATTTTGCGGACGTGTGAATGGACCCTAAGTAAGCAGCTGTACCAACACAGTCAATGGCAACTGCACTAGATTTCCTAAGGTACATATGTGTCTGTGGGGACTACCCAACTAAAACCAAGTGGCTCACTTCAGCCTCGGGGGCACAGGGGTTGTGCCTACCTACCTGAAGAAGTTGGATCTGTACATACTGCGCCCCTGTTGCTGGGTCCCGTAACGTCAGACCACCATTTGATAAAACACTGCTACCAAAACGGTTGCCAGCAGGAGATGATGCTTGGTTAGGTTTTGTACCTTTATTTTTCCTCTGCGGAGGTGAAGTCCCTAAACAAAATAAAAGTTAAATATTCATCAGGGATAGATGAAAATTATTCTTACCGGTAATTGGATTTTCCCTTAGCCTCCACAACGGTACTTCCTGGAGGCCACCGGCCTCTTCCGGGGCAGGAAAACAACGAAGATCAATGTATAAGGGCCCCCTCCCCTTTACCTTCACCAGTTAATAACCTAGAACTCCAAAGCAGATGCATCATTTAATAAGGTTAAGTAACATAACAATACAAATGAAAAAAGGGTCAACTGCCGACCAAATATCAAATCAAACAAAAAAAAAAAAAAAAAAAAAAAAAAAAAAAAAGAGTGGGAATTCCCTGTGCCGTCGTGGAGGCTAAGGGAAAATCCAATTACCGGGAAAGAGTAATCATCATGTTTTCCCCACGGCAGATAAAACTTTCCTGCCAAAAGAAAGATCTCTATTGGATAGCACTTCCAGTTTATAATATTTTTATAAAAAGTAGAAGGGTTCGACCAAGAAATATCTTCAAGAGAGGCAGAGGCCCCCCTCTGCCGAAGAGGCAGCCATAGCTCGCGCAGAATGGGCTTTCAGTCCAGACGGGGGGAGTCATCTCTTTCTCATTGTAACAGGACTTAATCCGTGTTATGGAAGCCTTGCTAGCCGCTCTACCCCGGTTAGTGCCCAGGTACTGGACCAATAACTGATCTGTCCTTCTGAAGTCCTTTGTAATTTCCAAATACTGAAGAAGACCTCTTCTCACGTCAAGGTTACTGAATCTCTTTTCCCCTTCAGAGGTAGGCCGAGGAGTGGGAGAGAAATTTCTTGACGGCAATGAAATTTAGAGATACCACTTTAGGAAGAAATTCAGGAGAATGTCTTAAAAACAATCCCATCTTCCAGTATTGCAAGGTACGGGGCTGAATAGAGAAGGCCTGAATCTCCCCAACCCTTCTAGCTGCCGTAATTGCCATTAGTATTATCTGGGACTTCTATCGTTTTTGTCAGGACTTTTGGAATTAGAGAGAAGGGTGGGAAGGTGTACAGGAGACCCTTCGGCCACCTGTGCGCTAAAGCATCCACTTGCAGAGGTCTGTCTTTGTAAGAGGGAATAAAACTTGCTGACTTTGTTTTTTTCTTGAAGTAAACAAGTCAATTAACGGCGTCCCCCATCTTGCTGAAATCTGGTCGAACACTGTCTGGTTCAAGCTGTCTCAGCTTTTCTCTGCTCAGGAAGTCCGCCAGATGATTTTCTTCCCCCTTTATATGGACCGCCGTCAGAGATTTTATGTTTGCTTTGGCCCAAACAAATATCTTTTCTGCCACCGCCGAGAGGAAACGACTTCTTGTCCCCCCTGTTTGTTCAGGTAAACAACCGTGGTCGAGTTGTCGGGAAGTATCTTTACATAACTCCAGACCACGGATGGAGCGAAAAATTTTAGCGCTTGCCAGACTGCCTGAAGCTCTCGCATGTTGGAAGATGGCCAGATAGGGCTTTTCTGCCATAGACCCTGACCTGTCCTGCCGTTCAGGTGAGCCTCCCAGCCTTGGCTGCTTGCGTCCATCGTGACCACTAGTGGCTCCGACTGCAGTCATTCCACGCCTCTGGAAAGGTTCTCTTTTCTGAGCACCAGGAGAGAGCGCCTTAAATGGAACGGAATCTCCAATTTCTTGTTTAAAGATATTTGTTTTCGGTCCCAGGACCTTAACAGGAAGGACTGAAGCATTCTTGAGTGAGCCTGGGCCCATTTCACTGATAATATTGTGGAAGTCATGATTCCCAGAATCCTCATGATCTCTCTTATAGAGGTCTTGCGTAAACATTGAAACCTTGCTATTCTTTGGATCAGGTCTTCCTTTTTTCTTTCCGGAAGAAAAAAAAGAGGACATTAGATGAGAATCTAGAAGTACACCTAAGAATATCTACCGATATTCTGGAACCAGGTCTGACTTTCATATTGATGATCCATCCTAAATTTGACAACGTCTGGACTACGGTCTGTATCTGCGAGAGAAGAGATTCTGTCGTCCAGGTATGGAATCAGGACTATCTCTGATAAATGGAAGAAGCTCGAAATTTCTGCTATAACTTTTGTAAATACCCTTGGGGCAGAGGATAGGCCAAAGAGAAGCACCTGGAATTGAAAATGATTGATCCTCCCCCAAATCCAGACTGCCATTCTTAAATATTTCTGGTAATGTCGATGGATTGGAACGTGGTAATAAGCATCGGAGAGATCTATTGTTGCCATTACCCAGTCTTTGGATATTAGGTTGATTGTGGACCTGACTGTTTCTATCTTGAACTTTTTGTATCTTACGAATTAGTTTAAATTCTTCAAATTTATTATCAAATCGGAATGACTCGTCTGGTTTCTTTACCAAAAAGACTGAAGAATAGAAGCCCCTTTTTTCTTCCTCTGGAGGAACTTTGACTATTGCCTCATTCTGAAGGAGAAGTGCAATTTGTGCCTCTAGAGCTTCTTGTTTCTCCTTTTTTAACCTTGAATTTTCCAGGTACCTGTCTGGGGGAACATTTGATAACATCAGGATACAGGCTGGAGCTATTACAGACAGCACCTAAGGTGATGCATGAATTTGTACCCAGGCCTGGTTGAAATGGACTTCTGGCGTCATTGTGTAGTATTTGGACGGGAGGACTTATCCGAGAAGAGGAATCCCCTATTCTTGCTTTTCGAGGATTGCCATGAGGATCCCCGATTCTTCTTTTTCTGATCAAATCCAGGACGTCTCTGGGAGCGAAAATTACGTCTTTGATGAAAGAATATCGATTCGGTAGGGAAGCCCTTTTTCCTATCGGAGGCCTTCTTCTAGGATATCATCCAGGGTCTTCCCAAATAAACGATCCCCTTCACAAGGGATGGCACAAAGTCTATTTTTTGATGCCGCATCTCCATTCCATGACCTTAACCAAACTGCCCTACGAGAGGCATTTGATAAAGCTGCGGTCTTTGCAGATAATTTCACGACATCTGCTGTAGCATCCGCCAGGAAGTTGGAAGCTTGTTTCAGGACCGGGATGGAGGCTAGAATGTCCTCTCTTGGAGTGTCCGACTGAATAGGCTCTTCTAATTGCGTCAGCCTAATAAGCAGGACGTCCTCCTTGAGGCCCCCCATATGGGTATTTAAGGTGTTAAGAGCCAGGCTGCATTGTGTAACAGCTGAGAAGACGTCTTTAATAGTAGGCTCGGTCCCTGGAGCGGCCCCTACACTGTGTGCCCCACTGACCTCAGTGTACTCTGTATCTAGAGCCTTGTGAGAGGAAATGGGCGCAGCAGAGATGGTAGTTGCTGGAGGGCTGCAGTATGACACCAGTGTCAGCTCTGCTGCGTTCCCCGCCGTAGATGATGAGCGGGCAAACTTTTCTAGCCGCGCGGCCACTTCATATCCGCAAACTAGAATAATCTGCATGGGTGACATAAATATGATGTTAGACCCCTCACTCGACCATCACCAGGGAAATGCAGACCCAACAAATGCAGGGACTCCCTCACGACTTGGTAGGTTCCTGACTGAATTTAGATGGCTAGACCTCTGGACCCCACCGATAAGGTATACTCCTGCCACAGCGGCGGACACTACTCCCTAACCCGAATAGATTATAAATTGGGCAATGAGTTGATGATGTTATATCTAGGGGGCGATAACATATCTCCCCAGGGGAACATCGGATCACTCACTGTGACTGGGCACCCTGATAAGAGGCTCTCCTTCAATAATGAATAGGATGCATATACATCCCTTCTGGCTGAACCTTTTAGGATCAGCTGACGTAATCCCCTACTATCTACAAGAGTTTCTAATGACGCATGAAAATGAACATAAACTGGCACTAGTGTGGGACACCTTAAAGGCATTTCTTCGGGGGTCCCTACACTCCAGTATATCCTATATAAAAAATAGAAAAAAATAAAAAAGACACTAAACGTTCAGCGGCAGAGCTGGAATCCTGGTGTTCTACACTGGAACAGCAATATATTAACCAGCCAACTGATCCCAATAGAAACGCGTGGCTCCAAGCGGGAAGACAATAATTTAGCGACACTTAGGGACAAGGCTGATCAGAAATGATTTTTCCTGAAACAGACAGCATTCGAATCAGGAAATCAGTCAGCCAAACTATGGGCTCAACTAGTCCGCCATGACTGACCATCCTCAACAATTTTAGCAGTTAGAGATTCTGCGGGACAACTGCACAACACGCAAGAGGCGATACTCCGCACCTTTACACACTTCTACCAAGATCTATACAGATCTAGCATAACAGCAACTGAAGCGGAAATAGCTGCCTATTTGGAAGACATAACTATACCTACCCTTACTACAACGCAGCGTACACAACTAGACCAACCAATTAGCTTGGAGGGAGTTATACAAGCCATAACAGATCTTAATAATGGGAAATCCCCCGGTCCGGATGGGCCCCCTCAAAGAAGTGTATGCCAAATATGGGGAGGTTCTAGCTCCTCAATTGCTATCAACGCTCCAATTTTCTTTGGAAAGAGGACACCTACCTGACACTTTTATGGAAGCCACTATAATAATATTACTTCAACCGGATAAGGATCCCTTAGATTGTGGCTCATATAGACCCCATAGCATTACTAAACGTAGATTACAAAATCCTGACAAGGGTCCGGTCATTGGTCCACCGAGAGCAGACAAGATTCATGCCAGGGAAATCCAACACTGAAAATATTAGGAGGGTCCAGGTAGCTGCTCAGGGAGGGTTCTCCTTAAACGAGGACTGGGCCTTGGCTTCATTAGATGCTGCCAAGGCATTCGATTCAATTGAATGGCCATATCTTAAAGAATGCCTGAAAAAGTTTGGGTTTGGCACACATTTTCTTAAATGGATTACTATACTATACAGCAGGCCTATCAGCAGATTACTGATAAATGGAGAGCTATCCGACAGTTTTCTACTTCACGGAGGTACGAGGCAAGGATGCCCCCTGCCGCCACTCTTTTTGACATTGGCAGTCGAACCCTTGGCGATTAGGGTAAGGAGTAGCAACAATATAACAGGAGTGACCATGGGGGAAAGAGAGGCCTGCATAGGATTATATGCAGATGACATGATTTTATATTTATCGTCGCCGGACACTTCCCTCAATGGTGCAGTCCACCCTGATCAATAAATTTGGGGAGTTCTCAGGCCTGCGAATCAATTGGGAGAAATCAGTTTATATACCTCTAGGCAAGACAAATTGGTCAGGGCCCCCCCCATACATTAGAAAGATTAAAGGTGGTTGAGACATTCAAGTATCTGGGGGTGAATATTACTAAGAGACACTCCCAAGCTCTATCCCTTAATATCTACCCATTAAAGGATCATATACGGAATAAGCTCCTAAATTGGAAAACACTACCAATCTCGGTGGCAGGACGCATTAACCTAATCAAGGTGGCAAGACAATTGAGACTTATTAGAACATGGTATACTGCGGAGGAACTACCTCCTTCAGAATACTTCCTAATGTGCTTCCTGGACTGCCACTCCTTATGGCCAGTCCTGGAGATGCCACCTAAATTCCGGAAACCCTTGTTACAGCTGCATAGGCTGGCGCAGTCTATCTAGAGAGAAGCAAAAACCCTAACCCAGTTCGGAAGAGGTCTCAGATATACCTTTATGGGCCAATCAATCGCTACCACGGATACAAGCAGTCATGGGGGCTGATTGATGGCAAGCGGCAGAGGTGAAGACTTTCGGGGATATATACGATCAGGGTGTACTGATGACATTCGAAGCGCTGACCCAAAAATATAATATAATATTCCTTGCACCCACTTCTTTTCATACCTACAACTTAGGTCAGCCATACAAGCCACAGTCCTGAGAACCAATACCACAATCTCAAAATACCCACTAATAGGGGGGTTGTTAAAACCCAGGGCCCCAGAGGACTAGTGTCAGCAATTTATTTCCACTTAGTGCAAGCAAAAGGTCAAGAACGGCCCTCTCAAGGTGATTGATAAATGGAAAAGAAAGATATCCACACTCGCAGAGGAGTCCATAGCAGATTTATTGGAATCACATCTACAAGTATCGCCAGCGGTTAATAACAAAATCATACAACTATACGTTGTGCTGTTCCTTTCATATTGAATTTCTGCACTGTATTATTTCTTGTTTTTACCTATGTTGTTTAAATCTATTGTTCTCTGCTGCCATCTGCTGGCCGGAATTTGTATGCTGCACGCTTCGTTCGTTGTCTATAAAGTTTTCTCTGGGCGTGGTTTTAGCAGCCTTGGGCCTGGTCACTTCCTGTAGCCTTTTTCAGTGCTGCATCCTTTGTGACTGGAGACACACACCTCGGCTTGTGAAGGCATCAGTTTTTGACCAGCAGTTGCCTCAGCAGTTAGCCTCAGAAAAGACATCCACATGACAGCATCTATTGCATTCCTGTATTGTATCACTGTATGACACTGCTCTGGATCAAATAAACCCACGTTTGATTGCATCCTCATGTCTACGTCTGGATCCATCTAACCTGAGCATCTGCCGGTCCGGTCTGCTCCACTGCTTGGATACGAAGGTAGGCCAGTCACAAAGCCATTATCAGTTACACCTTCATTCGCCTTCATGTGGGGACAGAACAGTCAAAAACTGCCTTAAAGCCTTATACCCCAGTAAATACCCGTCTGAATGTCCAATGCCGGCTACAGGTTCCCTCAGAGCCCAGCGCCACACTCAGGAACCTCCCCTGCAACAGGCCCACTCCCAGCAAATCTGCCCGGCAACAGTGCACGTCCCATAAGTCTAAGGGGAAGCACGGCGTGTCCGCAGTAGATATACTCTCGCCTGGAAGTCCTCCACTACTCGCCAAGCCACTTTCTACATCCTATATTAACCCTTGCTCGCACGATATAAGGACTGTTCACACTCGCGGGGCCTCCCTCAAACCAAAACCCCGCCATTCACTTAAAACACCTTGGGAAACTCATCGGGGTGCCTCATCTGAGCCGCACAGCAATTTTCAGCCCCCAATTCAAAAGTTCATTTTCTTAAAGAGACAGCGCACCTTAAATAAAAATGGCCGAAAAGGACCTCGTACAGTTCCCCAGTGATGAAACAAAACAAATGCTACCTGATACTGATCATTATGAAGAGCTCGAGGTAGAAACCACACTTCCAGCAGACCAAGTCACGCGACCAAGGCGCTCTCTCAAACCAACTATAAAGATCACAGAAAATTATCACACCAGGAAAGATGAGCTATGTGACAACCTGGAAGAGCTATGGGAACGAGTTTCCTCCCTCATATCAGGATTTAAGTCCTCCTCAGGCGATGCCACCAGTTTACAAGTTGCCGTCGGGCGGCTGAACGCAGCCCATGAAAGATACAAGAGACTGTCCACAAGGTATATAACCTTTCTAAAAGACTCTAATATTGAAGAAGCCCCGTCAGAATTGTGCAAGGCAGAATCAATAGACAGACAAAGAGACGCCATGGTGCTGGACGCTAAAGATAAAGTGGAACTCCGCATCTCTCATTTGCAAGAAACTAGATCACACAGATCGCATTCATCCAAACATTCCTCGCGGTCCTACAGATCATCATGCTCTAGAAGCTCCGCCCTGAGCGACAGATTACTAGAGGCCCGCATAAATGCAGAGCAATCCAAAGTGAGGCGTTCCTTCGTCGAAAAAGAAGTCCTTGCCAGGGCAGAAGCAGAGGCTCGAATAAAGATCCTTGAATCAGAGAGGGAAGAGGAAATCGCATTAGCAAAAGTAAGACTACTTGAGCAAGCATTGAGCCAAGGCCCTGATTCAGTCTGCTTACCACCAGAGGAGATAGACGATCCAGCTGATCGCACCAGCGACTACGTACTGAAACAGTTATCTGCACCACCCCCAGTGTGCAGTACTGTCCAAGCCAACAACACTGAAACCTCCAAGTCAGCTCTACCTGCAGTGCCAGTGACACCCACAGCACCTGAGCAATCCAATAACAGTCGCCCAGACGCACCCTCTCAAGGACAGTTATTACTGCAAGATGGCTACCATGTGTTTCCTGGCCTACCTCCACAGCTCAAGCAGCAGTCATCAGAATCTACAGAGGCTAGACCACAGCTCAACCCTGCAGCAACATCATTCTACCCGGAAGCATCTCACCCTTTCACGCCACGCAGCCTATACGCCCCAGGGGCATCACAAGTTGTCATGGCAACAAGCAGTGAGAAATCAGATATGTCTGAGTTTGCCAGGTTTATGGTGAGCAGAGAGCTAATTAACACCAGTCTCTCAAAATTTGATGACCGTGCGGAAAGCTACAGAGCCTGGAAGGCAACCTTCAAAGCCGCCATCGCCAACCTCAACCTAACTGCAGAGCAGGAGCTCGACCTCTTGATCAACTGGCTGGGCCCAGGCTCCACAAATCGCATCAAGAGCCTTAGAACTGTCTATGTGGGACAAGCAGAAGCAGGTCTCGCTGCAGCCTGGCAGAGACTCGAACGCACCTTTGGCAGTGCAGAAGCAATAGAGAAGGCACTATTCAGGAGACTGCAGAACGTCCCCAAGATCAGTCTCAAGGATGTCCATAAGCTTCAGGATTTAAGTGATTTGCTCATGGAACTGGAGCTTGCCAAAAGAGACCCTCGTCTGTCCGGGCTGTGCTACCTAGATACAGCCCATGGGGTGAACCCAATTGTCGTGAAGTTACCATACAGCCTGCAAGAGAAGTGGGCGGCATCAGTCTCAAGGTACAAAAGAGTGCATGACGTCACTTTTCCCCCATTTATTCATTTCTGTAGGTTCATCGATGAACAGTCCCAGATGAGGAATGATCCCAGCCTCGACTTCCTGGAGTTCAATACTACAGCTTCAGTGACACCATCATCAAGGTATGAAAGTATTGTACATAAACACAGAGACTTTAAGAGCAGCGTGAATGTTAGAAAGACTAACCTACCATCATCTGCAGTACCCACTGGTAGACAGTACACTACCTCATCAGGAGACAAGGCCTTCAATCGTGAATGTCCCATTCATAAAAAACCACACTCACTGAACAAATGCAGAGGATTTAGATCCAAAACAATACAGGAGCGCAGGAAAGTCCTGACCGAGCTTGGGGTATGTTTCAAGTGCTGCGCTTCATTGGAGCACATGGCTAAGGACTGTAAATCCATTGTCAAGTGTGAGGAGTGTCATAGTGAAAGACATGCCTCAGCTATGCACCCAACTCCACTCACAAGGGATTCACCGGCTGCTGTCACCACCATTCCTGCTCAAAGTCATGGCGGGGAGCCACAGAACCACGCTAACACAGCCACCGCTGTTTCCTGCTCATGCTTGGACGTATGTGGCGAGGGCCAGAGTGAGAAATGTTGTGCCCGCATATGCCTAATCAAGGTCTACCCGGAGGGGCTACCAAAAAAGGCAGTAAAAATGTATGCCATCATTGACGACCAAAGCAACCGCTCCCTAGCAGGACCTAAATTCTTTGAAGCCTTTGGAATAAAGGGACCGTCAGAACCCTACATCTTAAACACCTGCTCGGGTCGCATAGAGACTAGCGGCAGGAGGGCACAAGGATTCATCGCTTGTTCCGTCAGTGGAAATACGGAAATACCTCTACCGACGCTGATCGAATGTGATCAAATACCCAACCATAGGGATGAAATTCCTACCCCGGAAGCTGCATTTCACCATCCACACCTAAGGCACCTAGCCAATGTTATCCCACCTATGGACAACAACGCCGAGATTCTACTCCTGCTTGGCAGAGACAATCTAAGGGTACACAAGGTGCGTCAACAGTGTAATGGTCCCGACTATGCACCATACGCCCAGAGACTGGACTTGGGATGGGTAGTCATAGGAAATGTATGCCTGGATCAACCAAAAATCCGCTCATTCAAAACGTACGTGCGTGGAGATGGACGCACAACTTGCATTAAGCCTTGCCCTCATCACTATGAGGTGAAAGAGAAGCCTCCAGACCTCATACAACCACCTGACGACATTCCTCCCTTTGCTGACAACTTGGGAAGATTAGTCTTTCACACAAGCAAGGACGATGATAAAGTAGCTTTGTCAGTAGAGGACAGAGAATTTATCAAGATAATGGACAATGAGTTCCTTAAAGACGAAACCAATCACTGGGTTTCTCCATTACCCTTCCGAGCTACCAGGGTGAGACTCCCGAACAATAGGGAACAAGCTCTGTCTAGATTTAACTCTCTTCAGCGTACCATGAACAGTAAGCCTGAGATGAGAGAACACATCGTTGCCTTTATCGACAAAATATTCCGCAACAACCATGCAGAACCAGCTCCATCCTTAGGGAAGAACGACGAGTGCTGGTACTTGCCTTCATTCGGAGTGTATCACCCACGGAAACCTAATCAAATTAGGGTTGTTTTCGACTCAAGTGCCAAACATCAAGGTGTATCGCTTAATGATGTCCTTCTCACAGGTCCTAATCTGACGAATAACTTAGTCGGAGTGCTGATGAGGTTCAGAAAAGAGCTCGTTGCCATCACCGCCGACATTGAACAGATGTTCCACTGTTTCGTAGTCAGAGAGGACCACCGGAATTTCCTCAGGTTTCTGTGGTACAAGAATAATGACACCAACGCAGAGATGGCAGAATATCGTATGAGGGTACACGTATTTGGAAACAGCCCTTCACCTGCCGTGGCAACTTACGGCCTTCGGCGCACTGCATTAGAGGGAGAATTCGAGTACGGTAAAGACGCCAGAGACTTTGTAGAAAAGGACTTCTACGTAGACGATGGACTCAAATCACTACCCACTGAAGAAGCGGCTATCGATCTGCTCAAAAGGACTCAAAGTATGTTGTACCAAGCTAAACTTAGACTACACAAAATTGCTTCAAACAGCCTGGCCGTTATGAGGGCCTTCGAATCAGGCGATCATGCACCAGGATTCAAGGACATTAACTTGGGACTGGACAGTCCACCTGTGCAGAGGAGCTTGGGCCTCAGATGGGATCTCTCGGCTGACTCCTTCGGTTTTCAGATAAGTTGTGCAGACAAGCCATTCACAAAACGAGGCGTCCTATCAGTGGTAAACAGCCTATTTGATCCGCTGGGATTTGTAGCGCCCATCACCATACAAGGTAAATCTCTACTGAGACAGTTTTCTGAAACAGTCAAGGATTGGGATACCCCACTTCCCTCCGAGAAAGAGCAAAAATGGGAAGCCTGGAAGCGATCCTTGTGTGCCTTGGATGAGATCCACATCCCAAGATGCTATATTAAAACTTCACTTTCCTCTAGCATAAAGAAAGAACTCCACGTGTTCTCGGACGCCTCCACGGAGGCCATCGCAGCGGTTGCCTATCTGAAAGTGACAGAACCTAACAACCAAAACCACGTTGGATTCGTCTTTGGTAAGGCTAAGTTAGCCCCCAAGCCCGATCATACTATTCCCAGACTGGAACTTTGTGGGACTGTGTTGGCAGTTGAGATTGCGGATTTCATACAACAAGAACTGGGTGTCGACATAGCTGAAGTCCAGTATTACACCGACAGTAAGGTCGTTTTAGGTTACATCCACAATCGGACCAAGCGATTCTATGTGTACGTTAGTAACCGCATAGAGAGAATCAGGAGGTCCTCCAAACCTGAACAATGGCACTACGTACCATCCGAACTTAATCCAGCAGATCACGCCACTAGGCCTATGTCTATAGGTTCCTTTATTAACTCTACTTGGCTTACAGGTCCAGAGTTTCTGCTTGAAGAGGCGGACGAATGTGTACAGGAAGTTTTCAGCATCCAGGATCCGGATAATGATCCAGAAATCCGCGCTGAAGTTAGCGCATTAGTCACTGGAACAAAGCAAACCGCCAGCTTCGGTTGTCAGCGCTTTGAACGTTTCTCCAGCTGGATGAGATTCGTCAGAACTATTGCAAGGTTAGTGCACATTGCAAGATGTTATCATAATACTTACCAAGATAAAGATTGTCATGGTTGGCATGCCTGTCATAAACCCTTCTCTGCTGAGGACATCTCTCATAGTGAGTACCTCATATTACGTCACGTCCAGCAGGAAAATTTCAACATAGAATGGAAGTGCTTGTACAACAAACAGCAGATTCCTTTAAAAAGCCCTCTTGCCAACTTAAATCCAGTTATCGACAGTTTTGGCTTGCTAAGAGTTGGTGGTCGTTTGAATCAAGCCCACCTGGGAATTGCAGCACAAAATCCTCTCATCATTCCCAGCAAACATCATATCACCGTCTTGCTAATCCGACACTACCACGAAAGGGCCGAACACCAAGGCAGGCAAATTACTGAGGGCAAAATACGGTCTGCTGGCCTTTGGATTATAGGTATGAAAAAACGCGTGGCCCAAGTATTGCATGAATGTGTGCACTGTCGTAAAGCAAGAGGAAAACAACTACACCAACAAATGGCCGACTTGCCTGCGGACAGACTATGTACAGAGCCGCCTTTCACCTATGTTGGCCTAGATGTCTTTGGGCCATGGATGGTATCCGCACGCAGGACTCGCGGCGGTCACGCAAACAGTAAGCGTTGGGCTGTACTATTTACTTGCATGAGCGTGCGAGCAGTTCACATAGAGGTGATAGAATCTATGGACACATCCAGCCTTATCAATGCCTTAAGACGGTTCTTCGCAATCAGAGGACCAGTAAAACAATTGAGGTCTGACCAGGGAAGCAACTTCATCGGAGCTTGTAGAGAACTTAACATCGACACCAAGTCCATTCAAGATCAGTTGGCGGAAAAAGGTTGCACCTGGATTTTCAATCCTCCTCATAGTTCCCACATGGGGGGCTCCTGGGAGAGAATGATCGGCATCTCGCGCAACATCTTAAATTCTATGCTGATGGATGTAAACTCGTCAAGACTCACACATGAGACTCTAGTCACCCTTCTTGCCGAAGTTTCGGCTATTATCAACTCAAGACCCCTTGTGCCAGTGTCTATGGATCCTGAAACACCTGCCATACTGACTCCGGCTATTCTACTTACCCAAAAGACTGAGAGTACGCTAACACCTAGTGGAGAATTTACTCATGCTAACATCTACCAAAAACACTGGAAACGTGTACAATATCTAGCAGATTACTTCTGGAACAGGTGGCGAAAGGAGTACCTCAGTATTCTTCAAGGAAGAAGAAAATGGCAACACAACAAACCAAACTTGAAGGAAGGAGACCTTGTATTGATGAAAGAGCAACAAACCGAAAGGATTGACTGGCCTATCGGACTAATTTCAAAGGTTTTCCCTAGCAAGGATGGCAAGGTCCGGAAGGTGGAGTTGAAGATCTTCAGGAAAGGCGAGCTTAAAACGTTCTCAAGACCAATCAACGAACTCATTTTAATATTACCCGTCGAGAACGTCCCTGCAGGGTGAACAGGACTAATCTATGTTTGCATTCTAACATGTTTTCTTTTACAGGTTGTTTATATTTTATGGACATTCGTCATAGTGAAATCCCCAAAGTGAATTTCAGACGGGGAGTGTGCTGTTCCTTTCATATTGAATTTCTGCACTGTATTATTTCTTGTTTTTACCTATGTTGTTTAAATCTATTGTTCTCTGCTGCCATCTGCTGGCCGGAATTTGTATGCTGCACGCTTCGTTCGTTGTCTATAAAGTTTTCTCTGGGCGTGGTTTTAGCAGCCTTGGGCCTGGTCACTTCCTGTAGCCTTTTTCAGTGCTGCATCCTTTGTGACTGGAGACACACACCTCGGCTTGTGAAGGCATCAGTTTTTGACCAGCAGTTGCCTCAGCAGTTAGCCTCAGAAAAGACATCCACATGACAGCATCTATTGCATTCCTGTATTGTATCACTGTATGACACTGCTCTGGATCAAATAAACCCACGTTTGATTGCATCCTCATGTCTACGTCTGGATCCATCTAACCTGAGCATCTGCCGGTCCGGTCTGCTCCACTGCTTGGATACGAAGGTAGGCCAGTCACAAAGCCATTATCAGTTACACCTTCATTCGCCTTCATGTGGGGACAGAACATACGTTATTCATCAAACATGGGGCTTCATCTACTGCATGGCCGCGATGTGGGGAGCTAGACGCAGATTTCTGGCATAGGATATGGAGTTGCAGTCCAATTGCCACGTTTTGGAGAGAGGTGACTGCCTTTCTATCCAATTTGCTGCCGGTCCAGATAGAGTGCACTCCTGAGATTTGTCTGCTTGGACTCATAGGTGAAGATACCTGGGATCACTACATGACAATATTCTTGAGAGATTCACTATTCATGGCACGCAAATGTATTGCTCCGAGATGGTATGACCCCAATACACCGACCATATCCATGTGGAAATTGCAAATCAACCAAATTCTACCATATTTAGTGTTGGTGTATAAACACCGTAATAAACCCCCAAAAATTTGAGAAAGTCTGGGGCCTCTGGTGCAACTCTCCGCATACACTGTACTCAGCCCCAAGAATGCGGCAGGCACTGACGGCAGCCCAAGGATCTCCGGATCAGTCGGTTTAGTGGAGTCACAATAATGTTCTGTATAAACCTTCAATAATAGATAAGAAACATTATTGCAAAGCAGCAGAGGACTGAATTATATATGCGAAATGGACTTGATTTATCTGTGTACACCATGACATGCAATGTGGTTGTAAGTTGTTGCTGTTCTTTCTTTTGTGTCAATAAAAGAGTTTAAAAAAAAAAAAAAAAAAAAAAAAAGCCGCCTGAAGACTTCCGGGTAGGCGTGATGACTTCACTCCAGCGCTGCGTTCCAATGGTGGAACGCAGCGCGCCACAGCCGGAAGTAGGATTGGGGCACACTCCCTGCCTGGGAACGCCCCCCAATGCCCAACACATGGCCCTCTTCTATAGCAGGGAGCCCGGGGCAGCCAGCACACGCCGGACTAACGCCATAGGGGAAGGAGGAGCAGTATCGCAATGCTCCGGGAACCTTCCCCCTGCAGGGGCCCTCCGGAAGAACCGGGATGACTTACCAAAGGCCCTGCGCACTGTCGATCTCCACCTACCTTTTTATGGACAGGAAAACAACTGGTGAAGGTAAAGGGGCTTTTATACAATGATCTTCCGTTGTTTAACTGCCCGGGAAGAGGCGGGTACCCTCCAGGAAGTGCCATTGTAGAGGCATGGGGAAATTTTATTTTTATTACTAGACAGGCACTTTACTTCACAATATCCCTCACTTTTACCAACATGCAATTATGTTGCCCAAGGATATCATCCACATCTGTATTGAACTGCAGGTGCAATGGAAACCGCACAGACCACAAGAATCATTGTAAATCATGTAAAAATCTACCACCATAGATGAAATAACTATTATACCAATTATATGAACCTGACTCTTGGCTTACCTGAGCTGCTTGCGCTCCCCTTCTTTTTGCTCTTGGCTAGCTGAATGGCTCTGTAGTCTGTCCTCGCTGAGCCCCCACTCTCCTGAAAAAGGAAAGCAAAGGTTTTACAGCTTTCCCAACGGACGGCCCAGTTACATTTTAAAAAGCGCAGATGATTAGATGAGAGTAGACCTAATTCACCAAGATTGACGTAGTATCTAAATTAACGGGATGTCACAAATCTTACTGAAAGCAGATGTCAAGGATCAAGCATTTTAAAATAATACATGCATAATCCCCCTCCCCTCCCAAACACCTGGTTTCCTGGACATCCCCGTACACATTAGATTGTGGTCAGATCCTTGTTTGGTTTACTGCTCCCCTAGGCGATGAACTGCAAGGCCATTGAAAAGATGCAAATTAACCCCTGGGTGCAATGATAGCAGTGTTTTTGCACCCACAGGCTCAGCTCCCTGTCTCCTATGCGGTGTCCCCAACATTGTGACAGGCAGGCCAGGCAGTGAATACACATTCATATCTTGCCCTGAAGTCTAATGGGAGCCAGTTTGACATATGCATAGTACAGGGATGGAGACCGCCAGTCACAGGGGCCATCTCCATCCTTATACTACGCATGTGCCAAACGTGCTCCTGCAAGACTTCAGGGCCAGGTGTGAATATGGCTTGTCTGTCATAGCAGCACAGGAGACAGGGAACAGAGCCTCTGGGTGCAACGACACCGCCCTTTATTGCACCTACTGGATAATTTGCATATTTCAAAAAAGCCTTTTTTCTACAGATTGCAATTTCAACTACTTATAAGTGATGACAGATGCCATTTAACTCACGCAGAAATACAAATGTGAAAAGTGGAAGTACACTAAAAGTCTAAGGCTACTTTCACACTGGCGTTTTGGCTTTCCGTTTGCGAGATCCGTCATGGGCTCTCACCAGCGGTCCAAAACGGATCAGTTTTTGCCCTAATGCATTCTGAATGGAAAAGGATCCGCTCAGAATGCATCAGTTTGCCTCCGTTCAGTCACCATTCCGCTTTGGAGGCGGAGACCAAAACGCCGCTTGCGTTTTGGTGTCCGCCTGACAATGGAGGAAAACGGATCCGTCCTGACACACAATGTAAGTCAATGGGGACAAATTCCGAAAAACAAAAAGGCGTGCAGGCTTACCAAAATAGAGTTTCCAGCTACTGGGCTAAAGTCTATGTCCTTCTGAGAGCTGTAGTTGCCCGTCTGCGGGAACACAAACTGTGTTACCACTTTACTCCCCTCCTGTTGGCTCACGACCTCTGAAGCTGGAAGAAGACTTCCGTCAGTTTTGGTCTGCGTCATCAATTCCGGTATGGATCCGTTTGTGCCCAGAGTAACTGAAGGTGTTAAAGTTGTGGAATCAATAGTAAGGTTATTTGTGGATGTAAGTGCATGAATGTCCTGGTTTGATCCTCTCATTGACAAAGAAGCCAAGGAGCCTAAGGCCTCTGAATTTACCGTCTGTACATCATCCAGCTGCTGAAGAATGGACGCTGCTGCTCCTAGCAGGAGGGAGCTCTCCAGGCCGCCGTTGTTCTCATTGTTGGACACCAATACCAAGGGGTCGACAGGATGGACCAGAGAGTTATTGTTGGCCGACAGGTTGCCTCCTAACGTAGATCTTACAGAAGACACATCAATGGTCAATATTCCAGAGTTAACCAGGGTCAGGTCAGCAGAGATTCCCGACCCATTCGAGGACACGTTGGTGAATAGAGAGGAGAGGTCCAGGTTACTTAAGTCACTCTGTCCAGAGTTTGTCAGTTCACTACTGGGAGTGAGGGAACTCGCAGCTTCAAGATCTGTAATACATAAAAGAAAATATTACAACTAAAATAAATTAAACTTTCATGTATTTATGAACCTTATAGAAAGGAAGTCGATTCCACTTAGATGTGTTTTTTGTAGGACAACCCCTATCCACAGGGCAGAAGAAGAGGATAAGGCTGAATTCACATTTCCGTGGAACACGGTCCGCGAGATACCGGACTGGCATCCTGCTGAGTGCACGGCGTCATTGGTTGCTATGACGCTGTGCGCTTCGTGCCGCCGCTGGTGTACAGTAATACCCGCGTATAGATCATGACGCCGTGCGCTCCTGCACTCAGCGTAATGCCAGTCCGGTATCTCGCGGACCGTGTTCCACAGACTTGTGAATTCAGCCTAAGGGACAAGTGTCTGACTTGCAGGGGTGCAGCTGCTGGGGCCAGAGGTCGCACTACATTTTTTCCAGAAGAGTAAAAATAGTCCCCTTTTACAAATTTGAGGATTATTTTTAAGCAGAGGAGGACAAATTTTGAGGTAAAATGATATATATAATGCATATGCCCACATAACGTTATGAGGCTGATATTTCTGCACGGAACCATTGCTAGTCTCCCATGCAGAAATAAATATATCCAACATCATACACTAAACATAAGACCACTGCCGCCACACACAGGGCCCGCCTGACGCTGCTATATACATATTACATACACAGCTTTACCACATGCCCATTACACAGATCGTTTACTATATACACATTACACACACAGCCCTGCTACATATCCATTACACAGATGGAACTACTTTGTGCACATTACAGACAGAAAACTGTACAATAGACTGGTTACACTGACATAGCTCTGCTTTTTACACACCTTCCATACATAAAGTACCTCTGCATTCTCCACCAGCAAAGTCCTACACGGAGCCTGTGTTCCCCTAACTCCTCCCACACACATGGCTGACCACATGACTGACATCACCACAGGTCCTGTAACCACAATGTAGTGTTTAGTCCTGACTCTGGAGCTGCTCCTGGTGAGAGAGATGTCCGTGAGGGGCGGGGCTTGTTGAGAGAGGGGCGGGGCTTCACGTGTGCCGAACCTGGCAGCTTCTTACAGCGCTCCCGACTAGAAAAAGACCATGCGTAAAAATATGCACGAGTCTTTTTCCAGAGAGTAAAATGGCCTGAACAGGCGTCTGACGCTTCTACAGGCGTTATTGCGACCTCTGGTTGTGGACCTCACCAATGGAGAATGGGGGCCCTGAGCTCCCCCATTTCAAATAAAGCAGTGGTACAGCATGTCTGCTGCTGCTCCATTTAACTCTAAGGGACTTCTGGAGATGACAGCCCGTCTTAGGCAGTCCCACAAAGCTGAATGGAATGGAAGCGTGGATGTTTGACCACCACTCCATTCAAACCGGTGAACACTGGGAGCCTGTTCTTGAACAGTGGGGGCCCAGAAGTTGGACCCCTGCCGAACACACACTTATCCCTACCTTGTGGATAGGAGATAAGTGCCTTTCATGGGACAAATCCTTTAAAGCTAATACAATAATGCAGGAAACATACCAAATGCATTAAGGTTTTTTTCTAGTCAGTCACTAAAAGCTTGAGTTTTGTTACAGGCAATGAACCTACCCTGGCCGTGCTGTTTAACCATGTGAGATTTTAGGCTCTGCTTGGAAGTAAATATCTTGCTGCAGTTAGACACTGAACAACGTGTCTTCGAGGCGTCCACATCTTGAAGGTGCTTTTTGGAGTGGATGTACAGGCTGCTTCGGGCCGAGAACTTGGCGCCACAGCCTGAGAGGGAACGACAGGTGAACAAAATGGGAAAGACAACATAAACCATCATCCGTCATCCAGATTACATCTACTACTAAACAGACACAAACATCAGCAGGGTCATCACAACCCAGATACGGGTCACATATATGTAGACTTACCATCTACGGGGCACTCAAAAGGTTTGGTGCCCAGGTGAGTAATTTTGTGACCTTTTAAGTGCTCCGCTCGTGTGAATGACTTTCCACAGCCTTCTACAGGGCACGGATAACGTCTGTCGTCTACATGTTTCCTTGAAGAAAATGCAATATGAACAATGAACAACATTAATGACAATATACTGCTTAACTAATTAGTAACAACTGTAAATCATTATTATTATACACAGTACGTATACCTTTCCCATGACTTTAAAGGGGTTTTCAGCTTTGGGACATTGTTCCGGCTCCCTTCACTGGCCTTATAGTCCCCATCCTGCTGGACGGATGGGGCCACCTGACCTGGAAATGACTTGGGCACATGTGACAACTGAGACCAGTCATTGACTTCAGCAGTGCACATGAACCCATCCAGAAGTTTACAGGACGGTGACTGGGAGACCAGTGAAGGGAACCAAAACTGAGCAACAGGGAGGAGAGTAGGATTTATTTCAAGCGCCCACAGTTAGAAATGTCCCGAAGCTGAACCACCTCTTTTTGGCAGATCCAGCGCTAGACATAGATGTCATGGTGATCAGCCGGTATATACAGAACACCAACTACAGACATCTCCTATTTAAGGTCCTGCAGCTGTGCAATTCAAAAGGGTGTACGTTTCTATATGTAGAATATGCATCTAAAATTACTTATAAAAGTGCAAAAAGTGATACATCCAGCAGTGAAGGCCACGGAAATACTACAATATTTTGAGATAAATCCATGTTTAATTCCTCATATATATATATAAGGAAACCTCGACTCCTTACACAGAGCGAACCCCATGTTTTCAGGTTAGGGCGGTGGAGGAATTTCATTATGGATTCCATTAGAACACAATGTTAGGGTCCATTCAGACGTCCGTAGTGCATTGCGGATCCGCAATACACCCGGCCGGCACCCCCATAGAACTGCCTATTCTTGTCCACAATTGCGGACAAGAATAGGACATGTTCTATTTTTTTCTGGAGCTGCGGACCGGAAGATCGGGGGCGCGCTGCAGGAAAGGCGGAGAGCACATAGTGTGCTCTCCGCATCCATTCCGTCCCCCATAGAGAATGAATGGGTCCGCAAGTGTTCGGATGCAGACCCATTATACGGACGTGTCAATGAAGCCTAACGGAAATCTGTGTCGGAATGCAAAACGGAAGCCAATAAGAGGCATTCCGTTATGCATTCCGACAGATTTCCGTTCTAATGGAATCCATAACGGAATTCCTCCACCGCCCGAACACTGAACCCGTCGAGTTCGCTCATTCCCATTTATGATCAATAGTGGGGTGGGAGTCCAACTTCTGGGACCCTGGCAATGAGAATGAATCCCTCTATAGTATTTTACTGCACAAAGGCACCCAGGGCCGTCGAAGTGCATGGCAACTGCATCACAGGGCCACCTGAATGGGGTCTGCTGCAGCCAGGTAGCGCCGCTGTTCCTGAATCAGCACTGCGCCCCCTTCATTCTCAAGGTCAGTAAGGGGTCACAGACGTCTGACTCCCACAGTATCTTTGCAATATGCCATCACTTTAATAAAATGCGAACACCCCTTTAACATAAGCCAGAGAAAGCAACTAACACCACATGCTAAATTTCAATATCTTTAATAACTTATTACAAAACATGATCTTTGCTTTGTGATGGTGAGACATGGCAGGTACAAGATACCTTTTATGTCTTAAGAGCTTGGACATGCTTGTGAAGGATGAGCCGCAGCTTTCAAAGTCACAAATAAAAGGTCGTTCACCTGAAACAAGCAAAATCCAGAAATCAATGACTCTGAACACAGATAAGGCTATGTTCACACCGGCGTAAGACATTCCAGCATACCAGTATAGCTGGACACCAATGGGGCCCGCCGGATTCCTATTAACTATAATGAGTCCGTTGGGCTTCCAGCATGAACAGAATACTGGAACGCCGTATTCAGAAGTGAACGTAACCCAACAATCAGTCGTTATGTGAAAGATCATAAAAGGTGCAAATTAGCTGGAGGGACCACCGCGTATAGAAACTCTCAACCAATAAGCAGAAATGGAAGGCACAGAGTTAGGCTCCATTCACACGTTCGCAAAATGGGTCCGCATCCGTTCTGCAATTTTGCGGAAAGGGTGCGGACCCATTCATTCTCTATGGGGACGGAATGGATGCGGACAGCACACAGGGTGCTGTCTGCATCCGCAATTGCGGAGCGCGGCCCCGATCTTCGGGTCCGCAGCTCCGCAAAAGATAGAACATGTCCTATTCTTGTCCGCAGCTTGCGGACAAGAATAAGCATTTCTATGGGGGTGCCGGGCTGGTGTGTTGCGGACCCGCAATTTGCAGGTCCGCAACACACCACGGACGTGTGAATGGAGCCTTAGAGTCCTACACCCGGCCGGCACCCCCAAAGAACTGCCTATTCTTGTCCGCAATTACGGACAAGAATAGGACATGTTTTATTTTGTTCTGGAGCCGCGGACCGGAAGATTGGGGGCACACGCCGGAAATGTGGATGCAGACAGCACACTGAGTGCTGTCCGCATCCATTCCTGCCCCCTAAAGAATGAATGGGTCCGCAATTTGCGGAACGGATGCGGACCCATTCTGCGGACGTGTGAATGGACCCTTAATCTGCAGAGCAGCTGAAAACTAGCAGTCAGCCTGCAGACCAGTAAGAAGTCTGTGTTTACAGCAGCCTGTATTCTGTCAGTTGGATGCAAAGAGCAACTTGCTGAATCCACATTCACACGTCCGTTCTGTGCCCCTGCAAAAAAATAGAACATGTCCTATACTTGACCATTCTGCGGACAAGAATAGCCAGTTCTTACAGATGGCAGGACGTTTCATTCTGCAAAAACAGCTACGGCTGTGTGCATGAGCTCTTACTGGGACGAAAGGTGGACATACACAGTCTAAAGTTGATTAAAATAGACAATTTCAACCAAAATTAACGCTCACTTGAGCAAATGACATTTGTCATGTAGAGAAAGTTAATGAAAGGATCTTCCTAATGTATTGATTCTCCATATTGCCTCTGTTGCTGGCTGGATTTATTTTTCTATCACCTATCACATCATACATTGCTTATTTCCATGGTCATGACCACCATACAATCCATCAGCAGTGGTCGTCCTTACACCAGCCTATGTGACCTTACATGATCCCAGCCACCAAAAAGGCCAGGACTTTTTCCTATATTGTGCAAGCACGATCTCCACTGATGGATTGCAGGGTGGTCGTAACCATGGAAACGAGCCGTGTATAATGTGATGGAAAAATGAATCCAGCAAAGGAGGCAACATGGAGAATCACCATACATTAGGAAGTGCCTTGTATTAAACTTTCTTGCTGAAGGGACACAACCCCTTTAAAGATGTGAGCCCAATAACAGCATTAGATGAGGGAATTGCCATTTATGCGAGTTCATTATACAACCCTGCTGTTATACACGGAGCTGGTCTGTGAGGCGATGACATACGTACCTGTATGACTGCGTAGATGTATTTTCAGCCGGCACGCCTTATCGTATTGCTTATTACAGCCTGGGAAAGAGCAGATGAACTGTTCCTGCTCCCGTACATGCGCTCTGTGATGGGAGAATAATGCAGTCACTGTAATAAAACTCTTGTCGCAACCTACAAAGAACAAAAGTGTTCAGTCTCAAAAATGGCAACCTTCAATCCTCAAGACCAGACAACATGACAGCAACTGAGCAATGAATCGTGATCAGGAATCTACCGTGTATAAAGCTACAATGCGGACCCATGTGGCCCTGCGCTGGTGTAACACAAACCTACAGTCAGGAGCCATCTTTACCCTCCTTGCTACGATTACATATATTTTTTTTTTTCAAGGGGTCACAGGGAAGAATGAGTAGTAGACAGAGAGGGAGACGACCCCAGAGGCTTAAGGAGCGGTGCGGCCTCTTCAAACGGGTATTCAGCAGGGTGTCGAGTCAGACCCCCGCCCCACCCACCAGATATTGATAACCTATCCCGAGGCCCCCCACCCACCAGATATTGATAACCTATCCCGAGGCCCCCCACCCACCAGATATTGATAACCTATCCCGAGGCCCCCCACCCACCAGATATTGATAACCTTTCACTAGAATAAAAAATCTAAACTAAGCATACAGACGTGTAGAGCGGCGCCCAGGGATCTCCCTGCACTTACTGTTCTCCCTGGGCGCTGCTCCGTTCTCATGCTATAGGCTTCGGTAGCTTCAGATTTTCGGCTCAACTGGGAGGAGCCTGCCGGCGTCTCCTTCTCCCAGGCTGTAGCGCTGGCCAATCGCAGCGCTCAGCTCATAGCCTGAGAGTTTTTTTTCCTCTCAGGCTATGAGCTGAGCGCTGCGATTGGCCAGCGCTACAGCCTGGGAGAAGGAGACGCCGGCAGGCTCCACCCAGTAGAGCCGAAAATCTGAAGCTACCGGAGCCTATACCGGGAGAACGGGTCAGCGCCCAGGGAGAACAGTAAGTGCAGGGAGATCCCTGGGCGCCGCTCTACACGTCTGTATGCTTAGTTTAGATTTTTTATTATAGTGAAAGGTCCTCTTTAATGTTGAGATGCTCCATATTAAAGAGACCCTGGCACTGCCTGCCACATAATTGTGCAGATTCATTTCTTAAAAAATAAAAAGTTGTGCTATTCCTCTGTTATTCCTCATAGAAGTGTATAAATAAATGGTCAACCAGTTACCATTCCCCATGTCACCAGGATGTCTGCCAGCACTGACAATATAAAGGGACGTGGCCCTCTGACAATGGGAATACTAACGCCCGTTTGCAGTTAATACATTTCCAGGAGGTATACCAGAGGAACAGCACAATGCAGGGATCTAAGGGAGGATGCTGCAGAATTATTTAATAGGAAATACAAGTATTCACTAAAACTTTCTGAGCCGGAGTCTCCAAACTGCAGCATCGCCACCTTGACAAATCTCCAATATACTTTGTACTTTGGAGTACAGTACCATTTTCAAGATCACTGCTTGCAGTCAGTGAATGTAACCATTCTTGATTTCATCCAGCAGCTGACAACGCACAGACCTCAAGTGTCTCACAGCTGAGGGTTTGCTACAGCTGCGTCCAGTCTAGACAATTCTCTGCAAGATACACGTCAACAGCGCCAATCTCTCTCCTGTCCTGACAGTTTGCTACAATGTATCAGCGCAGGTAAAGCGGAGTCCAAGCACACAGAGTGCGGTCTGGACTGGATATACCTGTAGCATATTCTCTCTGGACGGACTTTCGGCCTCTGAATGTAATCACAGCAAGCAGAGATCTTAATAGAGGCAAGGAATCGATGCAGTGGAGCTGCTGTTCACCTGACGCACGCCCCGCGTCAGACACTGGATGACGGCTGCTTATTTAGGGTACTTTCACAATTTCGGCAGAGGATTCCGGCAATCCGGACGCAAACGGATGGGAGACCGATCCGGATGCGAATCCGTCTGACAAATGCATTGCAATACCAGATCCGTCTCTCCCAAAAAACGGGTCCGGTATAATTATATTTTTTTGCATTTTTAAAGGTCTGCGCGAGATCCGTTTTGCCAGAACACTTAAAGGGTTTCTATCACTTCGTATGACATAATTAGCTGTCAGACACTAGCGATCCGCTAGTGTCTGCTCTGGCCAACCATCCTAATATAAGAGCTTTTTGGGCAGCCGTTTTGCTAAAAAAAAGAACTTTTATAAATATGCTAATGAGCCTCTAGGTGCTATGGGGGCGTCATTAGCACCTAGAGGCTCCGTCTACCTTCATACACAGCCACCGCCCAGCGCGTCCCTCCAGCCCGCCCATCTCCTGCTGAATGCGATCCTCCGTGTGACGCAGCGGACGAATTCTCGCGCATGTGCCGTGCGCAACTGTATTCGGCGCATGCGCAGTGAATGTCTGACCGCTTCCCTGCTCAGACATCTCCACTGCGCCTGCGCCGATGACGTCATAGTGCTCCAAGGAACAAGCGCAGTGGAGATGTCTGAGCAGGGAAGCGGTCAGACATTCACTGCGCATGCGCCGAATACAGCCGCGCATGCGCGAGAATTCGTCCGCTGCGTCACACGGAGGATCGCATTCAGCAGGAGATGGGCGGGCTGGAGGGACGCGCTGGGCGGCGGCTGTTTATGAAGGTAGACGGAGCCTCTAGGTGCTAATGACGCCCACATAGCACCTAGAGGCTCATTAGCATATTTATAAAAGTTCTTTTTTTATCAAAACGGCTGCCCCAAAAGCTGTTATATTAGGATGGTTGGCCAGAGCAGACACTAGCGGATCGCTAGTGTCTGACAGCTAATTATGTCATACGAAGTGATAGAAACCCTTTAATACCGGATCCGGCATTCCTGCAAGTGTTCAGTATTTTTGGCCGGAGATAGAACTGCAGCCCCTGTGACGGAACTCAATGCCGGAAAACAAAAACGCTAGTGTGATAGTTCCCTTACAATAAAACAAAAATTGCCGCCGCCGCAGACATCGCCTCCCCGTCAGGGTGTCCACACGCTCCGCCATCTCTATCCTACGCCATTATTTCACAGTAAAGCCGCCATATAATCCATCCCGGACACGTACCATCAAATTCACACTTGTACGGCCTCTCAGGCTCAAAATGCGTCCTCCTATGCGCGCTCAGCTTGGTGGCGGTGGGGAAGGCCTCGCCGCAGGCGTCGCAGCGGAACAGGTTCTCCTGCTCGTGGGCCTTCAGGTGGGCTTTGAGGTTGTAGACGGTGGTGAAGCTCTTGCCGCAGCCGGGGGCGTCGCAGGAGAAGGGGCGCTGCTTGTCGTGGGACTGCAGGTGGCGCTTCAGCTTGTACAGGGTGGTGAAGGACCAGCCGCAGTTCTCCACCTGGCACTTGTAGGGGCGCTGCTCCTCCGTGTGGCTCAGTAAGTGCACCTTCAGCTGCTGCTTACGGTCGAAGGCCTTGGCACAGCCGGGCTCAGGGCAGCGGAAGACCAGCAGCACCCCCTTCCTGGCAAGGTCCAGGGCCTCCCCCAAATTCACCTGCAGCTCCCCAATGTCCCCCACCAGGAAGCCGGCCACCTGCTCGTCCACAGGGTCCCTCAGCACCATGTCCTCCAGGCCCTCGGAGAAGCCGTGCTGGGCCCCGGAGCTGCTGCCGGGCTCCCCCTGCGGGGACAGCTCTGACACCCAGCTGGGCTGAGGGGTGGCCGGCGCGCTGCTACTCCCAGTCCGAGGCTGCGGCCTCCCCGCGCCCTCCGCCGCCTCCCCCCTACTTCCTCCCAGGGTCAGCAGGCCGTTCTCCAGCAGCACAGTCACGTAGCCGGGGAGAGCCAGCTCCGAGGACGGGCTGGGTCTCGGTGGCGGAGGGGGAGGCGGTGCTTCCAGGGCCTGCGAGATCCCGGGGGCCACGGAGCCCAGGTTGACCACCATGTAGATGGGACGTAAACTAGCTCCGTCTTTACGGAGGCCGATCTTCTCCTCGTCGTCCTCCGCCGCCTCGGCCAGCGCTTCTCCCTCAGGGAGCCCGGAGCCGCCATCTTTCTGCCGCTGCCCCGTCGGCCCCTGGATTTCCATCTTGGTGTCCCTGTAGCATGTAGATCGCGCGGACGGAGACGGGCGGCTCACCGAGAGGGCGATGAGCGCACAGCGCGTATCCATGCGCCGACTCTGGGGTTGCTTAGCAACGGGCGGTCAGGACTATTTTTTTTAGTGTGTGACCACATATTTAGTCACAGGCCGTAGATTTAAAGGGAAACAATGGCCTATTGCTTAAATCATGTTTTAACATATATTTAAAGAATTGTTATTTTTAACCCCTTCTACCCCAGGCTGCTTTTCTCCTTCCCGATCCAGGCCAAATCTGACAGGTGTCTATATAGTAATATTTTCGGAACACTTTTAGGCATCATGCACATGGCCGACCGTGACCCGTATTGCGTCCCGCAATATGCTACCCATATCACTTGTCCTATTATTGTCCGCATTGCGGACAAGGATAGGACTATTCTATTAAGGGCCAGCTGTTCCGTTCTGCATAATACGGAATGTACACGGACGTTATCTGTATTTTCACTTGAATGGGTCCGCAATCCGGAGCTGCGGTGCGGAACGGAGGCACGGAAGCACTACGGAGTGCTTCCGTGGTGTTTCTGTCCCTGCGTCCGCACCGCCAAAAAATTGAACAAAAACATGGGTCTTGTTCAGTCCCGGCCGCCGCACGAATGTTGCCCGTGCATTGCTGTCCCCAATGCGTGGAACGGCCGTGTGCATGAGGCCTTACTCCGTGTGCATTCTCTTTCCGTATGTCCGTTACGCCAAAAAATAGAACTTGTCCTATTATTGTCCGCATTGCGGACAAGGATAGGACTATTCTATTAAGGGCCAGCTGTTCCGTTCCGCATAATACGGAAATGCACACGGACGTTATCTGTATTTTTTTTGCGGACTGCAAAATACATACGGTGATGTGCATGAGCGCTAAGATGGATGGTGATACCTCATAAAATAGTTATGAACATCCACCATGTGTCTACTTTATGTTTGCATCATTTTGTAAATGTCAATTTTTTTACAACTTTAAGAAAATTTCCAAAACCCTCTTTCTATAGGACCAATTCAGTTCTGAAGTCACTTTGAGGGGCTTACATAATAGAAACCTCCCATAAATGACCCCCATTTTAAAAACGACACCCCTCAAGTTATTCAAATATAATTTTACACATTTTTGTTAACCCTTTAGGTGTTAAAGAATCAAAGGAAAATTAAAAAAAGTCCCTTTTTTTTGCACATTTTAATCAACTTTACTGTAACACAGCAAGGGTTAACAAACCTCACCATTTATTATCCCGATTCTGCAGTTTACAAAAACCCCTCACATGTGGTCATAAACTGCTGCATGGGCACACCGTAGGGCTCAGAAGGGAAGGAGCGCCATATGGATTTTGGAGGGCAGAGTTCACTTGGATAAATGTCGCTTTACCCCCAAATTTTTCCATCTTCACAAGGTAACAAGAGAAAATGCACGCCTCAATTTGTTACCCATTTTCTTATGATTACAGGAACATCTCATATGGGCTCGTATACTGTTGTATGGGCACGTGGCAGGGCTTAGAAGAGAAGGAGCGCTATACGGATTTTGGAGGGCAGATTTCACTGGAATAATTTTCGAGCGCCATGTAGCCTTTGAAGAGAGCCTAAGGCACCCCAACAGTGAAAACCCCCAAAAGAGTGACCCCATTTTGGAAACTACTCCCCTTAGGCTACTTTCACACTTGCAGCAGCAGGGTCTGGCAGGCTGTTCCTGCAGGGGAGCAGCCTGCCGGATCAGTGATAACAACTAGCCCACCGTGCCGTCAGAAGCCCGAGGTCCAGCCGCAGCACAACAAGCAAGCTGAGAGGCGGCCGGACAAAAACCGCAGCGTGCTGTAGTTTTTGTCCAACGTAGGAGATCAGCAATTAGAAATTTTACTATACTACTATATTGTATAGTAAAAGTCTTAAAAAACAAACTAGTGGACATTGTAGCCTCCCAAAAAGTAAAAAAAAGTTTTTGTCCGCATCTGATCCGCAAAAAACGCCCAGTCACTTCAATGGGGCTGCCAAAGATGCAGACAGCGCACCATCTACTATCTGCATCCGTGAGTCTATTCTTCGGCCCTGTTCTATTATTGTCTGTTTTGTGGACAAGTATAGGACATTTTTATAGGAGAAAAAAAAATGTCAGGAGACTCTCGGACGGTATCCGTGTTTTGGGGATCCGAGATTTGCGGACTGCAAAAATGGATGCGATCATTTGCAGGAGGCCTTATTCAAAGTAAGTAAGGAAATAAAATTCTGGCATTTTTAAAAAGCTATATATTTTTTTTATTTTTCTGGCGATTTTCTTGTGCAGGGACTTGTTTTTTGTGGAAAGAGTTGGCATTTTGTATTGGTACCATTGGTACATATGATTTTTTTGATAGCTCGATATTACACTTTTTGTGTGGGCAAGGTGAATTTAGAAAAACGGCTGCTTTGGCACCGTTTTTTAATTTTTTTTATAGTGTTCACCTGATGGGGTGGATCATGTGATATTTTTATACATCAGGACATTACGGATGCGGCGATATCTGATATGTCCATTTTTTTATTATAATAAAAAAATTGAGGAGAAAAGGGAAATAGTTTTTACTGGAAACTTCTTTTTATTTCTATATTCTTTTTTATTTTTACCTTTTCTTCACTTTTTTGTCCCAGTATGGGACTTCAACATTTTAGGGTCTGATCCCTGTTTCAGTGTAGCACAGGCATCAGCAATCTTCAACACTCCAGCTGCTGTGAAACCAAGCAAACATGCTCGGCTGTTCTTAGAACTCCTATAAAAGTGAATAGAGCACGCTGGGAGTTGTAGTTTTACAAAACCTGGAGTGCCGGAGGTTGCCGATCCCTGGTGTAGCACAATACATGTTGTACTACATTGAAACATTGTTTCACAATTTCATACATGGCAATTTTTTTTATTTTATTGAAACGCTCCCCAACAATGATCCCCTCTCCATTGCAGAAGTAATAAGCGTCTGATACGGGATCCTTTTTCTTATGATCAGCGGTCGGATTCCCCTATCCTTTCATTCTCAGGAGAGATAAGCCGGCGCCAGGTATGACTGCCAGCTGCCTATCCTTCTCCCCCCATTGAGAACACAGGCATCCTCAGTCAAGCCAAGAAAGCATGCATGTAGACAATATGGAAGGTGTACGGGCAAGGACAAAGATCGTGCTCCAAATACAAATTGTCCCCTTTTGTTTCTCCTGCAGGAGGGAGAATACACATTTACAGGGGCGCAGCTCTAGGGGTGCTGAGGTAGCAGACGTACCCATGCTCAAAGATCCCTTTGCTCTATGAGGCGGCACCCAGCATGGTGGGAGTTGTAGTCTCACGGCTAGAAAGCCACAGGTTGCACACAATCGTTTTAAGGCAATTTTTAGTGAGCCTTAAAAACAAACAAAAAAAAACAAAAACTTTGCATTCCATTTATTGAAACTCAAGTCCACAAAAACACCAAAAAAGGCCACCTTTTTTGGACTGGTTGTTTTCACTTTCAGGCACTAGGGGGCACAACAGTCCTGTTCTAGAACTGGGGAGGGGGGGGGGGCTGAGCTGGAAATCTTTAGGGAAAGGGTGTGTAGCGGAATATTGCCAGAGTCTTGTCAGCGACGGGAGCTCTCACAGCAACACCCATGATTAAAGCCATAAACCTGGCTCCTCGCTGCAGTGAGAGAATCGCGCCCAGCACCCCCCACCGACAGAGCTTTGTATAATGTCATGAAATTAGAGCAATCCCATAATATAATTTGTTGGACCCGCTCCCTTTCCAAACAACCAATATGGCCGACCCTTTCCCCCTCTATGTCCTGAACCTGTCCATGGAACTCATTATACCTAGGTTATTTCTTTTGGATAAGCAGCTGCCAGGCATCCCTGGCTCTGCTCATCTCCAGAAATAGAATATGGGCCCATGCAGATGAACTTAAGGGCTCTGTGTCGATATTGCGGACCGCAATCTGCCAGTCCGCAATATAAGGGCAACTGGTAGTGTGCACTCTGTGCTGTGGATGGACAATCCACAAGATACCCCGAAAGATAGGACATGTCCTTATCTTTTGCCGAGCAGAGGCACGGATCGGAAGCCCACAGAAACACTCCGAATCGCTTCCGTGGGCTGTCTGGTCCGTGTTTCAGCACTGCAAATGATAGGACACATCACATTCAAGTCAATGGGTCCACATCGGCAGCACGGAGTGCATGCGGCTGGTGCCCGTGCATTGCGTACCGCTTTTTGTGGTATACAGCAAGGGCACGGAGCCCTTACATTCGTCCGAATGAGCTTCAAAGTGTTTCCGATCCGTGCCTCCACTCCACAAAAGATAGGTAAGACTTCACCTTCGGTCGGATTGCGGACCCATTCAAGCAATTGGGTCCGCAGCATGAACTGCACATGGCCAGTGCCTGTAAACCCTTATATTGCAGATCCACCGTTTCCAGTCCGCAGAACGGGCATGGAGCCCTTACATTCATTGGCATGGAGCCCTTAGGCTTTGAACATATCACTGTCCCCCAGTTCATGGCTCTCAGCGATACGGGCCCCCGATCAGAGGACTGAGCAGCCATTTCTGAAGTCCATTTTTACATCTTATTCGTGTTGTTTAACCCTGTAAATGCTCAGGACCAATGATCATCGTTAAGGTATAAAATGATAGAAAAAAAAAAAGATGGCGGACTGAGCATGTATGAAACGATTATTCATGATTTAATGGTCTCGAGAAGAATTCTCCAGTTTACTATCAATATATGGAAAATGGAAGAACACCGAGCACAATTTTCGGACAGAAGAGGCAATCGAGACGGACTGAATTTGCATCGGTGGCGGTCAGGAACTTCCGCCTAGTCACTTCTCACGTAGAGCTACGTCCAGCACGCTCCTGTCCCGTATCTCATAGGGCAGCGTCACTCTCAGATTTCGATCCTCCTCCATAGTGCGAGTAATCGTATCGTACGCGTTACTGTTGCCTGACCAACAGCGGCGGGCCACCTGCGAAGAGAGAAATACATATTCTTAAAAAGGAACTGTCACCCTAAAATCATTTCTATCGGTTATCGGCAGATAACAGGGCGAAAGATTCTACCGCACAGCAAGCGGTCACGGCTGCCGCATTGACTCGCCTGGCGAGGACTACTCCAGGCTTATAGTTCCCAGGGACTGACTCATTATTAGAAAATGCTCGTTACTGAATGTCCTGGCCGTCCAATAACCAAAAATGGTCAGGATGACAAATTATTAATCCGATCTCATGAAATATCTCAGGGCATCGCACTCCTAAAATTGGAAACACGTTAATTCTGCATCAAACCGACCCCGTTGGACACGTCCCAGCTCAGCATAGTTTTAGCATTTTGCTCAGCCTCTGGAGATCCGTCCAGCACTAGACCAAAGCCGCCGTTGATGACCTCGCCCCTGCAAGGAAGCCAAAAATCGGAATTAAAAGCCTAGAAAGGGATTCATCAGAGATGCAGAGTTCATCTAAGACAAACATGTTCCCCCCAGATGAAGCCGGTGCCTGAACTCTGCCTGTTCCCACACATTGCCGACACAGATGACCCAGAGCTCCTAAGAGATATCTAAATGATAAAGTAATATCTGAACACGACCTTAAAGCTGTAAACGGCTGCAGCCCTTTTTTCTTTCACCAATTTTTACACCAGATTTGTCAACATCTGCTCATTCAAACCCTGAAATGTGCATCAAATGTGATATCTCCCGGTCTCCTCCCCAGCCTACAAGCTTGCGTGACGTTCCCTGTGCTTTCCTCGTGGCCCAAGTGTGAGCATGTAATTACACGGTGATAATTTAAGGTGAAAAGGTCCTGGCAGGGCCCTAGGTCCTTATATATATATATATATATACTTCTGTTTCATATTTTCCAAGACTACTCACCCCAAAAAAAAACAGTGTATACCACACTACCGTCATGACCCAGAGCCAATTCACAACAACCACGCCGTTCACTCACCAGCCAACGCCGCCTCCATTGTGAAGAGCAACCCATGTGGCCCCTCGGAAGGAATCTCCCACAAAGTTCTGTACCGCCATATCTGCAAATATAGGACATTGATCAATTGCTGTCAAATATGGAAGCCAAGACTGGACCAAAAAAAATTATAATAAAATACAACACAAAAAAGAGTCCATTAGGCACAAACAACATCATGGCTCCAAGGATTTCAGGTCTGGAAAGTCTCTTTGAAAAAGGGACCTTTACCAAGAAGACATGTAGGCCATTTTTAGACTCTTTTGCAATTTCAGCCCATGCAACACCGCCATATAGTCACGAAACATCTCTCCTTTAAAAAGCCTGCATAATACCGCTGCCATTTTGTAATGTTGTGAGGAAGCACCCTTTAGAAGATACAATAACGTTTAAGTTCCGTACAGACCTGCGCAGTAGGCGGATCCATCATACACGTTGGAGGTTTCTCTGTAAGGGCTATCTGTTCCGCTCACATCGTGATGATCCCGGCTAATCACCACCGGAGCCTGAGGAGTAATCGGTACACGGCAATAATTATATGGCGTTAGGTATGAGGAGGGGGCACAAGCCCTGAGCACAAGAGCCCACCTTCACTTGTCCTGTGGCCACCGCTCTATTAATGGACACAGCTATGGAAACCCTCCCTTTCTGGTCGGAGTATAAAATTCTTGCTTGAGAACCAACAACCTGAAAAATAAAATATACCTACTTATAACGTTATTTCCCTTGATAATAAGCTGGTCACAAGGTGTCCTCCTGCTGTGACCCCCGGAGATCTGTGGGGGAAGGAGACCTGGCACTAAGTGTTCAGTTTCCCTGCAGCGCCACCACTGGGCGAATGAAGCATTACACAGTGTCCATTCACGTCAATGGGCTGGCTGTGTAATGAAGGACAGGTCCTCCAGAGCCAGAGACGCGCTGTCCCCTTTACCAAGAGATGAAGACCCTAAACCTAAACAAAAGGGCCCCTCGAATAATCCCCTAATAGGGTGTATGAGACCTAAAAGGGACCAAGTCTGAGTTTTCATTGGTAAGAGGTTCTCCGGGAATAATGATTCCTTTGGAAGTGCCCCCAGCCTGCCGCTCCGGTCCTCGGCCCTGCCTCCAGCATATCCTGGTCCCCGCACAGCGCTTACATCTGCCACAGCAGGGCCGTAGTCATACGCCCTGCTGCGGGGACATGCCGCTTGTGGCCACATCATTGGCTGTAGGGGAACAGGTGACCATGTCCATTCTGCAGCGGATGTAAACACTGCGCGGGGACCGGAACGTGGGTTTATATTGGTGACCTGTCCTCAGCAATATACTGCTCCCACAATGCACTGCTCTTCGCCAACTGGAAACCAGCAAGATTCCGGATTTAGCTTTGGACAGGAACGGAGAAGAGAAGAGAAGAGAACGCCATGTGACTGGAGATCAGGAGAGGAAAAGGAGGTTTCCTGCAGGAAGTCCCAGGATAAAAGAACCAGAAATTACGTTACCAGTTTGTGTCTCCCGGCCTCTCGGATCCATCGGATGTTATCGCTGTACTGCTTCCTGACCGCATCGCTGACTGAGGAGCAGAAAGATCATGGAGACGGCGTGAGGAATAATAGGTGAATATCCAAAAAACATCCCGGCCAATACCTGAGGAGAGCGACTACAACCCTTGTACAGCGCTGCGGTATACGCCGGCACCACACAGAGATAGAGGCGGAATATAATACACATTGATGCATCCTCAGACTGGTTTAGTTGCTCAGTTTTGGCTCCATCGGTCGGAAACATTATGCAATCTGTCAGGAATGTTCCGTTATTTTAAAGACGACCATTTATAGTCTGGATGACCATGAAATCTACTTATTCATCCGATTAATCTGCACATTGTATCTATAAGTGTATGTTCTATATATCATCCAGATAAACACATTACTTATCCTGTACTGATCCTGAGTTACATCCTGTATTATACTCCGGAGCGGCACTCACTATTCTGCTGGTGCAGTCACTGTGTACATTACATTACTTATCCTGTACTGATCCTGAGTTACATCCTGTATTATACTCCAGAGCTGCACTCTCTATTCTGCTGGTGGAGTCACTGTGTCTGTGTGAAGATCACTCCTAGAGATGAGCGAATTTCCCCAAAATTTGAGTTGGCCGGATTGCCGAATTTTTCCCCAAAAAATTGGCTCGATCCAATTTTTTTTGGCGGCGAATTGCGTAAAAAAAAAAAGTCTATTTTCTGGCTGCAGAGCCTCTATAGTGGTGTAGAACACTGTGGTAGTGAAATAATACTGTGAGTCCGTATGACATGCAGATGACAGGCGTCGCTCTTAGAATCACTGCACACCTCACTTATTTGGGCAGTCACGGGGTCAAAACTGACCAAATAACTGAAGTGTGAACTCAGCCTTACAGGTCGATGTTAGCGCCAAGAAGAAGCACACTCCTTTTACACCGTCGTCAGCTGATTCCACATAGATGTCTACAGAACCTGTTCTATTAAACGCTTATACAAGTAGAGCCCCCGACAGAGTGGAGAGGGTGTCAGCAGTAAGTTTGTGTTGATGTCACTGATTATTTTGCCCTTCCTCTTATCCGTCAGAACAATAACCCCCAAAAAAACGGATCCTGTCTGTGGAGCATCCGCCTTCACTCGGTCAGCATTTGGTCAGTAATCCATCAGTATTGTTATGCAAAAAAAATAAACAGGAGTGGATCCAAAACAGAGATGAGACGTGAATGGAATATTTGCATGTCTTCTGTGTTTTGTACCCACTCCTGCTTTTGGCTACCAAATCATAAGCCAATTCTGATGGGACCACACAGGCCTTACAGCTGCTACACAGACAGGATCCGTTGTGCGTCTCATTTTTCCTACCTTCTGACAGATCAGAAGAAAGGTCAAATAAATGATGATGTCATCCAGGCCGAAAGGCAAAATAGTGGCCCAGTCATTAAGTGGGGAGGGTGGAAGCAGCATGAGGAGACCACAGAGTGGCCCAATGACAGGGTCTCGAGGTGGCGGCAGCATCAGGAGGCCACAGAGTGGCACAATGACAGGGTCTCGAGGTGGCGGCAGCATCAGGAGGCCACAGAGTGGCACAATGACAGGGTCTCGAGGTGGCGGCAGCATCAGGAGGCCACAGAGTGGCACAATGACAGGGTCTCGAGGTGGCGGCAGCATCAGGAGGCCACAGAGTGGCACAATGACAGAGTGTGGAGGTGGGTGGCAATACAAGTACCAGCTAAAGATGGTGGGTGTAATAAGGAGCACTTGGCATCAGGCGGGTGGCAGCATCAGAATAGTAGCTGAGGCAGGCAGCCAGAAGAAACCGGTCTCTTTTGTCAAAGTGTTGGTGTGGCACCATGGATGATCTAGTCTGATGCATCAGGCATTGGTGGGTAGAAATCCTGGCTGATCCATGCCCAATTCATCTTGACAAAGGTCCGTCTCTCCACATTTTTGATGGACAGGCGAGTTCTCCTTGGGGTAACTATGGCCACCGCCGCACTAAACACCTGCTCTGATGCCGCACTTCTGGCCGAGCAGGACAGCTTTTTCACGGCAAACTCTGCTAGTTGCGGCCACAAATCCAGTTTGGCTGCCCAGCACTGTCCCTAGCGCCTGCTGACGTCACTCCCTGCACTAAGTACGCTGGAAAATGGCAGAATCCAAGTCTATTTATAGGGCTGTGACATCACAGGGCTGGCTGGCTGCATGCATGGCATTATGGGTGATCCCGCCTTCCCAGAGTACCTTGCTCCATGTCCTCACATGTGCAGCAGCCATTTTAGGAAAAAAAAATGTGATTCGTTACCACAAATCGTGAGGAAATTCAAATTCGGTGCGAATCGAATTTTTCCTTAAATTCAGATCGAATTCCACTTTGTCAACTTCGATTCGCTCATCTCTAATCACTCCCATTCTTAAAAGGGAACATTGATCTAATTCTCCCAGAATGGACCCGAACGTTCTAAGGGTCGGTTTACCTCCTTCTGCAATCATATCCTCCAGAACAGAGCCTGCAATGTGGTCCGTGACTGCGAGGTCAGACGGATCCGCGGAGGTGCACACCCAACGGAACGGCCCAAAACCCAGTGAGAAGATGTCTCTGGTAAATAAACACAAAGCAACTTAATCCATAGATTGAGAATCCAAACCCAGGAAACTTCCTATTGAAGATTTTTTTTTATTTTTGTTGGGGGGGGGGGGCAGAGGGGCAGATAATGGAATTGCACATTATATAATTCAAGTGCTCACCCCATGATATGTTGCACGTATGATGGGTATCTGAACTCTGTGCCCCTTCCTCCTTTAAGCTCAACATCAGCACCTGTTCGAGGGTCAAAGCGCTCACATTATAAAAGTATATACAATAAACAAAGAATTATGAAAACTTAAAGAAGTTCTCTAGGTTTTGTTAATAAGAGTCCCCAAGGATAAGCAGATGTCAGGTAGTTCAGTTACTTGGAACTCCAGCGATCAGTTATCTAGAAGAACCTAGCTGTAGCTGTTTAGTTTCCCTGCAGTGCCACCGCAGGTGAAATGCAGTATTACATAGTATTAAGTGTGGTCTGTGTAATGCATGGACGCCCCAGGTCCTCCAGAGTGAGAGAAGCTATTTGCAGCTGCTCTTCAGTCCCGATTATAGATTGGGGGGGTTCTCAACGTGGAACCCTATAACCAGAAAACCCATTGAAGCATTGATTCCCACCTCGTACTCACCGGCTCTCTGCGCCTCCAGCAAGAACGCATTTCCGTAGTCCCAGAAAAACATCCCCTTATCGGACAGCTTATTGATTGCAGAGATCTGTCGCCGTAAACTGCGGGCAAGCAGAAGAGGTTCAGGAGACAGAACTAGAATTAGCACCTCGTATGCTACTGTCACGACGGGGAGTGGGGGAAACCCCCCACCGTGCGGGGTAAAAGGGGATCAGCCTGGCGAAAAAGGAGTAATAAGGGAGCAGGTCACCTCCTACAGCATCTCTAATCCTCTCCCTGACTCCTCACCGTATGAGCGGACCCCGATGGTAGGACGGCTCATACTCAGGATTCCTAGAGACCCTTAGGCTCCAGTCACACGTCCGCATTCGTTCCGCAATTTTGCGGAACGGGTGCGGACCCATTCATTTTCTATGGGGTTGGAATGGATGCGGACAGCACACCGTGTGCTGTCAGCATCCGAATTTGTGGAGCGCGGCCCCCGATCTTCAGATCCGCAAAAGATAGAACATGTCCTATTCTTGTCCGCAGCTTGCGGACAAGAATAAGCATTTCTATAGGGGTGCTGGGCGGGTGTGTTGCGGATGCGCAATTTGCGGGTCCGCAACACACCACGGACGTGTGAATGGAGCCTAAGTCGCCCTGGTAATCCCTCACCAAGGAGCCGGGAAGAGACGACCTGTTCATCCCAGTCATGGAGGAACAGGAGTCTCTATCTGAGGCCAGGCTGCAAGGAGAGGGGAACACATACAGCATAAGGAGATGGCAGGTAAGTGAGACCAGTAACACACTTACCTGCCACAGACACACTGACTGGAACCTGTGCACTAGTGCTGGTGTCCACACCAACATAAAAGGACACAGCACACACCACAAACCACACAGGAACCCAGGATACCATAGCTGCAATAAACATGAGACAGGGGAATGTCTAGCAAACATGACACCAAACATGTAACACCGAGCTAGACATATAAACACCCTGAACATAACTCCATATAAATAGGGACAGGAAGGGAAGGAGACACCGGGATGACATTGATGACCACAAGGGTGGCCCTCACTGGACAGATGGAACACCCTGGACTGGAGCAGAGCTCCAGCACCAACCACAGCTGAAGTACAACTGACTCCAGCCAGGAAACCACAGGGGATAAAACCCTAGTGACCACACCCAGTCAGGGAGTTAACCCTTAGGCCCCTTTCACACGGGCGAGTATTCCGCGCGGATGCGATGCGTGAGGTGAGCGCATTGCACCCGCACTGAATACTGACTCATTCATTTCTATGGGGCTGTTCACATGAGCGGTGATTTTCAAGCATCACTTGTGCGTTGCGTGAAAATCGCAGCATGCTCTATATTCTGCGTTTTTCACGCAACGCAGGCCCCATAGAAGTGAATTGGGCTGCGTGAAAATCGCAAGCATCCGCAAGCAAGTGCGGATGCGGTGCGATTTTCACGCACGGTTGCTAGGAGACGATCGGGATGGAGACCCGATCATTATTATTTTCCCTTATGAATATGGTTCTAAGGGAAAATAATAGCATTCTGAATACAGAATACATAGTAAAACAGCGCTGGAGGGGTTAAAAAAAAAAAAAAATAATAATAATTTAACTCACCTTAGTCCACTTGATCGCGGCCCGGCATCTCCTTCTGTCTCCTTTGCTGAACAGGACCTGTGGTGAGCATTCATTACAGGTAAAGGACCTTTGGTGACGTCACTCCGGGCATCACATGATCCATCACCATGGTAAAAGATCATGTGATGACCGGAGTGACGTCACCACAGGTCCTTGACCTGTAATGAATGCTCACCACAGGTCCTGTTCAGCAAAGGAGACAGAAGGAGAAGCCGGCAGCGCGATCAAGTGGACTAAGGCGAGTTAAATTATTCTTAATTTTTTTTAACCCCTCCAGCGCTATTTTACTATGCATTCTGTATTCAGAATGCTATTATTTTCCCTTATAACCATATTATAAGGGAAAATAATACAATCTACAGAACACCGATCCCAAGCCCGAACTTCTGTGAAGAAGTTCGGGTTTGGGTACCAAACATGCGCGATTTTTCTCACGCGAGTGCAAAACGCATTACAATGTTTTGCACTCGCGCGGAAAAATCGCGGGTGTACCCGCAACGCCCGTGTGAACCCAGCCTTACAGCACCAGACAGAGGGAGGCTACAACTTAAAGGGGAAGTGCACACACAAGCATACTAAACACGTAACCAATAGAATGCGTGACAACCATGTCACGGCAATCACCAGAAGGCAGAGACACTACCACCGCATGCTCACACAGCAACACATTGCCGCGGGCAACCGCAAGTGTGGCAACAGTGTCACAGCGTACACCATAGGCCGTGACAGCTACACCATGTGCTTCTGTACAACTTTTTGGTTTCAATCCCAAAGCATTAGTTCTGCTCATCCTGCACATAATCTGGTACCCCATTCTGATAACGGGAGGAGACCGTGTACAGTCAAGACCTTCATCAGGTATCCACCAGCGCATTTCAGGGCCATAGTGGATCTCAAGCTTCAGACCATACTGTTTGCCCTGAAATGAGTCATTGGTGACACCTGATGAACGAGACCCAGCAGGAACCTGAAACGCGTTGATTGTTAGACAAATATTAGTTCCAATAGGCACCATGTAATAACTCCTAGTGACCCCATCCATTGGACAACCTACGGACATCTCTCACCTCTCGTGGACCAGCTGGCGGAAGGTCTGGGGGTCACTGCACATTATCTGATTGGCTTCACTAAACGATAGCTGCTGCGGGTAATATCCACCGCTGAATGGATTGTGGCAAGAGGTTTGGTCAGACCCCAGATCCACCAGGAGGTCACCAGTCTTCTCGTATTCTTCGACCAACCTCTCCCTACAAGACCATGAAGAATTAATGGTTTGGACTCGGCCCGTCCTCCTAGGAGAGCTGGCCGGCTGCGATTGGCGGCCATATTGGTTGTCACCCAGAAACAGCTGAAAAGAATTGCAAACGTCTGCTGAGGATCATTGTTATTTATAAGGGGAAATGGGCTTTAAATCCCTGAATATTTGTGATCTGCAGAGACCAGAAGTAAGTCGCCCCATCCTCTCCCGTGATGACAAGCATCGCATTGCTCTATAATGGGTTACAGACTCCTCACTGGCACAATGCGACTATTACAGGCCCCAGATGTGCAGCAGAAGATCACAACTTGCCAAAGGTCCACGATATTCCCATGGTATCCCAGGCTGAGCATCTCCTTATCCTTCCGCGCCTTTCTGTGAAGACAAATAGATCTCAATATGAGGCATGCACTAAGATCTCACCCTAAGTGGGCGACCACCCCAGATCTGCACCGCACCATGGAGAGCCAGAGTCGTCACCCACTCAACGTATCGGAATAAAAATGTAATCAATGTGCCACCAGATTATCGGATGGGCAACAGCAGCCACTGAAGAGGATTTAAAGGGGTATTCCCACTTTGTAAAGTAACCTCCTCTGCACAGCGCTGAACGTCTGCTGCACTTGAATGGGTCCGTGAGCCGTCCGCACCGCAAAAAAAAAAAGTTCTATTTTTTTTCGGCATGGAGAGAAGGTGCCGTGCCGCCGTTCCGCACAGCTCCTTCTGAATTGCGGACCCATTTAAGTGAATGGCCGTGTGCATGAGCCCTTACAGTACGGGTCCCAGAGGTCAGGTCCCAAATGCCGTATCCTGGCCATCACAAAGTGGGAATGTCCTTTTAAGGAGTTTTTATTAAAATTTTGTGATTTTTAATGGTTAGTTTGAAAGGGGGTTTTCCAGGATTTTAATATTGATGACCTATATCAATTTCAGATTGGCGAGGGTCCGATACCTGGCACACCCGCCGATCCGTTGGTTGAAGACAAGGCCACATTCCGTGCCAATCCACTCTCCATCCGCTCACCATTGAGCAGGTGTAATTACAAGAAGCCGTCCAAGTGGGTCCCCGCCGATCTGATATTGATTATCTATCCTGAGGATAGGTCATCAATTTTAAAACCCCAGTATTATACAGTTCCCAGCTGCTGAAGAACCTCATGGACCACACCCCAAGACCTCGGCTCAGGTGCCCACCGGCTGCCGTAGAACCCCTGACCCAGGTACCCATCATACTCTCCTCACCTGATCCTGTGGACACATTCATCCAGAGACGTGGCTATCTCCATCAGCCAGCCCTGCTTATGTCTCTTCACCAGAGCACTCTCATCGACCTGACGAGACACAGGAGGCATGAGGTGGAGGCGTACAGAACCCCCCCCCAATCAAAGATCAGCACCCAACCATAATAAAGGGAGACCCTATAACAGTTACCTCGGCAATGACCCCTATACAGCCCACAATGGCGGCTGCTTTAGCCTGCGCTCCGCTCATGCCTCCTAGACCTGAGGTCACAAACACCTTCCCAGCGAGATCGTCTAATCCAAGGTATCTTCTTCCTGCATTCAACACGGTCAACTGGGCGAGACATCAGAAGGAAGAGCTCAAAAACGTGGACTGAGGGAAAGTACCAGATTTAAAGGAGCCATCCAGGCAACACTGCTACATTGTGAAATAAGAGGTATGCAGCCTGAGGGGGCGGAGCATGACAAGTATTAAGAAAAAAAAAACACCAATGAGAAAACCTTTTTTGTCATGCTCCACCCCTCAGGCCCTGCAATAAACATGGAATGTTACTAATCCTGCAATATGCAAAATTAGCAAGTGACTTAAGAAACTGCTCTGGATGTGACTAGAGAACAAGATAAAATTATTCAAACCCAAGCCAACTTTACGGAAAGGAATTTGTGTATATATTGCGACCACTTACCACGGTGCCGTGCACAATTCCCTGCGGGCCGATGTAGCAGTAGCTCCCTGCCGTCATCTGTCCATACCTTCCGAAAATCAGAGTTTTCAGTTAATAGGCATAGATCTGGATGATGTAAAGAGGGAAAATCCTTCCCTATGGGTCCAAGAAGCTGAGATCTATACCTTACAGCAAAAGGCTGAAAAACTGGCTCCCAGTGAGGATCCTACAAACAGCAGCACAGATCTGAGCTTCCAGAGCCTAGAATCAATGGAGGATAGTTAGGGGGGGGGGGGGGGAGGTAAATCTGGACTTTGAACTTACATTGTGACTCCTAAAGCAAACATCTTCTCGTAATCCTTCCTGGAGGAGTAGTTGGGAATGACCTACCGACCCAAAAATTAACAAAAACACATTGTAAAAACCCTGCCGTGCCACCCTGCCACCTGTAAAAACAAGCCTGCTTACCATGCCATTGGTGATGACCACTCGTGGAGCTCCAGGGTGACTGGGAAAAAGACCAAGGGGATGTCCGCTGTACATGACCAAGGTCTGGTCCTCCGTCATCTCTGATAGATAGTGCATCACCAACCAGAACTGCAGAGACAAGGAGAAGAGAAACCCAATGCATGCGCCCAAGATCAATGGAAGACCTGTCCCAGTCCAAAACCAACCCACAATTCCCAAACTCCCAAGAAGATGGCAATGGAAACCATCATAGAAACCCCAGTTGATGACTTGGATCTCCTAGATTTGCTGAAATCCCAATACTCTCCCATCAGACAAGGTGACAATGATGGACTCTCCAACCTTCATTACAATTGCTCTTGGTGACTAGAGATGGCCTTGCGGTTCGCCCGGCAGTCGTTTCGTGGTGAACTTTGTGTGTTCGCGATTCGCCGAACATATGGAGATATTCCCGCCCGCCATATTCTTTTACATTGTGAAGAACTTTGCCCATGACACATCAGGTGGGACAGGACAGCCAATTGAGACGTTTCCGCACACGGACATACCTCCTACCTTATAAATAAACCCGATCTGGCCGCCATTTTACATTCAGTGTTTTGCCAGTGTAGGGAGAGGTTGCTGTGTGGAGCAGGGACAGGAGGTTAGGGACACCAAACACTAGATAATAGGGCCACAAAAGTCCTTTTAAGCACTAGTATAGGTGTGCTATCGATAGGTGTGATACACAGAGTGGTGCGATATACTTATACTTTTATAAGGAGTCAAAAACATATAGATCTATATAGTGATCACCTGGAAGTCAGGGGCCTCGGGGCTTACTAGGGCCATTTTTATATAGGGTAAGGTTGCGGACGGGGTCGCTCTTATCAGGGCGGGTGATCTGTGGTTAGGCTATCAGGGCCAGAATAGCCCCCCCTGTAGGGCAATATCAGGGACAGTTCTTTGCCCACCCTGTCCTTCAATACCACATCATCATCTAGCCCAGGGATGGATGGTTTTTGCTTTCCCTCCTGGATTCATCGATGTGCACTGGAACCCCCCGGATTGTGGTCGGACATATGGGTTCTGATTTGGTGCCGCCGAGCACTTGTTATTGCCGACCACATCTAGGCTTTTTGCTTAACTTTAATAATTTTATTTATTTTCATTTTAAAGGATATCTTTTCCATTCACACGTCCGCAAAATGGGTCCGCATCCATTCCGCAATTTTGCGGAACGGGTGCAGCCCCATTAATTTTCAATGGGGTCGGAATGTGCTGTCCGCAAACGCATTTGTGGATCCGCACTTCCGTCTCCGCAAAAAAATAGAACATGTCCTATTCTTGCATTTTCCATTATAGTGCCGGCGATGTGCGGTCCACAAATTGCGGAATGCACATTGCCAGTGTCCGTGTTGGATCCGCAAAACACTTACGGACGTGTGAATGGACCCTCATAGTAACATTATTAAAGGTTACGTTTTATCTTCATGTATATTCTAATGGATTGCCTTCCTTGTACAATGTTATAATATACTTTCTATGTTAGACGGTATATTATAACGCATTTGTATTGTGCGGCAGTTGTGTGCGGTTCTGCTGCGATACTGCAGGTATATAGAGGGACAAGCGTTATTGGAACAAACAATTTCTACTGGTGTGATATACCAGTCGTCCCCCAAAAAACTGATTAATGTGGGGTGTTATATACCAATATACTTTTTATAGTGCATTTGCGCATGCGAAAATTATATTGCCGATATTTCGCATTGAAAAAAAAATAATGAATGGAGATCGCAAATTTGAATAATCCATCTGGTGTCACTGTCCATGTTGTGGGACTATTTGTGCACTTCTAGCAATTATTTCTTGGCTGCAAATATCAGCTGAAGGTTTTTCAGGTTCACCTGCAATTAAAATGAATGGGACCCGCCGCGAACTTGTGGTTCGCGAACATTTGATCGCGTTTGCGAACCGTCCCGGCCGATGTTCGTCCATCACTATTGGTGACCAGTCTCCATTGAAAGCCAGTCTGGTCTCTCCCCACCTCATCCACATCTCTGGACAAGCTTCCCTGGGCAGTTTCCGCCCAGTTTTGCCTTTCCTAGCAGCCGTGGCTGAGGACACTACTAATCCTATGGCCACTAGCTAGTGTCTCCTTTAGCCTTTGAGTCCACTACAACCTGGTCAGCTAGTAAGATAAGTTTTTATGGATGGTAAACCCAAATCTTATACAATCTCAAGAGTCTGATCAAGTCCCCTTCACCTTACCATAAAGACTTTCCTTCCAGATCGCCGGAGAACCTACCTGCGCCCAGTTACTGAAGACCTGCCCATTGCCGCCGTAGGTCACCAACTCCTGGGGAAACTGGAATAAGGTTTGGTTATAAAATCTGCAATTATTCCACCCTCCCAAGATTATCTACAGGGACCCTAACCCTAAAGGGGCCATTTTTACCCTTTACCTGCCTCTATCACCTGTTCCCTGCCACTCCTGGCCCTCTCAGCTTCCTCTCTGTGTATTACGCCATGCCAGCGGTGGTATTACTTAGGCATTGGATAGAGACATTGTTTGGGATATTTGCAGATTTTCAAGCAGAAAATCAACATGAAAACTACATCAAAATCCTAAAAGCCGCACCTGCGACCAGTGTGAACTATACAGCACATATTCACCATTGAAATCAATGGGACATGGTTTATGGACGTATTTAACTTTTTTTTTGGCTCCGAAAAAATTTCAGATTAACATCCTCTAAAGGCCAGTTATGGGAGGACTGTTCTCCACTCCTGTGTGCTCGATATTGGGGGGCAAATTCATCATGAAAAGTAATTACTTTAGTCTTTGCCATCATTTGTGCCAATATGTATCCAATAGCAAGTGAGGTTTGATACATTTGTTGCATCTTTAAACACTTGTCTACAGATGTTCTTCCAGTTGTTACACCTAATTAACATAGCAAACCACGCCCCCACCCCCCCCCCCACACACGTTTAAAAGTGCACAGCCCCTAAATCCTCAAATATTGCAACATTTTTGAACAAGAAAGGTATAAATTTGAGACTTTTTTACCCCAGATTTCCTGCGCAACAGGAATGATAAATTCACCCCTAGTCGGCACTGTATATCGACCAGTATGCGAAACCTATATGTACACGGCTGTATTAAGTCTAAAGCAAGATCGACCACCAAGCACTCCACGGAAAAGATGGCGGTCGCTTCAGATCACAGATCCCTACCTGAGCCACCGACGGATCCAGGTTATTCATAATCATGTGCATTATAGCCGCCGCTTTTATCGTTTTGCAAGGATACTCATTGATCGGATAGGCCCTGAAAATAAATAAATAAATAAAAACCGTACAAGTGAATCAATGGCGCCATTACAACTGCCAGGAGCCGAGTCCGTTAATTTCCCAATTTTTTCATTATTTTTAATGTTATTAACAGTTTATTATTTCTGTAAAACATGGAGGAAAGTAATCGCCCCCTCGCCTTACAATGGCGGTGTTGATCAGTCTCATTCATATAGAATATATTGTGAGGGGGGCGAACGTCCAGCCATATTCTTCCGAAACTCACCTCATGTGTATCCTTGGGCAGAACCGGTACATGTAGATGTGTCCAAACCGTCTCAGCTCCTCCGCAAATTCCGGGGCCAGCGTCGAATGATGCTCAGGAGGAAAGTAACGCAAGGAGTTCTCCAAAGCAAGCTGCAAGAAAAGCAGAGGAGCGCACGTCCCAATACGAAGTCACTAAACTCGCAGCTTCTCTTCATTCTGTTTGCGGTTCAATAAAAAGCTATTGTTCTCGGCTATCGGCCATTTCAAGGTGCGCGGAGAGGCTGACCGCAGTGTTCCTGAAGAGCAGGTGGTCTGTCCAGGAAAGACTTAAAAGGATTACAAAAACATGGCTTCTTTCTTCCTAAACAGCGCCACACCAGTCCACTGGTTGTGTGTTGTATTGCAGCTCAGCCCCATTTATTTCTAAGGAGCCAAGATGCAATACCACATGCAACCTATGGACAGGTTATTAGAAGAAAGAAGCCATGTTTTTTCTAATCCTGGACAATCCCTTTAAGGCAGTCTGCGGCTTCTGTCCTCTGGACACGTTCATGTCCCCAAATGAACCCAAGGGCAGCAGAATCTGCCTTTGCGAAACTGTGGCAAGGTCTCAAGTGAGAATCCCAGCATGCCTCTCTCCACAACTGGGATTTTAGAGGGTCACAACTGCACCCAGGATTTTTAATAGATCATGCATTTACCCCGTCCTACTGACCGATGCAGCCTGCACAACATATAAACTATCTAGATGCTATTTACTTTTACCGATTGCGAGTTGCGTTATGTGTTCTGCTCCAGTCACACCATGAGCTGCATTCAAAACTTTGCTGTCCTCTTGTTACCAGACAGCAGGGACACAGAGCTGAGCTTTTCACTCACATCTAACAGCAGATTAAGGGCTCATGCACACAAACATTTTTTTTTTTCCCCTTTCCGTATGCGGAACCATTCACTTCAATGGGTCCGCAAAAAAAACGGAAATGACTCTATTCCGTTTCTGTATGTCCGCTCTGCAAAAAAAAAAAAAAAACAACATGTCCTATTCAAGAAAAAGCACTGTTACAATGGATCCACACAAAATGTCACATGTCACACCAATATCATCCTTTTTTTTGTGGATCTGTGTTTTGCGGAGCACAAAATACATATGGTCGTGTGCATGAGCCTCAAAGGGGTATTACAGGGGATAACTATTAGATTGGTGGGGGTCCCTATACCTCATGGAGCCCCCCTGAAGTGAACTCCGCAGTCGGTCAGCCATGCGCTCAGCAGCTCCGTTCCTTTCTATAAGAATTCCAGAGATCCACAGTCCTATGGATAAGTGCGCATCACGATATCGCCATATGCTTTGCTTTATGACAAATCCAGCTCTGCTGCATCGTTTTATAATTATGATAGGTGAAAGCAGCATATAGACAGCGCTGCAAATATCGCTCTGTGCGAATACAATCCTAGCCTCGTGCCGGTGATCTAGGGTAACGCGACACGAAAAACAGGACGGTAACAAACACCGTATCCTGGGGACAGAGACATCTGTGCTGATTGTGCAGTCACTTGTTTGCAACTACTTCTTGCACAATGGAGGGGAATGATTAACCCAAAGTTTATACCCCCACCCTGCCCCTGATACACTGTAACGCTTTACTGCTGAGGAGACTGGGAAGTATGAGAAGGGGACACTTTAAGGAGGCATGCATGGGGGGGGGGGGGGGGGGGGAACGTAGCTGAAATTTGCACCTCTTCCAACCTTTGGGGGTCGCAATTTGTGCCAATATAGCAAGACAGCGCTTAGTAAGCCCCCGCCTTGTGCATTACAGTACTTCACCATGTCCAAAGATTTCTGTCTCTTGCTGTCAGTGGATGGAAACCTTTGCTATTGTAATCTGGAATCTTACAAAAACAACATCATGATCCAGTTTGTTACATTGTTTCAAGACTCTCGTCTGAATTTATAGTCATTCTCGGGCCCTGGAGCCTGAAGGGGCCACACCACCCTACAGTATGTAAACAGGTAGTAGTGGTCATTGGTGGCAGTTGAGGGGGGGGCCACGTCTCTGGAAGAGCGCGTTCCTACACATTGGTGTGGAACTAACAGTCCCAGCATTCCCCAAGCCTCCATGTAGGACTTGTGCAAAGTTCAGTTTATAAAATGCTCACCTTCTCCTCCTGGGCAGAGAGTTGGGGTGTCCGAACAGGGGAATGAGGGACCCCCTCATCCCGCCCTCTATTTTGGGGTAGGGGGTGGAGGGGGATGCCAGAGCACAGCTCCTGGAGACTGATCATCATGAGGTTTCAGAACAGACGGGTCAACTGGACTCAGGAGATCCAGGGGCGACTATCAGGTGTAACAGGCACACCCACCCCCATGCTGCCACCTGATTGGTCAATAGCCCTCACCAAATTAATGTGTTACCTGAAGCACAGGCGGCAGAGCAATCCCCCCCGGTAGATGGGATACCTTCGTGTTTCTGTGTTTATGTGTCACCTTTTCAATCTTTTTTTTTTTTTTTACAAAAATGCACCAAAAGCTGCATGAAACACACATCAAAACCCCACATGCAACTGCACCTGTAAATGTTCCACAATTGATTTAACCCTTAGAGGACATGGGGAATTTCCGTTTTTGCGTTTTCGCTTTTCACTCCCTGCCTTCCTGAAGCCATAACATTATTATTTTTGCATTCACATAGCCGTGTGCGGGCTTATTTATTGCAGGACAAGTTGTACTTTCCAATGGCACCATTTACTCTCGCATACAATACAGTTGTATCCCAAATCGGATGGAATTGGTAACAGACACACTTCCTCCACAGTTTTTATGGGTTTCGATTTTACGATGTTCACTATGGGATAAAACTGACCTGTTACCTTCATTTTCTGGGTCAGGACGATGACGTATAATTTTTCTTGTGTCTTAATATTGAAAAAAAAAATTAACTTTTGAAAAAAATAATATATTTTATCTTTTCATGACCATATTCTGACCCCCATACCTTTTTTTGTTTCTATGCAAAGCCATGGGAGGAGGGGGGGGGGGGGGTCATTGTTTGTGGGAAGGTCTGTACTTATTGGTACCATTTAGGAATGTGTTTGACTTTTTGCTCACGTTTATTAAAATTTTTTGGGGGAGGTGAAGTGATGAAAAACTGATGAATCAGCCATTTTGATTTTTCTTTTCCGTTACGTCGTTCACTGTATGGGATAAATATTTTTTTATTTTAATAGTATGGGCATTTTAATTATGGGAAAAGGGGGGTGATTTGCATGTTTATATATTTTTTTTACTTTTTTTTTTTTTAGCCCCTTCTGGGGGACATGTACTTTAAACAATCAGATTGACTTTTTTTTAACACACAAATGTGATTTAAAGGGAATCTGTCACCATGAGAATGCAGGCAGCTTATTATACAGCAGGAGGAGATGAGCAGATTGTTATATAGTTTTCTGGGAAAAGAATCAGTAAAACTTGTAATTCAGTCATTTAAATTCCTGCTCATTCTGGGCTTTGAAGTCCAGGAGGCGGGGCTATCAGTGATTGATAGTCTGATCTATGACTGTGCATACAGAGAGCTGCCAATCACTGATAGCCCCGCCTCCTGGACTTCAAAAGCCCAGAATGAGCAGGAATTTAAATGAGTAAATTACAAGTTTTACTGATTCTTTTCCTAGAAAACTATATATCAATCTGCTCATCTCCTCCTGCTCTATAACATACTGTCTACAGCTCAGACACCTTTATATTCAGTAAATTCCAATGCAGTGCTGCCACCTACAGGGCTGCATTGGAATATACCTGTAATCAGGGGTGCACCTAGAGGAGAAAACTGAAATGGCACCCCCTCCTTCCCCAATGCCAATTTCTTAACCTAACCCCTTCCCTTCAGCCCATGGTCCTTCGACTGCCCCTGGCTTGTGACTACCAGGTGCTGCCTGAGGCGATCGCCTCACCCGGCCTCATTGGTGGTGCACCCCTGCCTGTAATAGGCCTGGTAGTGTTTATTATCCCTGTACTGTGACATCACTGTTTATTATCCTGTACTGTGACATCACTGTGTTTATTATCCTGTACTGTGACATCACTGTTTATTATCCTGTACTGTGACATCACTGTGTTTATTATCCCTGTACTGTGACATCACTGTGTTTATTATCCTGTACTGTGACATCACTGTGTGTATTATCACTGTACTGTGACATCACTGTGTTTATTATCCCTGTACTGTGACATCACTGTGTTTATTATCTCTGTACTGTGACATCACTGTGTTTATTATCCTGTACTGTGACATCACTGTGTTTATTATCCTATACTGTGACATCACTGTGTTTATCATCTCTGTACTGTGACATCACAGTGTTCATTATCCTGTACTGTGACATCACTGTGTTTATTATCCCTGTACTGTGACATCACTGTGTTTATTATCCCTGTACTGTGACATCACTGCGTTTATTATCTCTGTACTGTGACATCACTGTGTTTATTATCCTGTACTGTGACATCACTGTGTTTATTATCCTGTACTGTGACATCACTGTGTTTATTATCCTTGTACTGTGACATCACTGTGTTTATTATCCCTGTACTGTGACATCACTGTGTTTATTATCCTATACTGTGACATCACTGTGTGTATTATCCCTGTACTGTGACATCACTGTGTTTATTATCCCTGTACTGTGACATCACTGTGTTTATTATCCCTGTACTGTGACATCACTGTGTTTATTATCTCTGTACTGTGACATCACTGTGTTTATTATCCCTGTACTGTGACATCACTGTGTTTATTATCCCTGTACTGTGACATCACTGTGTTTATTATCCCTGTACTGTGACATCACTGTGTTTATTATCTCTGTACTGTGACATCACTGTGTTTATTATCCCTGTACTGTGACATCACTGTGTTTATTATCCCTGTACTGTGACATCACTGTGTTTATTATCCCTGTACTGTGACATCACTGTGTCTATTATCTCTGTACTGTGACATCACTGTGTTTATTATCCTGTACTGTGACATCACTGTGTGTATTATCTCTGTACTGTGACATCACTGTGTTTATTATCCCTGTACTGTGACATCACTGTGTTTATTATCCCTGTACTGTGACATCACTGTGTTTATTATCCCTGTACTGTGACATCACTGTGTTTATTATCCCTGTACTGTGACATCACTGTGTTTATTATCCCTGTACTGTGACATCACTGTGTTTATTATCCCTGTACTGTGACATCACTGTGTTTATTATCCCTGTACTGTGACATCACTGTGTTTATTATCTCTGTACTGTGACATCACTGTGTTTATTATCTCTGTACTGTGACATCACTGTGTTTATTATCCTGTACTGTGACATCACTGTGTTTATTATCCTGTACTGTGACATCACTGTGTTTATTATCTCTGTACTGTGACATCACTGTGTTTATTATCCCTGTACTGTGACATCACTGTGCTTATTATCCCTGTACTGTGACATCACTGTGTTTATTATCCCTGTACTGTGACATCACTGTGTTTATTATCTCTGTACTGTGACATCACTGTGTTTATTATCCCTGCGCCTTAGGGAACATAAATCATATATTTTTTTTAAACTCACTGTCAAAATTGTACATAGTACAGTAGGCCCCTTTGTAAGCTTTGATATGGCGCCACTTGGTTTGTAGTTACGCCCATTTTCATGCTAAGCATGTGAAAATGTTTCCATTCATTGACAGCAATCATAAAGTTTAAAAACAGAAGAGACTGAAAGCAAAGTGTATTCCAGGCCTTTGTGAACTGGATTATTACAGTCCATGCAGTTCTATGGCAGGTGCCTGCCGTGCAGATTTTTGTCCAGCAGAGAGCGCTGCTCTGTCACATTCCAAAAAGTGAGTGGGCGGGGTCTTTACCCACGTGTTAGACATTTAATTTAAAGAGACAACAGCTTGAGAAAAAGCAATGAAGTGACAGCCCAGCTGCCTCCAAGAGAGAGAGAGGGTTCAGCATCTCAAGGAGGAAGGAGCCGAGGACCAGAGCATCTCCAGGGACCTCAAGAAGTTTAGGAGAGGAATCAGTGCAGGATTACAGTCCACCTGCAGCACCATTCTAACAGAGTTTATAATCTACAGCTCTTTATAATCAACCAGTCTGTAATATCCAGGATGTGCATGTAGTCAGTGGCAGAGGCACAGACCTGCCCTCGGGATGATACACTCACTGATCTGAAGGGGTGGAGAGCAGGCTGACATCACAGCTGCTGGAGTCCTTACACTGACATGTGGAGACAGGGAATAGAATTCTAGGGCAGACAGAGGCAGCACTCCCTGAGGATGACCCCAGAGATGTCAGCAGCTGCCCCCTAGACACTGACGCTATTGGGGTGACAGACGATGCAGGGTTGAGGGGAGTCTAGCAGCCATCTCATCAGCAGTCACCATCACCCCCATCATCTGGGAGCCATCTCCTGTCATGCAGAACAAGGGCATCACTTTCATTGTGTTCCTGGAATGGATAGTCACAGTGCACCCAGACTCAGGTAAGTCCTACTGAAGGATCACCTGGAGGTCACATGACCAGCAGGTCGGTGCAAACAACTCTCAGCATGCACCGACGCCACGTGCTGGGAGTTGTAGTGCAAGTTAAGAGTTAATTAGAGCAATTAGATGACCTTTGATGTCAGCAATATTTGTATTCACTGTCTGTGATTGATTGATAGATAGAAGCTATATCACATAAATATAGACAGATATATAGATTGATGCATAGATATAAATGAGATAGATGAGATCGCTTCATAGGCAACGGAGATATGAGATAGAGGACATCAATATAGCCGGATACATGGATGGATGGATAGATGGATGGATAGATAGATATTAGATAGAGGAGATAGATAGATAATAGATGGATGGATAGATAGATAGAGGAGATAGATAGATAGATAGATAGATAGATAGATAGATATAGGAGACAGATACATGGATGGATAGTTGGATAGATTGATAGGAGATAGATAGATAGATAGATAGAGGAGATAGATAGATAGAGGAGATAGATACATGGATTGATGGATAAATCAATATTTATGCATGCAGTTTATAACACTCAGCTGCTGCAGAATCTCTTGGGTACAGCTGCTGTCAGTAATGTCTGTGCTTTTCTGGGAGCTGCCTGTGTAATGGACGTCTGTCTAGTCGGGGTGGAAACAGTCAGCACATGATTATTTCAGCCTGTTGGGCAGGATTCGGCATTTCCATCCATACATCAGCATCTTCTTTCCCTCCCTGAGGTCACTTGGCTCCGGTCAGGTTGTCAGAGCCAAAAAAAAAGCCACAAGACACATGATCAATAATGACCCTTATAATAGAATGTTCCACGGCTCGATGCATGGTCCATGGATATCATGTAAAACTATGTGTCAATAATGTATCAGATTGGGATGGATTGTGATTTTTTTTTTTGTATTACTGCATCTGCAGATCTGCTACATTGTATATCCACGAGAAAAACTGATGAAATACCAGTAACCCCCCCCCCCCCACCCCAACACACAAACAGGAAGGAGTATGCCCCTCCCACTGACAATTTCATTTGCCTTTCAGGAGTTTCGGAAACTGACAACCACAGTATTAGTCAATAGCTGCTAAACTGGTTATCACCAGACTTCCCCAAAAATAGATAACCAAATCTGCTGCACCCAGAAAGTAACCGGCCGCTGCCTGACAGTTATCTGGTGACGAAGAGAAAGAGATTTGGGATTGATTCAGTATAAGGCGTCTTACACACGAATGTTGTGCATCCATTCCGTGCATTGTGGACCGCAATTTGCGGTCCCCAATGCAGGGGCAACGTCCATGCGGCGGCCGGGACGGATCGATACCCATTCAACTTAGGCTACATGCACACGACCGTATGTGTTTTGCAGTCAACAAATTGCGGATCCGCAAAAAACGGATGACGTCCGTATGGCATCTATTTTTTTTTTGCGGATCTATTGTAACAATGTCTATCCTTGTCTGCAAAACTGATATTTTTTGCGGGGCTACGGAATGGACATACAGATGCGAATAGCACACAGTGTGCTGTCCGCATTTTCTGCGGACCCATTGAAATGAATGGGCCCGCATCCTATCCGCAAAAAAAACAAAACGGAACGGACACGGAAACAAAATACTTAGAACAAGTTCTATTTTTTTTGTGATGCGGAGGCACGGACAGATCCGTGCTTCCGTTCCGCATTTCCGGGATTGCGGACCCATTCAAGTGAATGGGTCCACTTCTGTGATGCAGAGTGCATGACGTTTGTGTGCAAGATGCCTAACCGTGATTGCAGCTCTGGAGTATTATACAGGATATAACTCAGGATCAGTACAGGATAAGTAATGTAATGTATGTACACAATGACTGCACCAGAAGAATAGTGAGTACAGCTCTGGAGTATAATACAGGATGTAACTCAGGATCAGTACAGGATAGTAATGTATGTACACAGTGACTGCACCAGCAGAATAGTGAGTGCAGCTCTGGAGTATAATACAGGATGTAACTCAGGATCAGTACAGGATAAGTAATGTAATGTATGTACACAGTGACTGCACCAGCAGAATAGTGAGTGCAGCTCTGGAGTATAATACAGGATGTAACTCAGGATCAGTACAGGATAAGTAATGTATGTACACAGTAACTGCACCAGCAGAATAGTGAGTGCAGCTCTGGAGTATAATACAGGATGTAACTCAGGATCAGTTTAGGATAAGTAATGTATGTACACAGTGACTGCACCAGCAGAATAGTGAGTGCAGCTCTGGAGTATAATACAGGATGTAACTCAGGATCAGTACAGGATAAGTAATGTAATGTATGTACACAGTGACTGCACCAGCAGAATAGCGAGTGCCGCTCTGGAGTATAATACAGGATGTAACTCAGGATCAGTACAGGATAAGTAATGTAATGTATGTACACAGTGACTGCACCAGCAGAATAGCGAGTGCAGCTCTGGAGTATAATACAGGATGTAACTTATTGATTTTCCTAGTCTACGACGTAAAGTCATAGTTTTATTAAAGACACGGAGGCTCCTATTGCTATCTCTTCCTTTACTGTTCCACCAATAGCAGCAAAGAAAATTTACATAATGAACATGGTAACCATAGTAACACAATGTCCCTCCCAGACAGCCCCTATAACAGGCAGCTCCTCCTCTGGGTCTTCCTCTTTCTTTGAACCTGGCACCGTAACTGGAAATCAACTGGAACCGTCAACAAGAACCAGAAACTGGAAGCGAACGACACAGCTCCCACCGAACCACTCAATCGAAGCCAACGTGGCTAACACCTTAGAAGGAAAATTAGAAGGACGCAGATCCTGGAAATCAGCGAACTCTCATCCTGAAATAAGATAAAGAATATGGCCAGAGTAAATATCGATCTGGAACAAATCAAGTCAGATAGTCGATAACCGGAAATGAACCATAAAACCATCTATCAAACTTCAATAGTAAAAATATACATCATAAATACAATAAATATATATAAATAAACACAAGAAAACGTAACCTCCTCCGAAAACACAATACATACATAAATACATATATAAAGAATTAATAAATAATTAATAACTGGGCGGGCCGTAAAACAGGGTGGGCAATACTCGCCTCCGTGTCTTTAATAAAACTATGACTTTACGTTGTAGACTAGGAAAATCAATAAGTTTTACAGCAAGACACGGAGGCTCCTATTGCTAGTTCAAAGCTGAGAAATCACAGAAGCAAACAAATGAGGAGGAGGACGAAAATAATACTCCCTGAACGTCGTGACACTGGACCAGTCAGCCAGACGTAAGATGTCCTCCATACGCGCACCAGAAATCGCCAAAGCGGTGGCAGTTGCACCTCTCGCCGAATGCGCCGTAAAAATAGCAGTATCAATACCCGCAAGGGACATAACCCACTTCATCCAACGAGCTAAAGTCGGACTGGAGACCGGCCCGAAAGTATGGCGAATAGAAAGGAAAAGTTGTGGGACCAAGGGAGAGCGGTAAACCCTTGTCCGGGATTCGTATTCCCGCAAGCAAGCCACTGGACAAAGAGCCGGAGAGGAGGGAAACTAGGATATCAAACTTCTCTAATGTGAGTTTTAGTACGTCTAGAAATGTTGAAGGATACACCCTCCGGAGTGAAGGATCTAGCGTCATGATCCAGAGCCTGAACATCCGACACCCGTTTGCAGGAAATAAGGCAGAAAAGTACAAGTAACTTAGCAGATAATTGTCTCAAGGAAAGATCCGGATTGCTGGGCCAAGCAGACAAAAACGACAAAACCAACGAGACGTCCCAAGTGGTCACAAACCGAGGACGTGGAGGACAAGCAAGACGCGAGCCACGAAGCAAGCGGCAAACCAAAGGGTGCTGGCCCGCAGGTCTACCGTCAAAGCCCTGATGAGTAGAGGAAATAGCGGACCGAAATAGGTTGATCGTTCTAGAAGCTTTACCAGCCTCAACAAGGAGGTATAGAAATTGTAACAATGACTCACAGGTGCCGAAATGGGATCAACGTCCCGTTCAAGGCACCAACCAGACCAAGATCCCCAAGCTGCCCGGTAAGATTTTCTAGTGCCGGGAGCCCATGCATTGTCCAGGAGGCGTCTAGTTGCCTCCGAAACGCCCTCGACTTCTCCAGGTATCCTGAGATTCGGCACGCCAGCAACTGCAGGGATCCCTCCAGCAGAAGCGGGTGGCTCAACCCCCTGGGATCGCGAAGAAGATCTACGTGGTCTGGAAGAAGAAAAGGTATGTCTACAAGAAGCTCCAGCAGAGCCGGAAACCAACTCTGAGTCCCCCAAAGGGAACCACCACCGTCAATTCGGCCCTCTGCGACGCACCTGAAGCAGCATCCTCGGAATCATCGCAAACAGAGGAAATGCATATAGAAGGGAGCTCGACCAATCCTGCAGGAATGCGTCCACCGCCTCCGCTCCCGGATCCGGGCGCCAGCTGAAGAATCGAGGAAGCTGCGCGTTGAGCCGTGAAGCAAACAGGTCCACAGAGAAGGGACCCCAGACGTCCGATATCGTGGAAAATATGTTCGGGGCCAGTCGCCAATCGCTGCCGTCCGTAAAACAACGGAACTCCGGTCCGCCCGAGTGTTGTGGAGGCCGGGCAGGTATTCCGCTTGGACCACTATGTCCCTGGAAGGCAATAGGACCAAAACTCCTTCGCAAGCCGAGCCAGAGTCGCCGATTGGGTACCACCCAAACGGTTGACGTAACGGACAGCAGACACGTTGTCCATACGCAGGAGGATGCAGGCATGAGCCATCCCATTGGTGAAACTCCGAATGGCAAAAGATCCGGCCAGCAGTTCCAGCGCGTTGATGTGAAGGCTCGTCTTGTCCGTCGTCCAGCGGCCGCCCGTGGAGACCCCGTTGCAGTGGGCACCCCAGCCCTGCAGACTCGCATCCGATTCTACCGTAAACTCTGGTTGAAGGCCGAAGATCGCCTTGCCATTCCATGCCTCCAAGTTGTCGATCCACCAGTGAAGTTCCTCCCTGGCTTCTGAGTCCAAGGTAACCAAATCCGCAAACGCCGCACTGAGCGGAGGTGTGCAATCTTCAGGCGTTGCAGAGCTTGATAATGCAGCGGAGAAGGAAAGACCGCCCGGATGGAAGAGGCGAGCAGGCCTATGATGCGGGCCAGATGTCGTAAGGTCAACTGAGGGGTAGACACGGCGTGTCGCAGTTCCTTCCGAATTGAGCGCAGCTTTGATGTCGGGAGGCTGAGGGATTCGGACACTGAATCCACTGTGAACCCCAGGAATTCATCCTCTGTAGAGGGGACAGGCAAGATTTCTCCAATTGAGGAGAAAAACCGAGGCGTGAAAGCAGATCCGTCGTCCAGCCTAGATGTTCCAGCAAGGTCGGCCTGGAATGATGCATGATAAGAATGTCGTCCAGATAAACAATCAGACGTACACCCCGACTGCGAAGCCAAGACATGGCCGGACGCATCAGCTTGGTGAAGCACCAAGGAGCGGAGGACAGGCCGAAAGGGAGACAGGTGAACCGCCAAGTCTCTCCTCCCCACAGAAAACTAGAAGGTCCCTGGATTGGGGGGCAATCGGTACCGTCAGGTAAGCACCCTTGAGGTCCAGTTTCACCATCCAATCCCCGGGCATAAGCAAGTCTCTGAGGAGGTGAATCCCCTCCATCTTGAAGTGGCGATAGCGGACTATGGAGTTCAGAGACCGAAGGTTTATCACCGGGCGCATCTGACCACCCTTTTTCTGGACCAGAAAGATATTGCTGAGGACCCTCCTGTGAGAAGGGGGTGCCCTTTCTATCGCACACTTGTGGGAGAGCGAAAATAGCTCTAGGTCTACCTGGGTGCAATCGGGTCTTGACAGAACAAAACGGGGGGGGGGGGGGGGGGAAGGAGAAGGTAAGGAGAGTCTATGAGCTCGATCTGGAAGCCCATGACTGTGGACAAAACCCATGGGTCGGAAGTGATGTCTGACCAGGCGCCTTATCTAATGCAGTAAATGCGCAAACAAATCGGCCAAGATCCTAAATAAAGGAGTCGCCAACAGCAGCCCTTGTGCATCCTTACCTGCCTCCGTAAGGGCAAGGTTAGCCAGCTTGGGGTCTAATTTAAAAAGAATGGCCTTACACCGTTCAATAGATAAGGATGTATTGGCGTTGCCCGCGACACAAATCGCTCCACGAAGCTCTTCGGGATCTATACGTGAGCCGTCCGCTCTGGCAGTTTCAGCTAATTCTAGCAGTTTAGTAAGGGGCCCAAATACATCCAGGAGCTGTCCTGGCAGCTCCTCAAGGCGGAGTCTAACCCTCTACGGGGGTTCCAGCCTGATTTTGCCAAAAATTGGGTATTTTGGGGTCGACCACAGGGGTATCACAGACCTTGTTAGGGACCACGGGTCTAGGGCACTCAGCACGTAGCTTGTTACGAGCTTCTTTACTTAGCGGGTGGCGAACCCGAGATTCCAAATATTTGCCCACATGATCGGACGGAAGCCATTCCGCTGACTGGGGGTGGTGGAGAGTGTCAGGATCGAACATAAGTTCGCCAGCAGGGTCTACCAAAGCAGACGTCAAATCGACCGTTGAAGGAGCTGAGCTGACTACTAAGGAAGTAGAGGGACGGGGCCCCTGGTAGTGGAGTCGGATCAGGGGTCTCCTCATCAGAGGGATTATCATGATCCTCAATACGCCTCTAAATCTGAGCCCACATCAGAATCTGAATCAGTACCTGGTTGTGCTCTGGCACATTTCCACGTACGCGCCTTTTCTGCTGGCGCAGCAAGGCTCTCTTGCGTGAACGTAGCACGCTCTCATGGGTGGCAGTACGCACACCAGTTCTATTATCCTGTGAAACAGGAGCATCAATGGCGTCAGATGGCGTATGTATAACAGGGGCAGTCTGCAAGGCCTCTCTAGGAGGGTGTGCAGCGAGGGCCTGAGAAATGGTGGCAGCCAGCATAGTGGACATGGAGTCCATAGCAGTCATTATGGCACTGGAGACCGACTGCTGTAGGGCCAATGTATGAGGGTCATCCCTCTCTATCTCCATATCATCTGCAGGCAGTGGGCAGGCCTGGGAGGAGGGTAAATCGGCTGCTGACATAGTGAGGTATGAATAAATATAGCCCAGGGCCAGAGATAATAACCGGGCCGAAATAGGGGAAATACCTAACCTTACCTAAGAGCGACGAGCAAGGGTTAATCACCCAGGCGCGATGCGGTAGGAGCGGGAGCAGGAACGGGAGAGCAGGGGCAATAAGGCCGTACCTATGCGCAGACAAGCGGAACTGACAAGAACGCCGAGATCCCGCAATAGGCGAGAACCAAGATGGCCGCCGGGATCTCGCGATACTACGCGCAAGCCCGGGAAAACAGAGAAAGAAGATCCGGCCGTCAGGGAAAGGTGTCCCGATCTAAGAAGCAAGGAAAAGAGCGCCAAACGCAAGTGGCAAGGGGGGAATATGCAGCGGCGAGCAATAAGAGGTAAATAAATATGGGATAAATCACAAGAGCTGATGGGGGGGGGGGGAGACCCCCCGAAATGGGTACAAGCAGCAGAAATAACACCCCCAGGGAATGATAAGGGGGAGAAAACCAACAAAAACAGGTGAAAAACAAAAGTATAATGCAGATGATGAGGGGAAAACAAGCCTGGGATAAAACACCGATAGATTAAATATATATATATTCTAAACCAAAGACACAATATGATATGAATCAATAGAACTCATGAGGTAAAATTGCAGCACTTATCTGGTGGCAGCAGCAAAGAAAGAGGAAGACCCTGAGGAGGAGCTGCCTGTTATAGGGGGCTGTCTGGGGAGGGACATTGTGTTACTATGGTTACCATGTTCATTATGTAAATTTTCTTTGCTGCTATTGGTGGAACAGTAAAGGAAGAGATAGCAATAGGAGCCTCCGTGTCTTGCTGTAAAACTCAGGATCAGTACAGGATAAGTAATGTATGTACACAGTGACTGCACCAGCAGAATAGTGAGTGCAGCTCTGAAGTATAATACAGGATGTAACTCAGGATCAGTACAGGATAAGTAATGTATGTACACAGTGACTGCACCAGCAGAATAGTGAGTGCAGCTCTGGAGTATAATACAGGATGTAACTCAGGATCAGTACAGGATAAGTAATGTATGTACACAGTGACTGCACCAGCAGAATAATGAGTGCAGCTCTGGAGTATAATACAGGCTGTAACTCAGGATCAGTACAGGATAAGTAATGTATGTACACAGTGACTGCACCAGCAGAATAGTGAGTGCAGCTCTGGAGTATAATACAGGATGTAACTCAGGATCAGTACAGGATAAGTAATGTATGTACACAGTGACTGCACCAGCAGAATAGTGAGTGCAGCTCTGGAGTATAATACAGGATGTAACTCAGGATCAGTACAGGATAAGCAATGTATGTACACAGTGACTGCACCAGCAGAATAGTGAGTGCAGCTCTGGAGTATAATACAGGATGTAACTCAGGATCAGTACAGGATAAGCAATGTATGTACACAGTGACTGCACCAGCAGAATAGTGAGTGCAGCTCTGGAGTATAATACAGGATGTAACTCAGGATCAGTACAGGATAAGTAATGTATGTACACAGTGACTGCACCAGCAGAATAGTGAGCGCAGCTCTGGAGTATAATACAGGATGTAACTCAGGATCAGTACAGGATAAGTAATGTATGTACACAGTGACTGCACCAGCAGAATAGTGAGTGCAGCTCTGGAGTATAATACAGGATGTAACTCAGGATCAGCACAGGATAAGTAATGTAATGTATGTACACAGTGACTGCACCAGCAGAATAGTGAGTGCAGCTCTGGAGTATAATACAGGATTTAACTCAGGATCAGTACAGGATAAGTAATGTATGTACACAGTGACTGCACCAGCAGAATAGTGAGTGCAGCTCTGGAGTATAATACAGGATGTAACTCAGGATCAGTACAGGATAAGCAATATAGGTACACAGTGACTGCACCAGCAGAATAGTGAGTGCAGCTCTGGAGTATAATACAGGATGTAACTCAGGATCAGTACAGGATAAGTAATGTATGTACACAGTGACTGCACCAGCAGAATAGTGAGTGCAGCTCTGGAGTATAATACAGGATGTAACTCAGGATCAGCACAGGATAAGTAATGTAATGTATGTACACAGTGACTGCACCAGCAGAATAGTGAGTGCAGCTCTAGAGTATAATACAGGATGTAACTCAGGATCAGTACAGGATAAGTAATGTATGTACACAGTGACTGCACCAGCAGAATAGTGAGTGCAGCTCTGGAGTATAATACAGGATGTAACTCAGGATCAGTACAGGATAAGCAATATAGGTACACAGTGACTGCACCAGCAGAATAGTGAGTGCAGCTCTGGAGTATAATACAGGATGTAACTCAGGATCAGTACAGGATAAGTAATGTATGTACACAGTGACTGCACCAGCAGAATAGTGAGCACAGCTCTGGAGTATAATACAGGATGTAACTCAGGATCAGTACAGGATAAGTAATGTATGTACACAGTGACTGCACCAGCAGAATAGTGAGTGCAGCTCTGGAGTATAATACAGGATGTAACTCAGGATCAGCACAGGATAAGTAATGTAATGTATGTACACAGTGACTGCACCAGCAGAATAGTGAGTGCAGCTCTGGAGTATAATACAGGATGTAACTCAGGATCAGTACAGGATAAGTAATGCATACACACAGTGACTGCACCAGCAGAATAGTGAGTGCAGCTCTGGAGTATAATAGAGGATGTAACTCAGGATCAGTACAGGATAAGTAATGTATGCACACAGTGACTGCTCCAACAGAATAGTGAGTGCAGCTCTGGAGTATAATACAGGATGTAACTCAGGATCAGTACAGGATCAGTAATGTATGTACACAGTGACTGCTCCAGCAGAATAGTGAGTGCAGCTCTGGAGTATATTACATGATGTAACTCAGGATCAGTACAGGATAAGTAATGTAATGTATGTACACAGTGACTGCTCCAGCAGAATAGTGAGTGCAGCTCTGGAGTATAATACATGATGTAACTCAGGATCAGTACAGGATAAGTAATGTATACACACAGTGACTCCACCAGCAGAATAGTGAGTGTAGCTCTGGGGTATAATACAGGATGTAACTCAGGATCAGTACAGGATAAGTAATGTATGTACACAGTGACTCCACCAGCAGAATAGTGAGTGCAGCTCTGGAGTATAATACATGATGTAACTCAGGATAAGTAATGTATGTACACAGTGACTGCACCAGCAGAATAGTGAGTGCAGCTCTGGAGTATAATACAGGATGTAACTCAGGATCAGTACAGGATAAGTAATGTATGTACACAGTGACTGCACCAGCAGAATAGTGAGTGCAGCTCTGGAGTATAATACAGGATGTAACTCAGGATCAGTACAGGATAAGTAATGTATACACACAGTGACTGCACCAGCAGAATAGTGAGTGCAGCTCTGGCGTATAATAGAGGATGTAACTCAGGATCAGTACAGGATAAGTAATGTATGTACACAGTGACTGCTCCAGCAGAATAGTGAGTGCAGCTCTGGAGTATAATACAGGATGTAACTCAGGATCAGTACAGGATAAGTAATGTGTGTACACAGTGACTGCACCAGCAGAATAGTGAGTGCAGCTCTGGAGTATAATACAGGATGTAACTCAGGATCAGTACAGGATAAGTAATGTAATGTATGTACACAGTGACTGCACCAGCAGAATAGTGAGTGCAGCTCTGGAGTATAATACAGGATGTAACTCAGGATCAGTACAGGATAAGTAATGTAATGTATGTACACAGTGACTGCTCCAGCAGAATAGGGAGTGCAGCTCTGGAGTATAATACATGATGTAACTCAGGATCAGTACAGGATAAGTAATGTATGTACACAGTGACTCCACCAGCAGAATAGTGAGTGCAGCTCTGGAGTATAATACAGGATGTAACTCAGGATCAGTACAGGATAAGTAATGTATGTACACAGTGACTGCACCAGCAGAATAGTGAGTGCAGCTCTGGAGTATACTACATGATGTAACTCAGGATCAGTACAGGATAAGTAATGTATGTACACAGTGACTGCACCAGCAGAATAGTGAGTGCAGCTCTGGAGTATAATACAGGATGTAACTCAGGATCAGTACAGGATAAGTAATGTATGTACACAGTGACTGCACCAGCAGAATAGTGAGTGCAGCTCTGGCGTATAGTACAGGATGTAACTCAGGATCAGTACAGGATAAGTAATGTATGTACACAGTGACTGCACCAGCAGAATAGTGAGTGCAGCTCTGGAGTATAATACAGGATGTAACTCAGGATCAGTACAGGATAAGTAATGTATGTACACAGTGACTGCACCAGCAGAATAGTGAGTGCAGCTCTGGAGTATAATACAGGATGTAACTCAGGATCAGTACAGGATAAGTAATGTATGTACACAGTGACTGCACCAGCAGAATAGTGAGTGCAGCTCTGGAGTATAATACAGGATGTAACTCAGGATCAGTACAGGATAAGTAATGTATGTACACAGTGACTGCACCAGCAGAATAGTGAGTGCAGCTCTGGAGTATAATACAGGATGTAACTCAGGATCAGTACAGGATAAGCTAATGTATGTACACAGTGACTGCACCAGCAGAATAGTGAGTGCAGCTCTGGAGTATAATACAGGATGTAACTCAGGATCAGTACAGGATAAGTAATGTATGTACACAGTGACTGCACCAGCAGAATAGTGAGTGCAGCTCTGGAGTATAATACAGGATGTAACTCAGGATCAGTACAGGATAAGTAATGTATGTACACAGTGACTCCACCAGCAGAATAGTGAGTGCAGCTCTGGAGTATAATACATGATGTAACTCAGGATAAGTAATGTATGTACACAGTGACTGCACCAGCAGAATAGTGAGTGCAGCTCTGGAGTATAATACAGGACGTAACTCAGGATCAGTACAGGATAAGTAATGTATGTACACAGTGACTGCACCAGCAGAATAGTGAGTGCAGCTCTGGAGTATAATACAGGATGTAACTCAGGATCAGTACAGGATAAGTAATGTATACACACAGTGACTGCACCAGCAGAATAGTGAGTGCAGCTCTGGCGTATAATAGAGGATGTAACTCAGGATCAGTACAGGATAAGTAATGTATGTACACAGTGACTGCTCCAGCAGAATAGTGAGTGCAGCTCTGGAGTATAATACAGGATGTAACTCAGGATCAGTACAGGATAAGTAATGTATGTACACAGTGACTGCTCCAGCAGAATAGTGAGTGCAGCTCTGGAGTATATTACATGATGTAACTCAGGATTAGTACAGGATAAGTAATGTAATGTATGTACACAGTGACTGCTCCAGCAGAATAGGGAGTGCAGCTCTGGAGTATAATACATGATGTAACTCAGGATCAGTACAGGATAAGTAATGTATACACACAGTGACTCCACCAGCAGAATAGTGAGTGTAGCTCTGGGGTATAATACAGGATGTAACTCAGAATCAGTACAGGATAAGTAATGTATGTACACAGTGACTCCACCAGCAAAATAGTGAGTGCAGCTCTGGAGTATAATACATGATGTAACTCAGGATCAGTACAGGATAAGTAATGTATGTACACAGTGACTGCACCAGCAGAATAGTGAGTGCAGCTCTGGAGTATAATACAGGATGTAACTCAGGATCAGTACAGGATAAGTAATGTATGTACACAGAGACTCCACCCACCAGCAGAATAGTGAGTGCAGCTCTGCAGTATAATACAGGATGTAACTCAGGATCAGTACACGATAAGTAATGTAATGTATGTACACAGTGACTCCACCAGCAGAATAGTGAGTGCAGCTCTGCAGTATAATACAGGATGTAACTCAGGATCAGTACACGATAAGTAATGTAATGTATGTACACAGTGACTCCACCAGCAGAATAGTGAGTGCAGCTCTGGAGTATAATACAGGATGTAACTCAGGATCAGTACAGGATAAGTAATGTATGTACACAGTGACTGCACCAGCAGAATAGTGAGTGCAGCTCTGGAGTATAATACATGATGTAACTCAGGATCAGTACAGGATAAGTAATGTATGTACACAGTGACTGCACCAGCAGAATAGTGAGTGCTGCTCTGGAGTATAATACAGGATGTAACTCAGGATCAGTACAGGATAAGTAATGTATGTACACAGTGACTGCACCAGCAGAATAGTGAGTGCTGCTCTGGAGTATAATACAGGATGTAACTCAGGATCAGTACAGGATAAGTAATGTATGTACACAGTGACTCACCAGCAGAATAGTGAGTGCTGCTCTGGAGTATAATACAGGATGTAACTCAGGATCAGTACAGGATAAGTAATGTATGCACACAGTGACACAACTGTTTATGTAGATTCAGGGTTGACATTGCACATCAGACTTTTTCCAGCACAGTTTTAAGCTAGTTACTTTAATAGTTATTTCCAACCATACAGTTCTGACTAGAAGGATTTGGCCTCCAGTTTATTCTTTCTGCTCACAGATGTTTGGACGGCACATTTACAGCTTGGAAGACAATGACAGATTATTTCCAAGTCAGATAAGGGATTGATTAGTAAAAAGTAATAGTTATCAGGGGCCATAACATTCACACAGCTTTTATACAGCTAGTAATCTGTGGGCGGTGGCAGCAACAACAATTTAATTCCCTGCAGCGCCCCCACAGGAGAAGTGAAGCATTTCACAGTTGCCATTGAAATCATTGAAAAATTGTGTGATTTACGGATGCGGTCGTCCGAAGAACCTCTCTAATAGTAGACGGTCCTGAACGAGGGACCAGTTTACCCCAGATAAATTATTTTAGAATTCCCTGATAATGTACTTGAAATGAATTTTTCTAAGCCTTTTTTGGGTTCCCTTACACATTACTGTAAAGTCACTTGTTTAGGGACCGTGCCCCTGGTGTCTATGTTGTCAGCACACGCGCCCCTCACCCCCTCGCTCCAGGGCTGCGGCAGATGTTACCAGCTGCAGGATCCAGATCAGATATCTTCCCTCATCCCCCATGTTCTGCGGTTCATTCTAATGACTGGTATCTGGACATTTATAACTGACCTGTGCGCGTTCTCGCTATACTCTGACCGGGGCTCACACTACTAGAGCACACGCATCCTTACTATACAATGACTACTACCCCCAGCAGACAGTAAAGATATATACCAAATCTATTTTTACATTTTGCATTCATTTTGCAGCTGTAGAGGGAACCTGTCACCGGGATTCTGTGTATAGAGCTGAGGACATGGGCTGCTAGATGGCCGCTAGCGCATCCGCAATACCCAGTCCCCATAGCTCTGTGTGCTTTTATTGTGTAAAAAAACCGATTTGATACATATGCTAATTAACCTGAGATGAGTCCTGTCCCTGAGATAGGTCGGCTACAGGACTCATATCTCAGGGACAGGACTCATCTCAGGTTAATTTGCATATGTATCAAATCGGTTTTTTTATACAATAAAAGCACACAGAGCTATGGGGACTGGGTATTGGGGATGTGCTAGCAGCCATCTAGCAACCCATGTCCTCAGCTCTATACACAAAATCCCGGTGACAGGTTCCCTTTAAAGATAAAGTATAATGGACATTTCTGCAACTTTTTCATATACATTTTGTATGAATACATTACCGCTTGTTGTCAGTGAATGAGAGCATCCTTGTTTACCCTCAGAGAGGCTGTACAGAGCTAATATTTCTCACAGCTGAAGGTTTGCTACAATTGTGTGCAATCTAGACAATGCTCTGCCCCATAATCCGCAGCAGCACAGATCTCAGCTGTCCTAATGGTTTGTTACAATGTATCAGTCTGGAGTCCAGGCTATTTAATTCACATAGAATTGTCTAGACTGGATTCAAGTGTAACAAATCCTTAGCTTGAGAAGTGCACAGGTATTCAGTCTGTGGATGTAAACAGGAAGGTTCCCATTCACTGACAGCAAGCAGAGATCTTTAAAACACACAGTAAATTAGCAAGTAGCCGAATGTTTCATCATGCAGTTTCTAAGATTCATTTATGAGACTGACAAACCGTTTATGATTAGCTTCATGAATTGTTACCTGTTTTTGATCGATCGTTTTTACGTTTTCACAAATTTTTTGCTATTTTGTCCTATTCCCTGTGAAACAAAAGTGCTTACTGGAAGCCATCAATAAGCAGGCTGCTGCTGACAGATCTCATTGCAATCAAACTTTAATTAAAGGGCATCTGTCAGCAGTTTTGTCCCTATGACACCGGCTGACCTGTTACATGTGCACTTGGCAGCTGAAGGCGTCTGTGTTGGTTCCATGTTCCTATGTGCCCGCATTGCTGAGAAGGATGATGTTTTAACCCCTTCCCAACCAGCACCGTACATGTACAGCGCTGGCTAGGACTTTAAAGGTGGTGCATATTTGTTATATCAGGGGCCAAAGGAAGCCTCGGAGGGCCACATGTGGACTGCTGGTGCTGCGAGGGGCATTCACTCATCACTTTGTGTCTTTTCCGCAGTGTTGGGTATGACGTGGTTAATGTGGCAGCGGGCTCCTGGCTTAGCCGGGGTTATGAGACAGGATGCGGGGTGATTATTGGAGAATGGATCCGGTTCAGCAGCTGCAGTCAGGGAATCAGTGTATGAAACAGCAGCTCCAAAAGAGATAAGGCCGCTTCCCCCCGCATCAGCAGATTATGAATTATTGAAGATCTGTGCCGCTAGCGCCAGGCCGGCAGGACCATGACCCCGGACTGTGGCCAAACGCCATCACTACTGCTTAAACCATCATCAGATTGCAAGCTCTTTAGACTAGAGTGAATACATGACTCCATATCGAGACTGTATGGTCCCTATTACCTTCCCTTAGGCCTAGTTCACACCGTCAGGTTTCTGCTAGTACTGAATAAAAAAATAAATAAAAAAAAGTTAAATTGTATCCGATTAATAATAATTGTATTATTATTTCCCTCCTTTTATGATCACACTCCTGACTTTGGCTTTCCAAAAACTCCATGCAGAAATCTGACTCTCAACCAATTAAGATCTCTGCTTGCTTTCAGAACCCGATACAAATCTAACACTTCTCACAGCTGAGCTTTTGTTACTAGTTGTATATTGGACTCCAGACTGACACATTTTACTTGCAGCGATACATTGCCGGGACTTGGCAGAGATTGCTACTGCTGAAATTGTCTGGACTGGATACCATGGTAGCAAATCCTCAGCTGTGAGAAGTATTAGGCTAGGGCTACACAAAGACATTTGTCGCGGGACAATTTTTATAATGGCAGTCTATGGTGTTGCACTGCGACATGCGACATGCGACACAACCGTCGCCAAAAAAAACATCCAAGATGGATTTTTCCAGCCTACGGCAGGGTATGATGGGAGTTGTAGTTTTACAACAGCTGGAGGGCCGCAGGTTGAGCATCCCTGCTCTAGGGGCTATGCAAGAATGTTCTCATTCACTGACAACCAGCAGAGATATTGAAAACGGTGATACAAAAACTGTAAACATTGGATAAATAAAAGCTTACTTTGTGCTTCACCATTTTAACTATGTCTGCTTGCTGTCGGTGAATGCAAACATTCTTCTTTACTTCCAAAGACCCGAAAATTGGCACAGAACTAGCACTTCTCGCAGCTGGGGTTTTGCTGCAACTGTATCTATTCTTGACAATCGTTTAGTGATTTAAACACCACGGATTCCAGACTGATACAATGTATCAGTGCAGGCAAAATGTAACAAACTATCAGGCGAGAGATTTGTGCTGCTGATGCGTTTAGCTCACAGAGGACGCTGCAGTCTGGATACAATTGTAGCAAACCCTCAGCTGGGAGACGTATTAGGTCTGTATGGGATTTAGCCTATAGGTGTAACTAGCAAAGATATTGAAATTTGTCTCTCGGTTATCTTTCCTCGGTAGATTCGGCCAAGTTCCACCGTCTCCGGTGCGATGGACATTCCTGCAACCCACCAGTCGGGAACCTTGCTATTGGCCGGACGCCGGTCACCCTCACTGCCTGCGGCCAGAATGTCAGTGAACTGTATTGCTTCTATCCGGAGGTCCAGCAGACACCCATCTCCTGCAGCCAAAGCCAGTGCACGAAATGTAGCATCAACCAGCCGGAGAACTCCCATCTTCCTTCTCACATGACGGACGACGTCTTCTCCAGTCCGGCTACCTGGTGGCAGTCGGCGCAGGGCGTCCTCAGGGAGGAGATCAGGTTGGACTTTGAGACAGCGTTCTACTTCACGCACGTCATCATGGTCTTCAGGTCTCCGCGTCCTGCAGCCATGGCTCTGGAGAGGTCTCTGGACCACGGCAAAACCTGGAGGGCCTATAAGTATTTTGCTACGAACTGCACGGCTACTTTTGGACTTCAGGACGACCTGAATGAAGAAGGGTCACTGTGTACCTCCAGGTATTCAGACCCCTGGCCCTGTACCAGAGGAGAGGTGAGCTATGGCCCAGAGTCCAAGAGCAACGGGTGCTTAGGGTTAATTCTTCATATTCCATATCTAAAGGATTTATGCACTTATTAACCTTGACAAAACAGACATCAGTGGATTTTGGGAAACTGCAGGTCCAAGCACTGAATTGAAAGGCCGTAAACTCTTTTGCAATCCCTTTTTTCGATTCTTCCAATACATCTTAAAGGGCATCTGTCAGCAGTTTTGTCCCTATGACACTGGCTGACATGTTCCATGTGCGCTCAGCAGCTGAAGGCCTCTGTGTTGGTCCCATGTTCATATGTGCCCGCATTGCTGAAAAAAATTAGGTTTTAATATATGCAAATGAGCTTCTAGGAGCAATGGGGGCATTGCCGTTACACCTAGAGGCTCTGCTCTCTCTGCAATTGCCACGCCCTCTGCACTTTGATTGACAGGACTAGGTGTGATGATGATTTCACTGCCCTCCCCTGTCAATTAGGACTCGGCCGTAGGTATTTTGCAGTCCGCAAATCATTATCTGCAAAACGCGGATCCCGTTCGTGTGCATGCTGCAATTTTTTTTTTCTTCACTTCAATAGAAATGTCCAATCCTTGTCTGCAAAATGGACAAGAATAGGACATGTTCTATCTTTTTTGTGGGGCCGCGGAAGGGGTTTGCTGTCCGCATCTTTTTCAGCCCCACTAAAATAAATGAGGCCCAAACATATCGTCATGTGCATAAGGCCTTAAAGTGCAGAGGGCGCTGCAGGTGCAAAAAGAGCATAGAAACATAGAAACCTAGAATGTGTCGGCAGATAAGAACCATTTGGCCCATCTAGTCTGCCCAATATACTGAATACTATGGATAGCCCCCGGCCCTATCTTATATGAAGGATGGCCTTATGCCTATCCCATGCATGCTTAAACCCCTTAACTGTATTTGCAGCTACCACTTCTGCAGGAAGGCTATTCCATGCATCCACTACTCTCTCAGTAAAGGAATACTTCCTTATATTACTTTTAAACCTTTGCCCCTCTAATTTAAAACTGTGTCCTCTTGTGGTAGTTTTTCTTCTTTTAAATATGCTCTCTTCCTTTACCGAGTTGATTCCCTTTATGTATTTAAAAGTTTCTATCATATCCCCTCTGTCTCTTCTTTCTTCCAAGCTATACATGTTAAGGTCCTTTAACCTTTCCTGGTAAGTTTTATCCTGCAATCCATGTACTAGTTTAGTAGCTCTTCTCTGAACTCTCTCTAGAGTATCTATATCCTTCTGGAGATATGGCCTCCAGTACTGCGCACAATACTCCAAGTGAGGTCTCACCAGTGTTCTGTACAGCGGCATAAGCACTTCACTCTTTCTACTGCTTATACCTCTCCCTATACATCCAAGCATTCTGCTGGCATTTCGTGCTGCTCTATTACATTGTCTTCCCACCTTTAAGCCTTCTGAAATAATTACTCCTAAATCCCTTTCCTCAGATACTGAGGTCAGGACTGTGTCAAATATTCTATATTCTGCCCTTGGGTTTTTACGCCCCAGGTGCATTATCTTGCACTTATCCACATTAAATTTCAGTTGCCAGAGTTCTGACCATTCTTCTAGTTTTCCTAAATCCTTTTCCATTTGGCGTTTCCCTCCAGGAATATCAACCCTGTTACATATCTTTGTGTCATCAGCAAAAAGACAAACCTTACCATCGAGGCCTTTTGCAATATCACTTATGAAGATATTAAACAAAATCGGTCCCAGTACAGATCACTGTGGAACCCCACTGGTAACATGACCTTGTTTTGAATGTTCTCCATTGACTACCACCCTCTGTTGTCTGTCACTCAGCCACTGCCTAATCTACTCAACAATATGGGAGTCCATGCTCAATGACTGCAGTTTATTGATAAGTCTTCTATGTGGGACAGTGTCAAAAGCCTTACTAAAATCTAGATATGCGATGTCTACTGCACCTCCACCGTCTATTATTTTAGTCACCCAGTCAAAAAAATCTATAAGATTTGTTTGACATGATCTCCCTGAAGTAAACCCATGTTGTTTTTCATCTTGCAATCCATGGGATTTTAGATGTTCCACAATCCTATCCTTTAATAGGGTTTCCATTAATTTGCCTACTATTGATGTCAGACTCACTGGTCTATAGTTGCTCGATTCCTCCCTACTACCTTTCTTGTGAATGGGCACGACATTTGCCAATTTCCAATCTTCCGGGACGACTCCTGTTACTAATGATTGGTTAAATAAATCTGTTAACGGTTTTGCCAGCTCACCACTAAGCTCTTTTAATAATTTTGGGTGTATCTCATCAGGCCCCTGTGACTTATTTGTCTTCACCTTAGACAGCAAACTTAGAACATCTTCCTCTGTAAAGACACATGCATCAAACGATTTATTAGTCATTCTTTCTAGTGGAGGTCCTTCTCCTTTTTCTTTTGTAAAAACTGAACAGAAGTATTCATTAAGGCAGTCGGCTAGCCCTTTATTCTCTTCTACATACCTTTCGTCCTTTGTTTTTAATTTAGTTATTCCTTGTTTTAATTTCCTTTTTTCATTTATATATCTGAAGAATGTCTTATCCCATTTTTTCATAGACTGAGCTAGTTTTTCTTCTGCCTGCGCTTTAGAAGTTCTTATAACTTGCTTGGCCTCTCTCTGCCTAATCTTGTAGATTTCCTTATCTTCATTGCTCTGGGTTTTTTTATAATTACAAAATGCTAGCTTTTTATTTTTAATGATTTTGGCCACTTCTGCTGAGTACCACAGTGGTCTCCTCCTTTTTTTGCTTTTACTGACAAGTCTAATGCAATTTTCTGTTGCCTTCAATAATGCACCTTTTAAGTAGTCCCATTTCTCCTGGACTCCATGTAATCCGTTCCAGTCTGATAAGGACTCATTTATGACTAATTTCATTTTTGAAAAGTCTGTTTTTCTAAAATCTAAAACTTTTGTTTTTGTGTGGTGGGACTCTTTCACAGTTCTTATATTAAACCACACTGACTGGTGATCACTAGATCCCAAGGTTTCGCCTACAATGACATCATATACCGAATCCCCATTTGTGAATACCAAATCCAAAATGGCCTCCCTCCGGGTTGGCTCCTCAACCACTTGTTGTAGAGATAACCCCAGTAGGGAATTTAGAATATCTGTACTCCTGGTAGAACTTGCTATTTTGGTTTTCCAGTTTATATCTGGAAGATTGAAATCTCCCATAATGATAACTTCTCCTTTCATTGTCATTTTAGCTATTTCTTCAACTAGTAGATCATCTAGTTCTTTAACTTGACCAGGTGGTCTATATATCACACCTACACGAGTTACTGCATGGTTAGCAAACTGCAACGTAACCCAAACTGACTCTATGTTGGCCTCACCAACTTGTATTAGGTTAGATTTAATGCTATCTTTCACATACAGGGCCACTCCTCCTCCTTTCTTGCCTTCTCTGTCTCTTCTGTATAAAGAGTACCCTGGTATGGTTATGTCCCAGTCATTTCTTTCATTAAACCATGTCTCCGTAACAGCCACTAAATCTACATTCTCAGATGCCATTATTGACCCAAGTTCATTGATTTTTTTACCTAAACTGCGAGCATTTGTAGACAGGACTCTGAGCTTATCATTTCTTAACCAGAGGTTAACCAGAGGTTAAGAAATGATAAGCTCAGAGTCCTGTCTACAAATGCTCGCAGTTTAGCAGAGCCTCTAGGTGTAATGGTAACGCCCCCATTGCTCCTAGAGGCTCATTTGCATATATTAAAACATCCTCTTTCTCAGCAATGCGGGCACATAGTAACATGGGACCAATACAGACGCCTTCAGCTGCCAAGTGCACATGTAACAGGTCAGCCAGTGTCATAGGTACAAAACTACTCACAGATGCCCTTTAAATAAAAAATAAAGTAGCATTGTAAACAGTCTTGATTATTTATGTATTATGTACAGCTCCTATGCAACTCTACGTGTCTCCATGGTAGCAGACTACAAGCAAACTCTGTGTAGTCTGATTTGGCAGTCATGTTGTACTCCCTTATAATCTGTCTAAAGGTAAGTCTGTCATGTATAACGGTAAAATGCGACTACATGGGGTTTGTTTGTAGTCGGTCACCATGAAGAGACATAGGACTGCATAAGAGCTGTATACATAAAATGGAACGAATCTATAGATGTATTAGTATAATAAAAAAATATTTCAGATCTGAATGTAATATATAATGGAAACAGACCATAATAAGTGCAATGACACTGACACTCGGGGTACAGGATAATGACACGCTGACACTCGGGGTACAGGATAATGACACTGACACTCGGGGTACAGGATAATGACACTGACACTTGGGGTACAGGATAATGACACTGACACTTGGGGTACAGGATAATAACACTGACACTTGGGGTACAGGATAATGACACTGACACTTGGGGTACAGGATAATGACACTGACACTTGGGGTACAGGATAATGATGCTGACACTTGGGGTACAGGATAATGACACTGACACTTGGGGTACAGGATAATGACACAGTGACACTTGGGGTACAGGATAATGACACACTGACACTTGGGGTACAGGATAATGACACTGACACTCGGGGTACAGGATAATGACACGCTGACACTCGGGGTACAGGATAATGACACTGACACTCGGGGTACAGGATAATGACACTGACACTCGGGGTACAGGATAATGACACTGACACTTGGGGTACAGGATAATGACACTGACACTTGGGGTACAGGATAATAACACTGACACTTGGGGTACAGGATAATGACACTGACACTTGGGGTACAGGATAATGACACTGACACTTGGGGTACAGGATAATGATGCTGACACTTGGGGTACAGGATAATGACACTGACACTTGGGGTACAGGATAATGACACAGTGACACTTGGGGTACAGGATAATGACACACTGACAGTTGGGGTACAGGATAATGACACTGACACTTGGGGTACAGGATAATGACACACTGACACTTGGGGTACAGGATAATGACACTGACACTTGGGGTACAGGATAATGACACAGTGACACTTGGGGTACAGGATAATGACACACTGACAGTTGGGGTACAGGATAATGACACTGACAGTTGGGGTACAGGATAATGACACTGACACTTGGGGTACAGGATAATGACACACTGACACTTGGGGTACAGGACACTGACACTTGGGGTACAGGATAATGGCACTGACTCTTGGGGTACAGGATAATGGCACTGACTCTTGGGGTACAGGATAATGACACTGATACTTGGGGTACAGGATAATGACACCAACACTTGGGGGACAGGATAATGACACCGACACTTGGGGTACAGGATAATGACGCCGACACTCGGGGTACAGGATAATGACACTGACACTCGGGGTACAGGATAATGACACTGACACTTGGGGTACAGGATAATGACACTGACACTTGGGGTACAGGATAATGACACTGACACTCGGGGTACAGGATAATGACACTGACATTTGGGGTACAGGATAATGGCACTGACAGTTGGGGTACAGGATAATGACGCTGATACTTGGGGTACAGGATAATGACACTGACACTTGGGGTACAGGATAATGACACTGACACTTGGGGTACAGGATAATGACACTGACACTTGGGGTACAGGATAATGACACTGACACTCGGGGTACAGGATAATGACACTGACACTCGGGGTACAGGATAATGACGCTGACACATGGGGTACAGGATAATGACGCTGATACTTGGGGTACAGGATAATGACACTGACACTTGGGGTACAGGATAATGACACTGACACTTGGGGGACAGGATGATGACACCGACACTTGGGGTACAGGATAATGGCACTGACTCTTGGGGTACAGGATAATGGCACTGACTCTTGGGGTACAGGATAATGACACTGATACTTGGGGTACAGGATAATGACACCAACACTTGGGGGACAGGATAATGACACCGACACTTGGGGTACAGGATAATGACGCCGACACTCGGGGTACAGGATAATGACACTGACACTCGGGGTACAGGATAATGACACTGACACTCGGGGTACAGGATAATGACACTGACACTCGGGGTACAGGATAATGACACTGACACTCGGGGTACAGGATAATGACACTGACACTCGGGGTACAGGATAATGACACTGACACTTGGGGTACAGGATAATGATGCTGACACATGGGGTACAGGATAATGACACTGATACTTGGGGTACAGGATAATAACACTGACACTCGGGGTACAGGATAATGACGCTGACACATGGGGTACAGGATAATGACGCTGATACTTGGGGTACAGGATAATGACACTGACACTTGGGGTACAGGATAATGACACTGACACTTGGGGTGCAGGATAATGACACGCTGACACTCGGTACAGCATAATGACACTTGGGGTACAGGATAATGACACTGACACTTGGGGTACAGGATAATGACACTGACACTTGGGGTACAGGATAATGACACTGACACTTGGGGGACAGGATGATGACACTGATACTTGGGGTACAGGATAATGGCACTGACACTTGGGGTACAGGATAATGACACTGACACTTGGGGTACAGGATAATGACACTGACACTTGGGGGACAGGATGATGACACTGATACTTGGGGTACAGGACAATGACACTCACACTTGGGGTACAGGATGATGATACCGACACTTGGGGTACAGGATGATGACACCGACACTTGGGGGACAGAACACTGATGCTAGTCTTGTCTAGAGCTCAGGCACTAATTGCATATTTTCTGTCTGTATACAGTGAGCTCCCCCTAGTGGTGGCTGCAATCAGCTAGAAATTGTGTTAACTATGCAGAGGATTTGGAGCTGTGTAACACTAATCTGAAGATTAAACCCTAAATTGTTGCCAGTTTTCATTAATCAAGCAGCGCATTCACTCCTGGATCTGAAGCCTGTTAATGGTGAACTGCACGTCTTATGGAAATGGCCCTAATATCTTCAGACATGGTGTAGATGTATGGGATGGCTGCAGGGGTGATATTAGCATCTTATTTATAGGTCAAGGAGTATGCATGTATTTGGCATGATGGGGGTTGTAGTCCAGTCCCGTGCCGATTATAATTATTCATTCTTTGGAATGACATATTATTTAGGACCTTCTCCGTGCACAAGGGGTTAAATGCACAGATTGCCCATCTGCTCCCCTTGCACATAACAGAACTGTGGGGGTCCCAGGCGCGGCCGTCAGCAGCGGTAGACACACTTGTGTCAGTCGCATTGGAATTCAATTTCCTTTTTGACTGCTGCTACAGTAGAATGGGGCATTTCTGTGGCACAGCGGGGAGGGCATCTCCTAAAACAGTGGGGGGCTGGGACATCGGACTCTCGCTGCCGGGGATGAGGTTCTTTAAATCATGACAGTTGACCGGACATGAATACTGTGACGCAGATCCCGCTCCATGTGCAGTCACAACAGAGCGCCTGTGGCTGTGCTGCAATGATTAACCCTCCGTTATTCTTATGATACAGTGTGTCTTCTACTCCAGTCACAGCTAAAGCTGCATTCAAGTGGATGTTGCACTTTCTGCTGCAGACCTCCACCTAAAGCTTGGAACAAACACTGCATCTCCCTCAGTGCAATGCCGCAAAAGGATGCAAGGCAAAGCAGCTAAGCAGAATTGGGGATGCAGCTCTGGATGTGACTGGAGCAGATTGTGTTTGAAGGATGCATTATTATAATAAGTTTGCACCCCTTTTCCTGCAGGTGATATTTCGAGCCCTAAACCCAACTAACAGGATTGAGGATCCCTACAGTCCTCAGGCACAAGCCCTGCTGAAGATCACTAACCTGAGGCTTCTGCTCTTAAAGAGACAGGACTGTCCTTGTCAGGCTGCGTCGGGGTCACAGGAGAAGCCCCAAAGATTCGCTTATTACGCCATTTACGATCTGATTGTACGCGGAAGCTGTTTCTGCAACGGACACGCGGAGGAGTGTGAGCAGGCGGGAAGTGCACCCGGATCGGAAGATGCTGTGAGTACGAGTGTCATCCTTTACTGTAGGGTCTGGCATTCTATTCCAGAAGATCTGGATGAACAGAATTATAGGACACATTTTATTGTGCAGTGGTTGAGTTTTATTTACATCAAACCTCGTGAAATTTCTTAGTAAGAGGATAATCTGCTTTTTCGTTGCGTTCTCGCTCACAGATGAGGAAGTGGCGGCTTTTATTCCGTTTTCCGTACGATTCGCCCACTTGCAGTAATGGTGTTGTCTCAGGGATAAGTCGTCCAGTGTTTTCATTACCCGGATAGCGTCCCGCTCGCTGAGCATGAGGCCCCGGGGGGACGCTGGCACGACCTGACCTTTACAGTGAAGGGGTAGCCTGCTCAACCCCTCACCCCATGCAAACCTCCCAGCTGGCAGCGGTCCAGCAGAGATGTGACCCAGCCCCAACTGTAGCCCCCACAACACTGGGTTCAGCAAAATGTTAACGCACAGACGTAGAGCAAGTGGCTGCGCAGTGTGTGGCAACCTCCTGACACTGGGACGTGGTCTCCTGCTGTATACGGATGATATGGAAAGTGCTGAAATAACCTGCAGCTATGTATGTACAGCTGGTGGGATGTAACAGTCCCTCGTGTCCAGTGGGTTAGTCAGCTCCAGGTCCATGTGGGCCCTTGGGCGATAAATTTCAGTGGGCCCCATTGTGGTATTTGTTAAATGTCACCACGGCATCTGAGAATGTTTAAAAAACGTAAGCGCGGGCTTCCTGCTCAGACGCGCCTTCCCCCCAGCGGAGAGCAGGGAAAGCACCCTGTTGTAAAAGTGAGCCACAGCCTGCACCAGGCTTCCAGGCTCATTATTAGTATATTCCAGTTCAGGCCACTAGGTGGCAGCACTAAACTGTGACATAGTGATTTCTATACAGAATAATGGAGCAATTTCCATTAGGCTTATTGCACACGACAGTATATTTTCACGGTCCGCAAAACGGGGTCCCGTTGGTCCGTGATCCGTGACCGTTTTTTCGTCCGTGGGTCTTCCTTGATTTTTGGAGGATCCTCGGACATGAAAAAAAAGTCGTTTTGGTGTCCGCCTGGCCGTGCGGAGCCAAACGGATCCGTCCTGAATTACAATGCAAGTCAATGGGGACGGATCCGTTTGACGTTGACACAATATGGTGCCATTTCAAACGGATCCGTCCCCATTGACTTTCAATGTAAAGTCTGGAGTCCCTTTTATACCATCGGATCGGAGTTTTCTCCAATCCGATGGTATATTTTAACTTGAAGCGTCCCCATCACTATGGGAACGCCTCTATGTTAGAATATACTGTCGGATATGAGTTAGATCGTGAAACCTCATTTCCGACAGTATATTCTAACACAGAGGCGTTCCCATGGCGATGGGGACGCTTCTAGTTAGAATATACTACAAACTGTGTACATGACTGCCCCCTGCTGCCTAGCAGCATCCGATCTCTTACAGGGGGCTGTGATCAGCACAATTAACCCCTCAGGTGCCGCACCTGAAGGGGTTAATTGTACTATCATATCCCCCTGTAAGAGATCAGGGCTGCCAGGCAGCAGGGGGCAGACTCCCCCCCCTCCCCAGTTTGAATATCATTGGTGGCCAGTGCGGCCCCCCCCTTCCTCCCTCTATTGTAATAATTCGTTGGTGGCACAGTGTGCGCCCCCCCCCCCCTTCCTCCCTCTATTGTAATAATTTGTTGGTGGCACAGTGTGCGCCCCCCATCGGCCCCCCCTCCCTCTATAGCATTAATAACATTGGTGGCCAGTGTGCGGCCTCCCATCTACCCCCCCCCCCCCCCCCCCCCCGATCATTGGTGGCAGCGGGTTACTAGCAATAGTACAATAGTAAAAGATTCATACTTACCTGGGAGCTGCGATGTTCGTGTCCGGCCGGGAGCTCCTCCTACTGGTAAGTGACAGTTCATTTAGCAATGCGCCGCACAGACCCTGTCACTTACCAGTAGGTGGAGCTCCCGGCCGGACACGAACATCGCAGCAGCAGCCAGCAGCAGGTAAGTATGAATCTTCTACTATTGCTAAGTAACCATGGCAACCAGGACTGTAGTAGCGTCCTGGTTGCCATGGTTACCGATCGGAGCCCCAGCGATTAAACTGGGACTCCGATCGGAACTCCGCTGCCACCAATGATGGGGGGGGGGGGGGGAGAGATGGGAGGCCGCACACTGGCCAACAATGTTGTTAATGCTATAGAGGGAGGGGGGGCCGATGGGGGGCGCACACTGTGCCACCAACGAATAATTACAATAGAGGGAGGGGGGGGGCCGCACTGGCCACCAACCTATTATTACAATAGGGGGGGGGGCCGCACTGGCCACCAATGATATTCAAACTGGGGAGGGGGGGAGGGTCTGCCCCCTGCTGCCTGGCAGCCCTGATCTCTTACAGGGGGATATGATAGTACAATTAACCCATTCAGGTGCCGCACCTGAAGGGGTTAATTGTGCTGATCACGGCCCCCTGTAAGAGATCGGGTGCTGCCAGGCAGCAGGGGGCAGTCTTGTACACAGTTTGTAGTGTATTCTAACTAGAAGCGTCCCCATCACCATGGGAACGCTTCTGTGTTAGAATATACTGTCGGTTCTGAGTTTTCACGAAGTGAAAACTCAGCTTTGAAAAAGCTTTTATGCAGACGGATCTTCGGATCCGTCTGTATAAAAAGTAACCTACGGCCACGGATCACGGACACGGATGCCAATCTTGTGTGCATCCGTGTTCTTTCACGGACCCATTGACTTGAATGGGTCCGTGAACCGTTGGCCGTGAAAAAAATAGGACAGGTCATATTTTTTTCACGGCCAGGAAACACGGATCTCGGATGCGGCTGCAAAACGGTGCATTTTCCGTTTTTTCCACGGACCCATTGAAAGTCATGGGGTCCGCGAAAAAAAACGGAAAACGGCACAACGGCCACGGGTGCACACAACGGTCGTGTGAAAGAGGCCTTATTCTGTATAAATTGCATTCTGACGAAAAAGTAATTAAAAAAGAAAAAAGTTTTAAAAATATAAAAAAACTTAAAAGTAAAATAAACAAAAAAAGGATACATTTATGGGCATCGTTGCATGCGAAAACACCCATACTATTAAAATATTTTTTTAAAAAGTTAGCCCATAAGTTGAAGGATGTAACAGAAAAAAATAAAAAAAGGCTGAATTGCCATTTTTTCATCACTTTATCTCCCAAGAAAATTGAATAAAAAGTGATCAAGTCATACACCCCCTAAAATGGTATTGTCAAAAAAGACAGATTTTCCTCAAATGAGCCCTCACACATCTCCGTAGACATAACTATAAAAAAAAAGTTATGGGGGTCACCGGGGGGCGGGGGTTCTGTTAGGGTTGCCACCTTTCCCAACAAAAAAATAATAGTTACACAAATTAAAAAAGTTGGTGTGTCTATTTAAAGAGGACCTTTCACCGCTCCTGACAGGCCTGTTTGAATAGCTTCATGCATCCCCCATGTAATAACAATTCTGTATGTTGTGCCGTTCCTTTATTATTTCTACTAGAAGTTATGAATAATTGCTAGCTGTCTGCAGTAAGGGTACAGAGGGGTGTTACCAGTGGGGGGGAGGGGGAGGTGTACCTGCACAGACTCACTCTATCCAATCAGTGCTGCCATTTTCAGACTGTGCAGGTACACCCCCCCCCCTCCCCCAACTGGTAACACCCCTCTGTACCCTTATTGCAGACAGCTAGCAATTATTCATAACTTGTAGTAGAAATAATACAGGGATGGCACAACATACAGACAGAAGAATAGATGTACACGGGGAATGCATGAAGCTATTAAAACAGACATGTCAGAAGAGGTGAAAGGTCCTCTTTAAGGATTGTGCTGGGATTCGAACTCACAGCCTTCTACATTAAAGAACCTTAACCACAGAGCTATAGAGCTTCATGTTAACCTGCTGTACATATATTATGGCTAAAAACCTCAGTAGTAGTTTCCCACATATGCATTCATATATAACAGAAGTATGATTTTATATATATATTTTTTTGTAATTACACATTTATTTTGTGCCATACATTTTCTTTACAATTACTAAAAAAAAATACTTCTGCTGTATAGGAATACCTAATACCTGAGAAACTACTGTGAGGTTTTTCTGTCACAGCTTAGCTTTGAGCTAAGTGGTTAAGGTTATTGCCTTTAATGTAGAAGGTTGTGAGTTCAAATCAAAGACGGGTAATTAGACTACCTGACCGGTTTCAAACAGGTGACATTGTTCAGTGGGGCACAAAGACATGACACAGATGTTACCCGTGTTTAGTTCTTCAAATCGCCCAAAAAGTTGTTTTTATCATATGCTAATGAGCCGTCGCAAGTGCCCAGGGCGGAGAGTTTTCTGAAAGTGCCCAAGTTCCTCCGCGTCACTCGTGCCTAACCCTCAGTAAGCTCAGGCCCGTCCTGTGGCTCTGTGACATCATATTTCCCTATAGGCTGTTCGCGCATCACTGCCGGGCCCGGGCATGCGCAGTGTTCTGCCCACTGTGGGCAGAGGGACAGGGATATGGAGTGCGCATGCACCAGTTACTGGCGTGAAATTGGCGCATGCGCACTGCATATCTCTGTGCCTCTGACCACAGTGGGCAGAACATGCCCGGGCCCGGGCGATTTAAAGAACTAAACATGGGTAACATCTGTGTCATGTCTTTGTGCCCCACTGAACAATGTCACCTGTTTGAAACCGGTCAGGTAGGTGACAGACTCTTTAAATCCACAGGGTGTCCAGTGGTTTAGTGCTCCAGTCCCTGGTGTCCAGTGGTTTAGTGCTCCAGTCCCTGGTGTCCAGTGGTTTAGTGCTCCAGTCCCTGGTGTCCAGTGGTTTAGTGCTCCAGTCCCTGGTGTCCAGTGGTTTAGTGCTCCAGTCCCTGGTGTCCAGTGGTTTAGTGCTCCAGTCCCTGGTGTCCAGTGGTTTAGTGCTCCAGTCCCTGGTGTCCAGTGGTTTAGTGCTCCAGTCCCTGGTGTCCAGTGGTTTAGTGCTCCAGTCCCTGGTGTTCAGTGGTTTAGTGCTCCAGTCCCTGGTGTTCAGTGGTCTAGTTCTCCAGTCCCTGGTGTTCAGTGGTCTAGTTCTCCAGTCCCTGGTGTCCAGTGGTTTAGTGCTCCAGTCCCTGGTGTCCAGTGGTCTAGTTCTCCAGTCCCTTGTATCCAGGCTCACATGATCGCCTACCTATCCTCACTGTATTAAGTGTGGCTCCCCAAGTCAGGGGCAGCCGTCTCCCATTCTTTATCAGGTATTGCTGCTGTGAGTCCAGTTGAGGGTTCTTTAACACCATATAATTGCTCTGTGATTAAGCAAATAATATCATAGTGTTGATGCATTGTGTGGCCCTTATAGTAAAATTGGGGCCACATGTGAGAGCCTCGCTGTTCCTGATGTGAGATTTGCCCAGTTACCCAGCGATGTCACCACTATTAACACCGTGACGTCACTTCATCTGAAATAGTGCAAAGGGTTAAGGGGTGTTGGCATCCCAAAAAGAAAACAGGACCAGAATCAAGTAGTGGTTGGGCCCTTGCTAGTGGCCTGGGGCCCGTCCTCCCCCCTGCAGTGGCTCCGTGCAGCTCCCAGGTCACCGGAGGTAAATCCTGTTTTTGCACACAGAGATTTCTTAGTGGATTTAATCACATTCCTCCTATAACCCTCCTCCGGTCCCCAAAGTCATCTCCTGTCCAAACATCTTGTGCCTTTACCCTGATAATCCTCATCTACGCGGTGCCAGGCTGGGTGACCTCCAGGCGCTGGGCAGCTCTGCAATTCAAAGACCAGCTGGACGAGGGAGAGAAAAAAGATGCCAGAAACCATGGCAGACGGTGACAGGAGCCCCGGGGGCCCTGCCTCTGCATGGGGGGCGCTGTGCCCCCACACCCCATAGTGTACAAGCTGCAGGCAGTCAGTGAGTGACCCAGATATCATGGAAGATCTGCACCTCCAGCAAGGCTGAAGATGATAGCAGCAGGGGCCTTAGAGCTGCCTGGTCCTCTGAGACTGTATCACCCAGGACAAGCTTAGATACACCAGCTCAGCAGATAGTATTGGATATTATTGGCTTGGATACTACACCAGCTCATCAGGTTGCATCATACAGCATAGATACACCAGCTCACCAGATGGTATCTCACATGATAGGATTAGATACACAGCCCAGCACATAGTATCACACATGATAGGTTTAGATACACAACTCAGCAAATAGTATCCCATGTGATAGGATTAGATACATGAGCTCACAAGATAGTATGACACAGGATAGGCTTAGAGTCATCAATTGTCAGACAGTATCACACAATAGGATTGGATACATCAGCTCAGCAGACAGTATCACACGATAGGATTAGATACACGGCTCAGCAGACAGTATCACACATGATAGGATTAGATACATCTACTCACAAGATAGTATGACACAGGATAGGCTTAGATACATCACTGTAGCAGATAGTATCACACACGAGACGATTAGATACACCAGCTCAGAAGACAGTATCACATAGGATAGGCTCAGATACACCGCTCGGCAGACAGTGACACAAAAGGTGAGGAATAAATCCTGCAGACCCGTCGGTCAATGAATAGGAGTTCAGTCCGTCTATGAAACATGTTCTTTATCTTGTCAGGTCCACGGTAATTGTGTGTGCCAACATAACACGGCGGGCAGGCATTGTGAAAAGTGCGCCCCAATGTACAACGATCTGCCATGGAGGCCAGGAGATGGCAAAACTGGAGCCCCCAATGAGTGCAGACGTAAGTATGAAGGAGGATAGATAGATCTGAGAGAGATAGATAGATAGATAGATAGATAATAGATAGATAGATAGATAGATAGATAATAGATAGATAATAGATAGATAGATAGATAGATATGAGATAGATAGATAGATAGATAGATAGATAATAGATAGATAGATAGATAGATAGATAGATAGATAGATCTGAGAGAGATAGATAGATAGATAATAGATAGATAGATATGAGATAGATAGATAATAGATAGATAGATAGATAATAGATAGATAGATAATAGATAGATAGATATGAGAGACATAGATAGATAGATAGAGAGATAGATAGATAGATAGATAGATATTAGATAGATAGATAGATAGATAGATAGATAGATAGAGCAGAGTGTGCTTGGCGTTCATGCTGACCTGCATTCCCTGGACTTTGTGTGGCTGTCATGGCCCATGAACAGGTAGGAACTAGTGTTAGGGACCACTCAAATAGAGGCGACCTTGACGCGGTGAGTGGCTTATTACGCTTTGGCCAAAATGTACACCAATGTCTCATCCAGCATGGAGGCAGGGCAGAATGCTGGATATAGAGTGCGATCACATTTGTATTCTCCGTTTGTATATGTATTTCGCCATAGTGATCTGCACCTATATACAGGTTGTGCTGACTCAACCCCCCACATTTTTTCTTTGTAGTATATATTGGAGGCGTGGCGATCTCCTTTGAGTCAAGCACACCTGACCAGTCAATCTGTCCTGGAGGCTGGTTTTAAAGTCAGTATAAAACTGAGTCTGCTTATATGGAACCTACCAGTGGCCATTTGGCTCCAGGAGAAGTATATGGTGGGCTCAGCGTGCATGTTGGTACTTGCATCCCTGGATCCGATGAAAGCTGTAATGGCACCGGACGGGGTTAAAAGCAGAGTGTGCTTGGCGTGCACGCTGACCTGTATTCCCTGGACTTTGTGTGGCTGTCATGGCCCATAAACAGGTAGGAACTAGTGTTAGGGACCACTCAATAGAGGCGACCTTGACGCGGTGATTGGCTTACTACGCTTTGGCCAAAATGTACACCAATGCCTCATCCAGCATAGAGGCAAATTGCTGGATGTAGAGTGCGATCACATTTGTATTTTTCGTTTGTAGATAGATAGATAGATATGAGATAGAAGATAAATAGATAGATAATAGATAATAGATAGATAATCCTTCCACATCTGAGGAGCCCCGGTGACATCTTCCTTCCGTCTCCATGTCTAGGCTGTCGTTGTCACAATCACGCTGTCAGCTGTCGCTTTGATCACAATGTCTGGCTGTCCTCGGGAAAGAAGAGTGGAGGAGTGTGTGAGAGCTGCCAGCACAACACAGACGGGCACCGATGCCAGCGATGCCAGGCTGGCTACTACAGAGACCCCACTGAACCCATCAGCTCCCCTCTGGTTTGCAAGGGTAAGTCCAGCGATGCACCAGACCCCAGAAGATACAAACCCTGAGCCCCTTACAGGACACCTGGATGAACAACCATCTCTGCTTATTCATGGTCCATGTCCCCAAGCAGCTTATTATGGGGGACCCCTGCCCTCGATCAGCTATATTTGTGTATGACTATTCTCAACAAAGCATGACGGGGTGCCCAGTGAGGGAAGGCCCACGATCTGCCATCTGTGAGCGACCACAGTATATGCTCATAGTGGTCCTATACAACTTTCAGCCCATATATTACAATGGGTGGTCCTCTTCGGGTTCAGGTTCAGCTTGAAGCCTTTAGGGGAGCCGTCTGATCAATGCATGTTGGGGTGCCCATTGAAATAAGTGGGCATCCATGCTGGTGCCAGTTTCTCAATAAGCCCTCTGTGTCTTCTGCAGCTGCTATAGGGCAGCATCTATTGTACTAGACCCCCTTCTATCATATGATACAGGGTTATCTATAGTCCTATGTACACAGCCCCTTTAAGATACGAGCTTGACAAGCGTGCACCTTGATGCATTAGTGAGCAATTTGTCTAAGCATTTAGTGCCAGGAAACAAGTCCATAAAAATGCGCAAGACTGCCAGTTTAGATGCCACATACCCAGTGCATCAGACACAAAGGAGAGGGAGATAAAAGGCGGCCGGCCGGGTGCCTGACACACACCTGCCCCTCAGCTACAGCAGAACACTGGATTCCTGGGTCTTGATATAGTGTGATATGATTCATTTGGAGTTGGGATTTTCACTTAGAGCAGGGCATTACTCTTCACGGGGGCCGTAATGCCAGCCCTTTGTTCCATTAAGCCTCTGTCTCCTTCTGTGATACATCTGGGGCATTAGCAGTGCTCATTCAATTAGATCTTGGCGTTTTTTTCTAGTCCCGTAATCCGGCGTGCCTGTTTATGCAAAGCACAGCTGTGAGCGGGCGAAGAGGGACCCGCTCTACTTAAATAGCTTCATTTTATTTAACCAGCCTGATGCCAGGGGACAGTTCACGGGACACTTAGCCTAAAATCTCCTCAATATTTATGTAATGAATGTAATCCACTGTAAAAAAATATTTAACTATAATACTGCCTCCTATGTACAAGAATATAACTACTATAATACTGCCTCCTATGTACAAGAATATAACTACTATAATACTGCTCCTATGTACAAGAATATAACTACTATAATACTGCTCCTATGTACAAGAATATAACTACTATAATACTGCTCCTATGTCCACGAATATAACTACTATAATACTGCCTCCTATGTACAAGAATATAACTACTATAATACTGCTCCTATGTACAAAAATATAACTACTATAATACTGCCTTCTATGTACAAGAATATAACTACTATAATACTGCTCCTATGTACAAGAATATAACTACTATAATACTGCTCCTATGTACAAGAATATAACTACTATAATACTGCTCCTATGTACAAAAATATAACTACTATAATACTGCCTTCTATGTACAAGAATATAACTACTATAATACTGCTCCTATGTACAAGAATATAACTACTATAATACTGCTCCTATGTACAGGAATATAACTACTATAATACTGCTCCTATGTACAAGAATATAACTACTATAATACTGCCTCCTATGTACATGAATATAACTACTATAATACTGCCTCCTATGTACAAGAATATAAACTACTATAATACTGCTCATATGTACAAGACTATAACTACTATAATACTGCCTTCTATGTACAAGAATATAACTACTATAATACTGCTCCTATGTACAGGAATATAACTACTATAATACTGCTCCTATGTACAAGAATATAACTACTATAATACTGCCTCCTATGTACAAGAATATAACTACTATAATACTGCTCCTATGTACAAGAATATAACTACTATAATACTGCTCCTATGTACAGGAATATAACTACTATAATACTGCCTCCTATGTACAAGAATATAACTACTATAATACTGCCTAAGTACAAGAATATAACTACTATAATACTGCTCCTATGTACAAGAATATAACTACTATAATACTGCTCCTATGTACAGGAATATAACTACTATAATACTGCCTCCTATGTACAAGAATATAACTACTATAATACTGCTCCTATGTACAAGAATATAACTACTATAATACTGCTCCTATGTACAAGAATATAACTACTATAATACTGCTCCTATGTACAAGAATATATCTACTATAATACTGCTCCTATGTACAGGAATATAACTACTATAATACTGCCTTCTATGTACAAGAATATAACTACTATAATACTGCCTCCTATGTACAAGAATATAAACTACTATAATACTGCTCATATGTACAAGACTATAACTACTATAATACTGCTCCTATGTACAAGAATATAACTACTATAATACTGCTCCTATGTACAGGAATATAACTACTATAATACTGCCTCCTATGTACAAGAATATAACTACTATAATACTGCTCCTATGTACAAGAATATAACTACTATAATACTGCTCCTATGTACAAGAATATAACTACTATAATACTGCCTCCTATGTACAAGAATATAACTACTATAATACTGCTCCTATGTACAGGAATATAACTACTATAATACTGCCTCCTATGTACAAGAATATAACTACTATAATACTGCCTAAGTACAAGAATATAACTACTATAATACTGCTCCTATGTACAAGAATATAACTACTATAATACTGCTCCTATGTACAGGAATATAACTACTATAATACTGCCTCCTATGTACAAGAATATAACTACTATAATACTGCTCCTATGTACAAGAATATAACTACTATAATACTGCTCCTATGTACAAGAATATAACTACTATAATACTGCTCCTATGTACAAGAATATATCTACTATAATACTGCTCCTATGTACAGGAATATAACTACTATAATACTGCCTTCTATGTACAAGAATATAACTACTATAATACTGCCTCCTATGTACAAGAATATAAACTACTATAATACTGCTCCTATGTACAAGAATATAAATACTATAATACTGCTCCTATGTACAGGAATATAACTACTATAATACTGCTCCTATGTACAAGAATATAACTACTATAATACTGCCTCCTATGTACAAGAATATAACTACTATAATACTGCTCCTACGTACAAGAATATAACTACTATAATACTGCTCCTACGTACAAGAATATAACTACTATAATACTGCCTCCTATGTACAGTCGTGGCCAAAAGTTTTGAGAATTACATAAATATTGGAAATTGGAAAAGTTGCTGCTTAAGTTTTTATAATAGCAATTTGCATATACTCCAGAATGTTATGAAGAGTGATCGGATGAATTGCATAGTCCTTCTTTGCAATGAAAATTAACTTAATCCCAAAAAAAAACTTTCCACTGCATTTCATTGCTGTCATTAAAGGACCTGCTGAGATCATTTCAGTAATCTTCTTGTTAACTCAGGTGAGAATGTTGACGAACACAAGGCTGGAGATCATTATGTCAGGCTGATTGGGTTAAAATGGCAGACTTGACATGTTAAAAGGAGGGTGATGCTTGAAATCATTGTTCTTCCATTGTTAACCATGGTGACCTGTAAAGAAACGTGTGCAGCCATCATTGCGTTGCATAAAAATGGCTTCACAGGCAAGGATATTGTGGCTACTAAGATTGCACCTCAATCAACAATTTATAGGATCATCAAGAACTTCAAGGAAAGAGGTTCAATTCTTGTTAAGAAGGCTTCATGGTGTCCAAGAAAGTCCAGCAAGCACCAGGATCGTCTCCTAAAGAGGATTCAGCTACGGGATCGGAGTGCCACCAGTGCAGAGCTTGTTCAGGAATGGCAGCAGGCAGGTGTGAGCGCATCTGCACGCACAGTGAGGCCAAGACTTTTGGAAGATGGCCTGGTGTCAAGAAGGGCAGCAAAGAAGCCACTTCTCTCCAAAAAAAACATCAGGGACAGATTGATCTTCTGCAGAAAGTAGGGTGAATGGACTGCTGAGGACTGGGGCAAAGTCATATTCTCCGATGAAGCCTCTTTCCGATTGTTTGGGGCATCTGTAAAAAGGCTTGTCCGGAGAAGAAAAGGTGAGCGCTGCCATCAGTCCTGTGTTATGCCAACAGTAAAGCATCCTGAGACCATTCATGTGTGGGGTTGCTTCTCATCCAAGGGAGTGGGCTCACTCACAATTTTGCCCAAAAACACAGCCATGAATAAAGAATGGTACCAAAACACCCTCCAACAGCAACTTCTTCCAACAATCCAACAACAGTTTGGTGAAGAACAATGCATTTTCCAGCACGATGGAGCACCGTGCCATAAGGCAAAAGTGATAACTAAGTGGCTCGGGGACCAAAACGTTGACATTTTGGGTCCATGGCCTGGAAACTCCCCAGATCTTAATCCCATTGAGAACTTGTGGTCAATCCTCAAGAGGCGGGTGGACAAACAAAACCCACTAATTCTGACAAACTCCAAGAAGTGATTATAAAAGAATGGGTTGCTATCAGTCAGGAATTGGCCCAGAAGTTGATTCAGAGCATGACCAGTCGAATTGCAGAGGTCCTGAAAAAGAAGGGCCAACACTGCAAATACTGACTCTTTGCATAAATGTCATGTAATTGTCGATAAAAGCCTTTGAAACGTATGAAGTGCATGTAATTATATTTCACTACATCACAGAAACAACTGAAACAAAGATCTAAAAGCAGTTTAGCAGCAAACTTTGTGAAAACTAATATTTGTGTCATTCTCAAAACTTTTGGCCACGACTGTACATGAATATAACTACTATAATACTGCTCCTATGTACAGGAATATAACTAATATAATACTGCCTCCTATGTACAAGAATATAACTACTATAATACTGCCTCCTATGTACAAGAATATAACTACTATAATACTGCCTCCTATGTACAAGAATATAACTACTATAATACTGCTCCTATGTACAAGAATATAACTACTATAATACTGCCTCCTATGTACAAGAATATAACTACTATAATACTGCCTCCTATGTACAAGAATATAACTACTATAATACTGCCTCCTATGTACAAGAATATAACTACAATAATACTGCTCCTATGTACAAGAATATATCTACTATAATACTGCTCCTATGTACAAGAATATAACTACTATAATACTGCTCCTATGTACAAGAATATAACTACTATAATACTGCTCCTATGTACAAGTATATAACTACTATAATACTGCTCCTATGTACAAGAATATAACTACTATAATACTGCTCCTATGTACAAGAATATAACTACTATAATACTGCCCCATGTACAAGAATATAACTATAATATTGCCTCCTATGTACAAGAATATAACTACTATAATACTGCCTCCTATGTACAAGAATATAACTACTATAATACTGCCTCCTATGTACAAGAATATAACTACTATAATACTGCCTCCTATGTACAAGAATATAACTACTATAATACTGCTCCTATGTACAAGTATATAACTACTACAATACTGCTCCTATGTACAAGAATATAACTACTATAATACTGCCCCATGTACAAGAATATAACTACTATAATATTGCCTCCTATGTACAAGAATATAACTACTATAATACTGCCTCCTATGTACAAGAATATAACTACTATAATACTGCCTCCTATGTACAAGAATATAACTACTATAATACTGCCTCCTATGTACAAGAATATAACTACTATAATACTGCCTCCTATGTACAAGAATATAACTACTATAATACTGCCTCCTATGTACAAGAATATACCTACTATAATACTCTCATCATTCACACAACAGAATGCTCCTGTAATGCTGTTGGGTCAGTGAACGGAACACTGAACAGAAGTTGGAAATGTCACCCCAAAACTGGTTTCTGTTACTGCAAACCGGGTGTGGCCGGTCCATATTGTGATCACTGCTTGAGGGGATACCGGGGGTTTGGAGAACACGGCTGCCGCCCTTGTGACTGTGCGGGGGACTGCGACCCGGACACAGGGGAATGTCGGAACAGGTACCTTAGATTATAGAATCACCTGAAATATAAATGATGTCATAAATCCTGCTGATGATGTCACTGCTCCATGATTTTGCAGCAGCGACAATGAGCACTATCTAAACATTCCGATTGGTGGAAGGATTCCTGACATCATAGACTCGCCAGCCAATGAGAGCGAAGACGACTGGAGGTGGACAAGTGAACAGGGCTTTTCAGCTCTGCGACACCCAGGTAAACCCTGTCGCCAACCACAGATTATGGGATTATCACATCTAAAGCTAAATTCTGACTTTTGCTAACATGTTTTCTTCTCTGCTCACATCCAAAGCAAAATTCTGAATTCTTCTGGTGTCCTGGTGGGAGATCACATGACGGATGCACAGTTTACAGCCTAGCTGGATCACGGGACGCAGGGCTGACCCGTTGTATTTAGGTTGTTTTGGATGTGAATGGAGAAGAACTTGAAATTGGAAAGTTGTTGCAAATATAAGCTTTTCATATAGCGTTCAATGGGGAAAATATTTAGTATCTGACCTGTGGGGGGCGCTGCAGCAGCAAAATTGTTCAGTTTATTGATTTCTCTGGTCTTGATTTGTCACTTTAAGACGTACCAGTATGTGACGGCACAATTTATATTATCCTATAGAATTCCTTTAAAAGATCCAAGTTCAGTTCTTCCAATAGATGTGGTGAACTACACAACCCAACACTGCTGCAAGCCATGCTGTCACTTGTAGTCCCCCCCAGGCCTTGTTACCCATTCAGCTGACGTCCTGTATTCTCTTACATGTACCTGGCACGTCACGCGTGTCCTCCAGAGAAGTGTGTGTGCAAGGAGCGGATGCTGGGGAGCATAACGGATTTCTGCCAGATGAAATATGCGTATGGTAAGTGGGGGGATCGGATGTTACCGCACCCTCCAGATCTTTAACGATAGTAAAATTATGATAAATTCCCAACATTTTTGACCTGAGAACCTGAAAATGCAAAACTAGATTGAGCAAGAATCTGAAAAATGTATAAAAAAAAACTTCATATTGTTTCGTACTCTAGTCACATCCAAAGCTGCATTCACAATTCTGCTGGTTGACACTTTGCCCTAACAGTTGAGTTCTAACTGTCAACTGACCTGCACCAACAGCATTGCTACCCGGCAACCGGGAGAATTCTGAATTCAGCTTTGGATATGACTGGAGAAGAAAACGCCATTGTTGTACATCTGTTCTCTCTGGCAGTTATAAAAGCAAGGATCCTGTCGGCACACGATAAAGGAACACATGCAGAGGTGGTGGTGAAAGTGAGAAAAATCCTAAAATCGGGGAAGGTGAAAATTGGCCGGAACAATCGGAGCATCTATCCTGAGTCGTGGACCAATCGTGGCTGCACCTGCCCCATCCTTAACCCAGGTAACGACAGCAGCCACCACTAGGGGGAGCTCACTGCAGACAGATTTGTACAGCTCACGCAATAAAAAGTAAGCGCCTGAGTTTCCCTAGTGGTGGCTGCAGGAAGACAGAATTTTACCATCTAATTTTGTATCTAAGCAGGTGATTTTGAGCTCCCCCTAGTGGTGACCACAGCAAGACAACATTTTACCGTCTAATTCTGTCTATGTAGGAGATTTGAAGCTCCCCCTAGTGGTGGCTGCAGGAAGACAGAATTTTACCATCTAATTCTGTGTCTCTGTAGGAGATTTGGAGCTCCCCCTAATGGTGGCTGCAGGAAGACAGAATTTTACCATCTAATTCTGTGTCTCTGTAGGAGATTTGGAGCTCCCCATAATGGTGGCTGCAGGAAGACAGAATTTTACTAGTTAATTCTGTGTCTCTGTAGGAAATTTGGAGCTCCCCCTACTAATGGCTGCAGGAAGACAGAATTTTACCATCTAATTCTGTGTCTTTGTAGGAGATTTGGAGCTCCCCTTACTGGTGGCTGCAGGAAGACAGAATTTTACCATCTAATTCTGTCTATCTAGGAGATTTGGAGCTCCCCCTACTGGTGACCACAGCAAGACAACATTTTACCGTCTAATTCTGTCTATGTAGGAGATTTGGAGCTCCCCCTAGTGGTGGCTGCAGGAAGACAGAATTTTACCATCTAATTCTGTGTCTATGTAGGAGATTTAAAGCTCCCCCTACTGGTGACCACAGCAAGACAACATTTTACCGTCTAATTCTGTCTATGTAGGAGATTTGGAGCTCCCCCTAGTGGTGGCTGCAGGAAGACAGAATTTTACCATCTAATTCTGTGTCTATGTAGGAGATTTGGAGCTCCCCCTAGTGGTGGCTGCAGGAAGACAGAATTTTACCATCTAATTCTGTGTCTATATAGGAGATTTGGAGCTCCCCCTAGTGGTGGCTGCAGGAAAACAGAATTTTACCACCTAATTCTGTATCTATGTAGGGGACATGGAGCTCCCCCTAGTGGTGGCTGCAGGCAGACAGAATTTTACCATCTAATTCTGTGTCTATATAGGAGATTTGAAGCTCCCCCTAGTGGTGGCTGCAGGAAGACAGAATTTTACTAGCTAATTCTGTGTGTCTGTAGGAGATTTGGAGCTCCCCCTAGTGGTGGCTGCAGGAAAACAGAATTTTACCACCTAATTCTGTATCTATGTAGGGGACATGGAGCTCCCTCTAGTGGTGGCTGCAGGAAGACAGAATTTTACTATCTAATTCTGTGTCTATGTAGGGGACTTGGAGCTTCCCCTATTGGCCCCAGGAAGAAAGAAATTTACAATTTAATTCTGTGTCTATGCAGGTGATTTGGAGCTCTGTATCAGAAAGCTATACAAATATATAAAGCAATTTCTCATCACAATATTCTGGATTTACTTGATGATGAAAAAGACGAAACCATAGATAAAATGTTTGTTTTACAACCTTGAGAATGAGGCAGAAGACAAGTGCTGGATGAACAGAGAAGGATTTTATTGAGCTCATCCAAGGGCTACCAAGGAAGTAGAACCCGCCTGGTGGGCGCAGGCTCGTGCCACACATTGTGCCAGTCTCATCCAGTACTTAAAGGGTCAGGACAGGCAGCCTTGCCGTGAATGCCAGCATTTCATTCTCTCCCAGAAATTGCTGACAGACAGTGTCCTTTCTGTTCGGGGCAGGTCTGGCCTGTTCGGCACACAAGATCAGTTGCTTCTGTCTCTTATCCAAAAGTCTCATTCCACAAGTTGAACTGCATGAATCAAGCCGTTCATGTGCAGCTCTCACCCCACGGAGCGCCAGGGTCGCAGACGCCGGCCATTGTATGCCTAATTCTGAGCTTGAGTTAACCGTGTGTTCTATAAGATGGGATTTTCCTGCTATTACACAGTAATGAGTTATGAGGTGGGGGGTACAATGCATCCCCCTGTTCATCTATTAAATAGAGGAGGGGGCTACAAAGACTGTTATTCCTTGGAGGACTAAGCATGATGGCACGTCCGTGCATTACTTGACCCATTCATGTGTAATGCTTTTTTTGTTTTCAAGAAAACTTACATTACCTGACAGCAAGCAGAGGTCTTGAAATAGTGAAGAATTGATACACCAAGTAAATTAAGTTGAACTTTCATTATTAGTGTGTTACAATGTATCAGGCAGGATCTGGAATCACTCTGCCTCTCCAGCCTGCTCGGAGCAGGTTTTCTGTTACAGTGTTGGGGTCAGATTTGTCCTCATCATAGGGCGAACTGATGTCTTATGTGTTGTGTTCCAGGCGTGGACTACCTTATAGCCGGACCGGAGGACATCCGAAACAGCAAGTTACTGGTCAACATGAACAGTCTGGTAAAGCCCTGGAAGGCGACCTGGGCCAAGCAGGCCATTGACTTCATCCGCTCCGGCTGCAAATAGGTCTTGGAGGAGTCGACTCGATCCTTGAGGGTTTTCTCCTACAGACTCTCTCTTCTATTCATCTGGCAGTAGCGTAGATCTCACTCTGTACACAGGGAACTCTCAGGCTGAGCTTCTTCCCCTGGGGATCGGTGAAGAGTCACCGGCGGCTGCTTTCACAATGGCGGGAGCTCTGTGATGACTGCAGGTCGACGTCTGGAGGACACACTGGATGTGGAGATCATCGACCTGAGACGCTAAATAACGTGCATGCAACCAAAGACTAACTTGGCCCTTTAAGGAAATTTTAAAGGAACAGTACAGCAGTTTTCTAAGAGGAGCGGCTGCTATCAGTCACACCTATGGATGTAAACGTCTCTGCACTGGAGCAATGTGGGGGCCCATCCCGATGTGTGGCTGAAAACAGGGATCAATAGATGGAGATACAGGGGGGGGGGTTGGTAGTGTCCCTTGTCAGTCTGTCTGTGCCCTACGATGATTCTTTTGGGTCGTGGGCACAGCCTGAATGAGTATTCATGAGATGACAGCCAATCGGGATGTTCTGTTTTTCCCCCATTGAGTATTTTGTTTGCCACGGAGTCTTCAGCCAGGATCAGGTTAAATTTTGGGGGGTTGGGGGGGGGGGGGGGGATTTGGGGTATGACGCCTACCCCTAGCTTTTCTTTCTTCCTATAGAGGATCTGAGCTCGGAGTCTTCCTCCTGTATATATCTATTTGCTTCCGTTTTTGTTTTTTTCTTTGCTCGTCCGATGACGACCCCAGCAGAGCACGGCTAGAACCCCCCATTTTTTGTACTTAAATGTAAATTAAAGTTATTTAAACACTTCTGACTGAAGGCGAGTGATTAATATTATCAGATAACCTGTGGGGACTGTGAGCTACTTAGACACTGTATCTAAGCCTATCAGGTGTGATACTGTCTGCTGTATCTAATCCCATCATGTGTGATACTGTCTGCTGAGCTGTGTATCTAATCCCATCCTGTGTGATACTGTCTGCTGAGCTGTGTATCTAATCCTATCCTGTGTGATACTGTCTGCTGTATCTAATGCTATAATGTGTGATAGTGTCTGCTGAGCTGTGTATCTAATCCTATCCTGTGTGATACTGTCTGCTGAGCTGTGTATCTAATCCTATCCTGTGTGATACTGTCCGCTGAGCTGTGTATCTAATCCTATCCTGTGTGATACTGTCCGCTGAGCTGTGTATCTAATCCTATCCTGTGTGATACTGTCTGCTGTATCTAATGCTATAATGTGTGATAGTGTCTGCTGAGCTTTGTATCTAATCCTATTCTGTGCGATACTGCCTTCTGAGCTGTGTATCTAATCCTATCCTGTGTGATACTGCCTTCTGAGCACTACTCTCCCCATCATAAACTATAAAATGCACTGATTTCCACCTTTCCTCACCATGAAGAATACCTGGAGGTCAGTGAGGAGCAGGCTGTCAATCTTCAGGTAGGGCCCCGGGTTTTGGACGGTCACACAGGACTGCCATGGGTGTCCGTATCGGCTCTGTCTGGAGTGTCCCTTTAAATGTATACCGTGTTATGTCAAGTGCATGACCAAAGGGGGCGAAGCATGATACAAGAAGTCCAGAGCACCCCGCACATCTGACACTGGACATAACACAATAGAGGTTTCATCTAAAGAACTGATAAAGGGACGCTATGAGTGGTGGGCACCAGCCAATCTCTAGAATGAAGGGGCTGCCTCACTGGAGCAGTGCTGTGTCCCCTTGTAGGCTTTCCTTTTGCAGTACATCGGTGCCTTCTCATACAGCTGATCGCCGGGGGTACAGGGTGTCGGACCCCCACCGATCAGATACTGATGACCTATCCAGAGGGTAGGTCATCAGTATTAAAATCCTGGAAAACCCTTTTACGAATACAGCTCTGGAGTCATTCTGTGCATAAAAGATAGAACGTAACATCTAATCGTTACAAGACATTTAAAGTATTTACAAAGTTACCCAACAGTATGTGTAGATTTAAAGGGGCGCTCCCATCTTTTAATGTGATGGTGTATCACTTTATAGTCAATGGGGTCCAACCTCAGCGGCCCCCGCAGATCGTGAGAATAAGAAGTCCACAGTGCTGGTATAATGCTGCACCCCTGCAAAGTGGTGTCCCCCCCCCCCGCTGTAGTATGTAAGTGAATCTGGGGCACAGCTGTGAAAGGAAAGCCTACAAGGGGGACACAGCTCTGCCCCAGCAAGGCAGCCCCTTCATTCTCAAGATTGGACGAGGTCCCAAAGGTTGGTCGCAGGAGGATAGGTCATCAGTATTTAAATCTCAGAAAACCCCTTTAAGGCCTCATGCACACGGCCGTAGATCGGGTGCGGACCCATTCACTTCAATCCGCAAAAAAAAAATGGAAGCCGCCCGTGTGCCTTCCGCAATTTGCGGAACGGGCGGCCCATTCTATAAATCCCAATTCTTGTCTGCAAAACGGACAAGAATAGGACATTCTATATTTTTTTTTGCGGGGCCACGGAACGGAAGCAAAGGATGCGGACAGCACGCGGACCGCAAAAAAACTGAACGGTCGTGTGCATGTAGCCTTATTCTGCTGTTTTCCTCCGAAAGCATCACAGGCAGGACTCCGCACGTGTATATTTTATCTGCACTGATACAATGTAGCAAACTCACAGGAGAAAGATTGGTGCAGCTACTGTGTTTAGCTCACAGAGGACTGTCTAGATTGGACACAATTGTAACAAACCCTCAGCTGTAGTAAGTTAAGATTGGATTTCAGCATCTGTTCCCTTTCACAGGCAGTAAGCAGAGATCTTGAAAATGGCGAAGAACTGAAAAATAAAAGTAGATTTGAAATTTGCAAAGGTTAAGTTGAAAACGCCCCCAGTGGTCTCAATGGCTGTCACTCCCCTTCCCCCACACATCAGGGAGTCCCAGACGACTTCTCCACCAAGGCAACTGTCCAGTCCATAGCAGTGGTCACCACCCGTTGGTTCTCCAGCAGTTGCAAACTACAACTCCCAGGATACTCTGACTGCCTGCAGCTGGGGAGTTGTAGTTTTGCAGCCGCTGCTCTAGAAGAAACCAAAGAAGTTACAAACGATCATCGAGGAATCTTGCAAGAAGGTAAAAAGAGATTTAATATATTCAGGTCGCCATCCACAGGTAAGGAGTCTAGTAAATTCAGTGCAGCTGGGAGGAGAGGCGGCAGCGGCAGGTGTGAGGCACAGGCGGGGGCGGTCTTCCCTTCTACTGATTTTCGTTGTGTCCATCCCCCATAGGGGACCATTGAAAAGATAGCGAGGTGCGAACAGGAACCAAGGAAAGTAACAGAAAACTCCCACAATAAAGCAGACTGTTCCCCGATTGTCCCTCCAAAAGGGTCTCTTCGTTATATCCATTTCCGGAAAAGCTGGGTGGTCGCCGATGTGGCCACTCTTACCACCACCCAGCTTTCCAAACCCCCTAAATGGCAAATCTGTCGCGTTATCAAGCAATAGAGGAATATAGATCTGCCATGCTGGGCCACTAGGAAAGCCGAGTGAGGAGGTGTCCAAATGGGTAGTAACCCAGCTTTCCCAGAATCAGATATAGCAAAGAACTGGTTAAAATGGAACTTTTTTTTTACCTTTTCTTAAAGGGGAAATGCTCTAACAGGGTTAGCAGTGATCTCCAGCTATCATGCTCCTGCAGGGCCCTGCATCAGACAGAAGGGCAGCTCTGGATGACATGGTCCATAGAACGGAAGGAGGTAAACTCTTGGAGGCTGTGCCCCTCTCTCTCCCCCCTTCTTCTCTTGCATTAGCTGGATGACTCCACCGCCGCCACAGGGGAAGTCTCCGTAGGCGCTGGCTCTGGACTCTGCTTGTCTTTGTTGTCCTCCTCGTCATCGTCCTCCTGGGGGTAGAGGTCGGGGTATTTCTGCATGCACTCCTGCATCGCCCGGAACTGCTCCAGGCAGTCTGAGCCCTTGACCTCCTCCTGGCTGTAGTGGAAGCAAGAGAAGGCCGCTTTGAATTGCTCCCCGCACGGCCCGCTGGCCATACCGCCCAGGCACGGACAATTCCAGTTAATGTCTCCATTGGGAAGAATCAAACCTGTAAGAGAAGAGCGGAGGCAGAAATGGTCACATATCACTACTAAGCAGAATCCCCGCTGCACAGGCTCCAGTCGACATGCTGCGTGTAATCTACAGATTTGGGTCTTTTTCCTCCCTTCTGCAAATGCATCTGATCTGTCTCCGTGTCTGTTCAGCGGTGGGGCGCCTCCTGGTGTAATGTCATAGCTCTGCAGCCCTCATCTAATCTGGTGCCCCTCCACCCCTCTCACAGCATGCATCTCTCAGAGGAACTGCAGCTCCATCCCCCCCTCCTCACTGCCTAGCATTAAATGGCTGACACTCCTAGCAAAATCCCATTAGTTTACAAGATGAGAATGTCCCTTTAAGGCAATTTTCCTTCTGCAAATGCATTTGATCTGTCTGTCTCTGCTAAGTGGGCGTGCTCCTCCTGCTGTGATGTTAGGAGCTCTGCAGCCCTTCTTCAATCTGCTGCTCTTCCTCCCCCTCTCACAGCATGCATCTCACAGAGAAACTGCAGCGTGATCCCCCCTCCTCCCTGCCCGGCACTCAATGGTTTACACTAGCTCCTAGCAATATATACTATCAATTTATATGATGAAAATGTCAGTTTAAAGGGCTTCTGTCAGCCCACTAAACCGTTTTTTTTTTTTTTGTTTAATAATAATCCCTACACTGCGATCTCTGCATACATAAGTAAAATAATAATTTTCGTTTAGTAGAATTTGATAAAACGCTATTTTTATAATATGTAAATTACCTTGCTACCAGCAAGTAGGGCGGCTACTTGCTGGTAGCAGCCGCATCCTCCGATCCTAATGACCCCCCCTCCGCATTGGGATTGACAGGGCCAGGGAAGGGAATCGTTCTCTGCTGGCCCTGCCTGTTTTCATTCAATATCTGGCGCCTGCGCCGCGGCCGTACCTATCTTCAATCTGCGCAGGCGCACTGAGAGGCGGCCACTCACTCGGCCGCTCGCTCCTCAATGCGCCTGCGCCGGGTGTAGATGTGACGTCATCGGCACAGGCGCATTGAGGATGGAGCGGCCGAGTGGGTGGCCGCCTCTCAGTGCGCCTGCGCAGATTGAAGATAGGTACGGCCGCGGCGCAGGCGCCAGATATTGAATGAAAACAGGCAGGGCCAGCAGAGAACGATTTTAGTGGGCTGACAGAAGCCCTTTAAGACAATTTTGCTTCTGCAAATGCATTTGATCTGTCTGTCTGTCTGTCCCTGCTCAGTGGGTCGGCTCTTCCCGATGATGTGATGTCATAGCTCTGAAGTCCTTATCCAACCTGCTGTTGCTCCTCCTCCCCTCTCACAGCATGCATCTCACAGAGAAACTGCAGCTTCAGCTCCCCCCCCCCCCCCCCCCCCCCCCCCCCCCGGCTAGCATTTACTGGTTGACACTAGCTCCTAGCACAGGGATCAGCATCGGGCACTACAAGTCCTAGCATGCTCCATTCACTTCTATGAGAGTTGTGAGAACAGACAAGCATGTTTGTATGCTGGGAGTTGTAGTTTCACAGCAGCTGGATCCCTGTCCTAACAATATCTCATCAATTTACAAGACCATCTTTCTTGATCTTGGTAGCTGCTCTGAGCTCCTGTCCCCCCCCCCCCCCCCCCTCCTCCAGCGCAGCTCTTCCAGTCCCTGCAGAATGAAAACGTGATTTTACTCGCTTTACTTCTGTCCTTGTGGTTACTCGTTACCTTCTTACACAGTGTCAGTATAAACTGCACCTCTATATGACATTAGGCAGCATGGGCACACATACCAGACAGTGCCCACATTGCCCGAGCATCCAGGAGGTCATGGCGCTGTACCGCCCACATGTTATCCATCCCCTGGGAGGAAGGAGGGGCGGCCGCAGCCCCTTGTAGTAATTCCCACTGACCTGCGGTTAAGGTTGCTGGTGACATAATGCCGTACACACACAAAGCTCTCTGTAATGCCAAGCCATGCTTTCAACCTCTTCGAGGTCAGTGGCAGCTTTAGACAATATCTCCCACCCTGCAGACCCCCCCCCCCCCCCGCCCGATACGAGTGACGGGCAGGATGAATTCGACTATTCATGTCTCGCTGCCAGCTGCAGCCCGCCTGCTACACCAGTCCTTTCAGGAGCAGTCAGCCAATGATGGATGGCATTAACCCTTCAAAACCCGTCTGTCACCTCGGAAGCAAGACCCTCAGACCTTGGATGGTGAATGATGAGGTCACAAATTATAGCCACGGTATATAAAGCAACGGCCAGATTTCAAGGAAATCTCCACTTTTACACAAAGTTCCTGCGGTTACATTTACAGAAAATGTACAAGATCTTCGGAAACCTCTCACTTTTCTTCTCTCGTAAGGAGTTTTTAGAGGGGTTTTGTCATTTCAGCCACCAATGTCAGACAGGAGCCGGCCTCACCTCTGAGACCCACACCCATCTTCAGAACGGGCCCGTGAAACTGAAGGAGGGCGCCCTGGTCATGTTCTCCATTCATTTCAATGAAAACGGACGCGCGCTCGCCTATTTTCGGCAGTCACATAGAAATGAACGGAGGGTGGCCACTCATGCACGGTTTCCCTCTCATGCACGGTTTCCCTTTGTTCACCCATTCTGGAGATAGGTGCGGGTCTCAGAGGTGAGGCCTGCACCTGACCGACACCCTGGCGATATGCCACCAGTGTATGAAGTGAGGCAACCACTTTAAAGGGGTTCTCCGTGCTTTTAAATTTTGATGACCTACCCTCAGGATAGGTCATCAATATCAGATCGGTGGGGGTCCGGAACCCAGAACCCCAGCCGATCAGCTGTATGGGGCGATGGCGCTGATCACCGCTGATTCTGCCCCGTCCTGTTCACCGCTGCTTTGCCAAAGACAGCAGCGAGCAGGAAGAGAGACGGGAGACGGCACATGCACACTCCTCATACAGCTGATCGGCAGGGGTCCCAGGTGTCGGACCCCCACTAATCTGATATTGGTGACCTATCCTGAGGATAGGCCATCAATATTAAAAGCCCAGACAACCCTTTTTATCGTGCTTTATTCTCCATTCACACACAAAGCTGAATTCAGAATTCTGAGCGAGCGGTGCGTTGTGGGGGCCTGGACGGCAGTCGCACAGCGCGGTCTCACGTGTCAGGTCACAGGACTGTTTGCAGATTTGTGCTCTCTCTTTGGACGTGAGTGGAGAAAAAAAGGAGACGTAGCTCGATTTCAGAAGCAGAGAGGTGACATGACAGGATAGCACAAATTTGCAAAACTACAACTCCCAGCATGCCCCAACAGCCTAAGATGACTTTCATGCAGAATGCGGCCTCGTCAATCTCCATGCGGCGAATCATCCTGCATCTGTAGCCCCGCCCCCTTTAATCAACACGTACAGATAATCCGCGGGTACGTGCCTCCCATACCAGGACATGGTTAGAGACATCCGCTGACTCTGCACCATGGGATAATCTGGTTTTTGGATCAGGGTCCATTTCAAATTTAACTCTTTGCAGCAAATAGTTTTTATTTTCTGTTTGCAACCTGCTCAGTCTGGAGGCAAAAACGTCCAATGAGTCATTTTAAGCCGCTCGCCGGTGCCAAGTCTGCCGAGGGTGGACTGGGTGGTTCTGTCATACACAACGCCCCAAAGGAGAAAGGGAAAGCGTCTTAATGCTGCCCTCTGGAGGCAAGAGACCGAACTGCGTCTGTGTGCTAGTGAATAGTGAGCCACATGGCGACTCTCTAGAAATGTCCCGAGTTGCACAAAGGTGTAGCTGATGTGGCGCAACTTCATTTCAAGTCGGAGGGTATTTGATTTATTTTGATCCCTCCCCCGGTTACTTTCACATCTGCATTTTTAGATCCGGCAGAGAATCTAAAAAATGGAATTAAACGGTTCAGTTTTGTCCCCATTCACTGTCAATAGGGACAAAACTAATCAGGATGAATGAGTAAGCATCCGTTCCGTTTTGGTGCCGGACACAAAACTGCTGCCAGGTGTGCTTTAGTGTCATGTGTGCGAAACGGAAAAACCGGATCTGGCATGAAAATCAATTTAAGTCAATAGTGCCGGATCTGGTTTGTTTTTTGTTTTTAACTGGATCTGGCGCCCATTGACTTACAATGATTTTCATACCGGATCCAGTTTGTTTAGTTTTGATTTATGGCCAAAACGGACGCATCCAGATTTATTAAAGGACACAAATCCATTTAATTCCATTTTTGAGATCCTCTGCCGGATCTCAAAAGCGGAATTAACAATGCAGATGTGAAAGTAGCCTAAGGAGGCTGCGATGATCCGGTGAGCGCTGCAGCCTCGTCAAAGGCCAAAAAGTCGCAAACTGTGTGTTTTTTAGGCCACCTATGCCACTTTTCCGAAAGGGGCGTGGCAAGAGCAGGAAGGGGGAGTGGCCAGCAGCCGCAACAAATTTATCTTTATTCACGCTAGTTTTTTTGAAAGAAATTGATGGCAGCTCAGAGTTTAGGCGCACGGACTGCCGGAGGATCAGGATAAGGCCTCATGCACACGACCGTTGTTTAGGTCCGGATCCGAGCCGCCGTTTTGGCGGCTCGGATGCGGACCCATTCACTTCAATGGGGCCGCAAAAGATGCGGACAGATCTCCGTGTGCTGTCCGCATCCATGGCTCCGTTCCGCGGCCCCGCTAAAAAAATATAACATGTTCTATTCTTGTCCGCACAAGAATAGGCATTTATATTGCCGGCGCCTGTTCCATTCCACAAATTGCAGAAGGCAACACGGGCGGCTTCCGTTTTTTTTCGGAACGCAAAAAATGGCACAGCCGTGTGCAGGAGGCCTTAGAAGCACCCTCCTGCAGCGAAGGGGATATCAAGGCTGCTGCAGAAAGTGCCAGTCTTGATAAATCTCCCCCACAGACTATTAGAAAGTTGCAGAACTTTTTATTTTACAGGGACCAAGCTTCAGGGTTCCCCTTTACCATGCTTCCACGCTCTGACAACCTCCACACACCCCTTCACTGCCAGGGCTGTACAGACATTCTGCGGGCCTGGTTCATTGCTACAAGGCACACTGTGATGTCACTAGACCCTCATTGGACGCATGACAAATCTTATTAAAGTTACATGAAATAAAAGGCAGCAGATTTGTCCCTCTGACACTGATCCGTTACATGTGCGCTCGGCAGCTGAAGGCGTCTGTGTTGGTCCCATGTCCATATGTGCCTGCATTACTGAGAAAAAGGATGTTTTAATATATGCAAATGAGCCTCTAGGAGCAACAGGGGCGTTACCATTACACCTAGAGGCTCTGATCTCTCTGCAACTGCCGCACCCTCTGCACTATGACAGGGCCAGGCAGTGAAAACATCATTACACCTGGTCCTGTCAATCAAAGTGCAGAGGATGCGGCAGTTGCAGAGAGGGCTGAGCCTCTAGGTGTAATGGCAACGCCCCCGTTGCTCCTAGATGCTCATTTGCATATATTAAACATCCTTTTTCTCAGCAATGCGGGCGCATATGAACATGGGAGCAACACGGACGCCTTCAGCTGCCAAGTGCACATGTAACAGGTCAGCTGGTATCATAGGTACAAACAGATGCCCTTTAGAGTACTTTGGTCACCTGTAGGACCCCACCAGATGTTCCACACCTCGGACCCTGTATAACACATCACCAACCTTGGTCTTCATATGGATCGTTGGGGTCATCGGGGATGAGCTCTGCGCTGCTCGGCGTCGCGTGATCTTCTTTGGTTACAAAGATAATTTTGTCCTTTCCTGGAACAAATCAGAAAAGACGTTGGAAGAGGATACATCTTTATTAACCCTCTTTTTGCTGGATGAGGACTGTGCCTATTCTATAGTGTACAGTCAGAACCTTCAGACCTTTGTATAATTCTAAGCTCCATTATAACTGTATAATTAGGCTGATCTGCCATTCAGAAGTCTGAAACGGCGACCACCTAATGACAGATGTACAGCTCCCACAGAAACGGTCACACAGATTTCCCGGCGACCACCCGTGGCCACTAAGGGGGACACGATTTTGCACCCATTGGTTCGCAGCTCCATTGGGCCGTACCCTTTACTGTCCCATAATTAGGCACATATAGCATTCAGTAATCCCAGGACGCTAGGTGACAGGCCAGACACATGTCAAGTATTTCCTCACCATCCAAGATCTCAGTTTGCTGTCAAAGAATGAGAGCATTCATGTTTGCATCCAGGAGCAAAAAAAATAAACATCCTAACATACTTCTGACAGCTGAGGATTTGTTACAATTGTAACCAGCCCAGTCAATCCCCTATGATGCACACAGCCTGGAGTTCAGACTGATACATTGTAACAAACTATCAGGACCATAAAGAGATTTGTGCAGTAGATGCGTTTAGGTGACAGAGGATTATTTAGACTGGCTGCCATGGGAACAAATCCTTAGCGGCGAGCATTCGCGTTACTCCCATACATTGACAGCAAACACAGATCTTGAAATGATGGAGTAAGTACATAATATGTAGAACTGTCCAAGAACAGGAACATACTTGCATCCAGAGGCTGAACTCCATACAAAATAAATAACTCAGCTGAGGGTTTGTTACACTTGTATCCAGCCTAGACAAACCTGTGAGCGAAACATCCTCAGCACAAATCTCCCTCCTGTCCCGATAGTTTGTTACAATGTATCAGTTCAGGTAAAATGTATCAGTCTGCAGAAATGACTGTCTAGACTGTATACAACTGTAACAAACCCTCCGCTATGAACACGCATTTACGTATGTGTGAGATTTGAGCCCGCTCACAGCAAGCAGAGATCTTCTATTTCGGCTGTCCTGGTAGTTTGTTACAATCTCATATCCTTGTTATTAGTCCTAGAGATGCTCTTCCACTTGAGTGTTGTAATGCCTGCGATCTGTAGTGACTTTATGGCCCGTCCAGATCCTACATATGGCGTCTCTTCTCATGCGCCTTACGTCAGTGATTAATTAATGATTAATGAGCTAAATTACCCCTAGTTCTGTGATCACACTTCCTATAAATATAGACACAGTCTAAGGCCTCATGCACACGACCGTATTTTTTTGCGGTCCGCAAAAACGGGTTCCGTTTTGCCGTGATCCGTGACCGTTTTTTCGTCCGTGGGTCTTCCTTGATTTTTGGAGGATCCACGGACATGAAAAAAAAGTCGTTTTGGTGTCCGCCTGGCCGTGCGGAGCCAAACGGATCCGTCCTGAATTACAATGCAAGGGGACGGATCCGTTTGACGTTGACACAATATGGTGCAATTTCAAACGGATCCGTCCCCCATTGACTTTCAATGTAAAGTCAGGAGTTAATATATTTTAACTTGAAGCGTCCCCATCACCATGGGAACGCCTCTATGTTAGAATATACCGTCGGATTTGAGTTACATCGTGAAACTCAAATCCGACAGTATATTCTAACACAGAGGCGTTCCCATGGTGATGGGGACGCTTTAGGTTAGAATATACTGAGAACTGTGTACATGACTGCCCCCTGCTGCCTGGCAGGTGCTGCCAGGCAGCAGGGGGCAGCCCCCCCCCCTGTAGTTAACACATTGGTGGCCAGTGCGGCCGGCCCCCCCCCCCCTCCCCTGTAGTTAACTCGTTGGTGGCCAGTGGGCCCCCCTCCCTCCCCTGTAGTTAACTCATTGGTGGCCAGTGCGGCCGCCCCCCCCCCCCCCCTCCCCTGTAGTTAACTCGTTGGTGGCCAGTGGGCCCCCCTCCCTCCCCTGTGGTTAACTCATTGGTGGCCAGTGGGCCCCCCTCCCTCCCCTGTAGATGTCTGCGTCCGGCCGGGAGCTCCTCCTACTGGTAAGTGACAGGTCGTGTCACTTACCAGTAGGAGGAGCTCCCGGCCGGACGTCACTTACCAGTAGGAGGAGCTCCCGGCCGGACGCAGACATCGCAGCTCACAGGTAAGTATAATGGTTCTACAAATTGATAAGTAACCATGGCAACCGGGACTGCAGTAGCGTCCTGGTTGCCATGGTTACCGATCAGAGCCCCAGCGATTAAACTGGGACTGCGATCGGTACACTCCGCTGCCACCAATGATAGGGGGGAGATTTTAATTAGGAGGGAGGGGAGAAGGCCCACTGGCCACCAACGAGTTAACTACAGGGGAGGGAGGGGGGCCCACTGGCCACCAATGAGTTAACTACAGGGGAGGGGGTGGGGCCGGCCGCACTGGCCACCAATGAGTTAACTACAGGGGAGGGAGGGGGGCCCACTGGCCACCAATGAGTTAACTACAGGGGAGGGAGGGGGGGGGGGGGCCGGCCACAGCAGTCATGTACACAGTTCTTTTGGTATATTCTAACCTGAAGCGTCCCCATCACCATGGGAACGCCTCTGTGTTAGAATATACTGTCGGTTCTGAGTTTTCACGAAGTGAAAACTCAGCTATGAAAAAGCTTTTATGCAGACGGATCTTCGGATCCGTCTGTATAAAAACTAACCTACGGCCACGGATCACGGATGCCAATCTTGTGTGCATCCGTGTTCTTTCACGGACCCATTGACTTGAATGGAACCGTTGTCCGTCAAAAAAATAGAACAGGTCATATTTTTTTGACGGACAGGATACACGGATCACGGTCTCGGCTGCTAAACGGTGCATTTTCCGATTTTTCCACGGACCCATTGAAAGTCAATGGGTCCGCGAAAAAAAAAACGGAAAACGGGACAAGGGCCACGGATGCACACAACGGTCGTGTGCATGAGGCCTAAGGGGAAGCTCCCTCCACCAATTTCTAGATCACTTTGCAGCTTGGCTTCCTCACTTCCTATCTTCTGAATCACCAACTCTTATTATGGGTGATTTAAATATCCCCATTGATGACCCTATCCCCCCCCCCATCAGCCACTCACTTTAACCTCCTCTCTTGGCCTATCACAACTTACTTCCTCTGCCACGCATGAACAGGGCAATATACAGTTGCAAGAAAAAGTATGTGAACCCTTTGGAATGATATGGATTTCTGCACAAATTGGTCATAAAATGTGATCTGATCTTCATCTAAGTCACAACAATAGACAATCACAGTCGGCTTAAACTAATAACACACAAAGAATTAAATGTTACCATGTTTTTATTGAACACACCATGTAAACATTCACAGTGCAGGTGGAAAAAGTATATGAACCCCTAGACTAATGACATCTCCAAGAGCTAATTGGAGTGAGGTGTCAGCCAACTGGAGTCCAATCAATGAGATGAGATTGGAGGTGTTGGTTACAGATGCCCTGCCCTATAAAACACACACACACCAGTTCTGGGTTTGCTTTTCACAAGAAGCATTGCCTGATGTAAATGATGCCTCGCACAAAAGAGCTCTCAGAAGACCTACGATTAAGAATTGTTGACTTGCATAAAGCTGGAAAGGGTTATAAAAGTATCTCCAAAAGCCTTGCTGTTCATCAGTCCACGGTAAGACAAATTGTCTATAAATGGAGAAAGTTCAGCACTGCTGTTACTCTCCCTAGGAGTGGCCGTCCTGTAAAGATGACTGCAAGAGCACAGCGCAGACTGCTCAATGAGGTGAAGAAGAATCCTAGAGTGTCAGCTAAAGACTTACAAAAGTCTCTGGCATATGCTAACATCCCTGTTAGCAAATCTACGATACGTAAAAGACTAAACAAGAATGGATTTCATGGGAGGATACCACAGAGGAGGCCACTGCTGTCCAAAAAAAAACATTGCTGCACGGTTACAGTTTGCACAAGAGCACCTGGATGTTCCACAGCAGTACTGGCAAAATATTCTGTGGACAGATGAAACCAAAGTTGAGTTGTTTGGAAGAAACACACAACACTATGTGTGGAGAAAAAGTGGCACAGCACACCAACATCAAAACCTCATCCCAACTGTGAAGTATGGTGGTGGGAGCATCATGGTTTGGGGCTGCTTTGCTGCGTCAGGGCCTGGACGGATTGCTATCATCGAAGGAAAAATGAATTCCCAAGTTTATCAAGACATTTTGCAGGAGAACTTAAGGCCATCTGTCCACCAGCTGAAGCTGAACAGAAGATGGGTGTTGCAACAGGACAACGACCCAAAGCATAGAAGTAAATCAACAACAGAATGGCTTAAACAGAAGAAAATACGCCTTCTGGAGTGGCCCAGTCAGAGTCCTGACCTCAACCCGATTGAGATGCTGTGACATGACCTCAAGAAAGCGATTCACACCAAACATCCCAAGAATATTGCCGAACTGAAACAGTTCTGTAAAGAGGAATGGTCAAGAATTACTCCTGACCGTTGTGCACGTCTGATCTGCACCTACAGGAAACATTTGGTTGAAGTTATTGCTGCCAAAGGAGGTTCAACCAGTTATTAAATCCAAGGGTTCACATACTTTTTCCACCTGCACTGTGAATGTTTACATGGTGTGTTCAATAAAAACATGGTAACATTTAATTCTTTGTGTGTTATTAGTTTAAGCCGACTGTGATTGTCTATTGTGGTGACTTAGATGAAGATCAGATCACATTTTATGACCAATTTGTGCAGAAATCCAGATCATTCCAAAGGGTTCACATACTTTTTCTTGCAACTGTACTTGATCTAGTCTTCTTCCGTCACTGCTCAGTCTCAAACTTTAGTAACTTATCCTTCCCACTTTCTGACCCCAATCTTCTTTCATTTACCATAAAGACCTCTCACTCTTCTCATGACAATCCTACTTTTCACACTTAGAGAAACCTACACATCATTAACTGCCAGCAACTCATTAACACCCTACAATTAGCTCTTACCCCAATCACTTCCCTCCCCTGTCCAGACGTGGCTGCCAATCATTACAACCAGACCCTCAAAACCACCCTAGATGAAGTCGCTCTAATATCAATCCGACCCTCTCGACACAGAACGCGGCAGCCCTGGCACACACCTGAAACACGTCTTCTCCAGCGCTGCTCCAGATGTGAAGAACGCTCATGGAGAAAATCGCGAATATCAGCAGACTTCCTCTGTTATAAATTTATGCTCAAAACATACAACTCGGCTCTCAACATTGCCAAACAAAAGTACTTCACCTCTCATCTCCTCACTCAAATAACCCAAAACGACTCTGACACTTTTCACTCCCTTCTAAGCTCTAAAGTTCCAGAACCTGTCACTGACCTCTGCGCTGATGGCCATCTACTTCAGAGACGAGATTGGCAGTATCCGGCGGGAAATTATCTCCCAGTCCCCAAATAATTTCAATCCTCCTCCCTCCAATTCCTCCACATGCTCTCTCTCCTCTTTTGACCCTATAACAGAGGAAGAAATCTCCAGGCTTCTCTCTTCTTCTTGACCCACGACCTGTAGCAGTGATCCTAGTCCATCACACCTCCTCCAGTCCCTCTCCCCGGCTGTCATCACTCACCTACCTACAATTTTTAACCTCTCTCTCTCTTTTCTAGTATCTTTCCCTCCTCTTTCAAACACTCTATTATCACCCCACTACTAAAGAAACCATCTCTTGACCCGACCTGTGCTGCTAACTACAAACCTCCCCTTCATCTCTAAACTCCTTGAAGGTCTTGTCTACACTCGCTTAATAAGCTATCTCTCTGCAAACTCTCTTCTTGACCCCTTACAATCTGCCTTCTGCCCTCTTCACTCTACAGAAACTGCCCTTACTAAAGTGTCTAACGGTCTCCTGACAGCAAAAAGAAATGGTGACTATTCTCTACTGATTCTGCTGGATCTCTCTGCAGCGTTCTATGCCGTAGACCATAAACTCCTCCTCACCATGCTCCACTCAATTGGCCTTAAGGACACTGCCCTCTCTTGGGTCTCTTCCTATCTCTCAGGCCGCTCCTTTAGTGTATCATTCGCTGGCTCTTCTTCTCCTCTCCCTCTTGATGTCGGCGTTCCTCAGGGCTCAGTACTAGGTCCTCTACTCTTCTTCCTCTATACAGCCCCCATCCGACAGACTATTAGCAGATTTGGCTTTCTATACCATCTCTATGCTGACGACACCCAACTATACACTTCATCCCCTGACATCACCCCTGCTTTACTCCAAAACACCAGTAATTGTCTGGCAGCTGTCTCTAACATCATGTCCTCTCTGTATCTAATACTGAACTTCTTGTCTTTCCCTCATCTACTAACTCACCTAAACTTGATATTTCAATTTCGGTCTGCAGCACTATCATAACTCCTGTGTAACATGCCTGCTGTCTTGGGGCCACATTTGACTCTGATCTTTCCTTTGTTCCCCATATCCAATCACTTACACGCTCTTGTCGTCTGCACCTCAAGAATATCACCAGAATCTGCACTTTTCTTATGGTGAAAATGGCAAAAACTCTTGTTGTTGCCTTGATTCATTCTCGCCTTGACTACTACAACGCATTACTAACCGGTCTCCCTCTCACTAAACTCTCCCCCTTCAGTCTGTCCTAAATGCTGCAGCCAGGCTCATCTATCCATCCACCCGCTACACTGATGCTACTAGTCTGTGCCAGTCACTTCACTGGTTGCCCATCCACCACAGAATACAGTTCAAACTTCTCACCCACAAAGCTCTCCACAGTGCTGCCCCTCCATACATCTCCTCCTCATCTCCATCTACCACCCTACTCCTGCACCTCCATACATCTCCATCTACCACCCTACTCCTGCTCTCCACAGTGCTGCACCTCCATACATCTCCTCCCTCATCTCCATCTACCACCCTACTCCTGCTCTCCACAGTGCTGCACCTCCATACATCTCCTCCCTCATCTCCATCTACCACCCTACTCCTGCTCTCCACAGTGCTGCACCTCCATACATCTCCTCCCTCACCTCCATCTACCACCCTACTCCTGCTCTCCACAGTGCTACACCTCCATACATCTCCTCCCTCATCTCCATCCATCTCCCCCCTCATCTCCATCCACCACCCTACTCGTGCTCTCTACAGTGCTGCACCTCCATACATCTCCTCCCTCACCTCCATCTACCACCTTACTCGTGCTCTCCACAGGGCTGCACCTCCAAACATCTCCTCCCTCATCTCCATCTACCACCCTACTCGTGCTCTCCACAGTGCTGCACCTCCATACATCTCCTCCCTTATCTCCATCTACCACCTTACTCGTGCTCTCCACAGGGCTGCACCTCCATACATCTCCTCCATCATCTCCATCTACCACCCTACTCGTGCTCTCCACAGTGCTGCACCTCCATACATTTCCTTCCCCACCTCCATCTACCACCCTACTCCTGCTCTCCACAGTGCTGCACCTCCATACATCTCCTCCCTCATCTCCATCTACCACCCTACTCCTGCTCTCCACAGTGCTGCACCTCCATACATCTCCTCCCTCACCTCCATCTACCACCCTACTTGTGCTCTCCACAGTGCTGCACCTCGATACATCTCCTCCCTCATCTCCATCTACCACCCTACTCCTGCACCTCCATACATCTCCATCTACCACCCTACTCCTGCTCTCCACAGTGCTGCACCTCCATACATCTCCATCTACCACCCTACTCCTGCTCTCCACAGTGCTGCACCTCCATACATCTCCTCCCTCATCTCCATCTACCACCCTACTCCTGCTCTCCACAGTGCTGCACCTCCATACATCTCCTCCCTCATCTCCATCTACCACCCTACTCGTGCTCTCCACAGTGCTGCACCTCCATACATCTCCTCCCTCATCTCCATCTACCACCCTACTCCTGCTCTCCACAGTGCTGCACCTCCATACATCTCCTCCCTCATCTCCATCTACCACCCTACTCCTGCTCTCCACAGTGCTGCACCTCCATACATCTCCTCCCTCACCTCCATCTACCACCCTACTCCTGCTCTCCACAGTGCTACACCTCCATACATCTCCTCCCTCATCTCCATCCATCTCCCCCCTCATCTCCATCCACCACCCTACTCGTGCTCTCTACAGTGCTGCACCTCCATACATCTCCTCCCTCACCTCCATCTACCACCTTACTCGTGCTCTCCACAGGGCTGCACCTCCAAACATCTCCTCCCTCATCTCCATCTACCACCCTACTCGTGCTCTCCACAGGGCTGCACCTCCATACATCTCCTCCCTTATCTCCATCTACCACCTTACTCGTGCTCTCCACAGGGCTGCACCTCCATACATCTCCTCCATCATCTCCATCTACCACCCTACTCGTGCTCTCCACAGTGCTGCCCCTCCATACATCTCCTCCCTCATCTCCATCTACCACCCTACTCCTGCTCTCCACAGTGCTGCACCTCCATACATTTCCTTCCCCACCTCCATCTACCACCCTACTCCTGCTCTCCACAGTGCTGCACCTCCATACATCTCCTCCCTCACCTCCATCTACCACCCTACTCCTGCTCTCCACAGTGCTGCACCTCCATACATCTCCTCCCTCACCTCCATCTACCACCCTACTTGTGCTCTCCACAGTGCTGCACCTCGATACATCTCCTCCCTCATCTCCATCTACCACCCTACTCGTGCTCTCCACAGTGCTGCACCTCCATCCATCTCCCCCCTCATCTCCATCTACCACCCTACTTGTGCTCTCCACAGTGCTGCACCTCCATACATCTCCTCCCTCATCTCCATCTACCACCCTACTCCTGCTCTCCACAGTGCTGCACCTCCATACATCTCCTCCCTCACCTCCATCTACCACCCTACTCCTGCTCTCCACAGTGCTGCACCTCCATACATCTCCTCCCCATCTACCACCATACTCCTGCTCTCCGTTCTGTTAGCAACCTAAGATTAATAACCTCCATAATTCGTACCTCTCACTCCCGTCTTCAAGACTTTTCTCGAGCTGCACCTACTCTCTGGAATACTCTGCCCCGGAATACTAGGTCAATCCACAACTTCACCTTCAAACGTGCCTTATAAACACCTCTTTTCAGGCAGGCTTATCAAGCTTCCTAAACTGACTATTCCCCCCTTCCCAACTCCTCTGGCCTGAACTCGATCCTCTATTAGTCCCAAACCCGAAGCAGATCGGCCGGCACCGCTCCTGTCAGTTCAATAATGGCTCAAATCCTACTTATCACAATCAACTACCTTATGTGTCACCCCAACTCCTCATAGATTGTAAGCTCTTGCGAGCAGGGCCCGGACTCCTAGTCTTTCAGTTGCACATTATCCAGTTACTTTTGTTTTGTACATGAACCCTATGAACATGTAAAGCGCTGAAGATTATGGTGGCGCTATATAAATACATTTTATTATTATTATGTATCAGTGCGGAGTCCAAGCGGTTTATATCACAGGGGATTGTTCAGACTGGATACCACTGCAACAAAGCCTCAGCTGTGAGCAGTCAACTGCTTGCCATTTTCAATATCTCTGCTTGCTGTGAATGGGAACCACTCACCATGGCAATTGGGAATGATTAGTGCACCGTGAAAGAAGATGCCCTTGAACTGCATTAACCCTTAGCGTGCCTGCTTTACCCACCTGCCCCTCTCCTGGCCGTCAGCCACCATTTCCCTGTCCGCTGCCTCGCTCTCGGTCCCCCCATCCCGTCCCCAAGACCACCTGCCCCCACCTGCCCGTCCTTACCCTCCTGCCTGCAGTAGGACATGGCTGCAGCTCTCACACACTGCGCCCGGCACCGCGCGCTCTATTGACGTCACTCCGAGCGACCCTGGAACCACAAAAAGCCCCCGAATGGGGCTGTCCTCCAGATTGCCTGTCCCCAGTAAACCCGCCTATAAAGGAGGATTGCCTTATTCCGAAGCCGGCCGCATCATGCCCTGTCCCTAAAGCATAACCAAAAGACAAATATCGCAGAAAGGACAGGTAGCAGCGTATCCCGCACTTAAACTACATCTCCCATGATGCAGCGCGCGGCTGGTCCCCAGCAGGGCAGAGCATGCGCAGATGTGTCCTGGGACAGGGAGGTAACTTTGTAAAGAGTAGAGCAGAGCACAGCTGGCGAGAAGTGAGGCAGACGTCTGTGCCCGGGGCTCCTGACCTGAGGACCCCTTCTCCATAACCAAGTGCCTGTATCTCTGCTCCCAACATGGCCAAACCGGTAAGTCAGGAATTCTAGTAACTCTGCTTTCCAGCTGTTGTAGAACCAGCCTGGGATGTCCGCCTGTGGATAGAGGAAACAGTTCTGCCGTTTTCTTATGTATATTCTAGCCATTTCCAAATCTCTGTTTGCTGTCAGTGAATGGAGGGGCTTTTGGGAGCATCCAGGGGCTGAACACTTCTCACAGCATTGTCTGTGAGCTAAGCATATGGACAGCGCCAATCTGAAAGACCGTTACAATGTATCAGTGCAGGTAAAATGTCTCAGACTGGATGCAACTGTAACAGACCCTCAACCGTTGAGAATTTCTCCCCGAATCAAAGATCTCTGCTTGCTGTGAATGTAAACATTCTTCTTGATTCTTGATATGCAGAGGCTAAATATCTGCTATGTACGGCTGGGGGTTCGTTACAGTTGTATATAGTGTAGGCCAGGCAAGCCCAACCTGTGGCCCTCCAGCCGCCTGGATAGCCTACAGCTCTTCGGGCATGCTGGGAGTTGTAGTTTTCCAACATCTGGAGGGCCGCAGGTTGAGCATCCATCTTATCTCCAGACTGATACATTGTAACAAACTCCCAGAACGGGAGAGAGATTGATGCTGCCGATGGGTTTACCTCAGGATTGTCTAGATGGGATATGACTGTAACAAACCCTCAGCTGTGAGAAGTCGGCTTCTTGCTATATCAAACATCTGTGTCTGTAGAGGCTAAACTCCTTTTGGTGCCGGTCACAGCTGAGTCTTTGTTACAGTTGTATCCAGTCTAGGCAGTCCTCTATGAGCTAAACAGCTGGACTCCAAACTAATACATTTTACCTGCTCTGATACATTGTAACAAACCATCAGGACAGGGGAGAGATTTGCACTGCTCATGTATTTAGCTCAGAGGATCGCCTAGAACTGGATGCAATTGTAGCAAACCCTCAGCTGTGACCAGGTCAGCCTCAAACTATAAACATGACTGTTTCCATTCTGTGGCAGTTAGCAGAGTTTTTGAAAAGGCAAAGAATAGCACACGTAGCAATTTGAATTCTACATAATGGCTGTGTCTGTCCCCCCTCCAGCATGCAGATGCCTCCAGAGAACACACGACGATTAGAAGTGAAGCGGCCCCCGGATTCCTTCAGCGCCTCAGCGACACGGCCGGGGGGATGCTGCTCGGCCTCATCGCCTTCACCCTCTCCTTCTATCTCCTCTTCACTAATGAGGTGAGGACACGCAGAGCATAGAATGTCCGAGTCACCACCCACAGGAAATGTCACCGCTCTGCTCGCCCTCAGTACTCTTCTCGCCCTCACTGCAGTTTTGACATTTTATTCCTAAATAATGAAGTTTAGGTTAAACAGGACGATAGGAGAAGATATGAAGAGTCAAGTAAAAAAAAAAAAGGAAACTGAGCTGGAGTTACACTTTTGCAGGCTTCAGAGCTGAGATCTCCTAGCATTCCTTGCTTGTTCAGTGTCAGCGCAGAGCTGATGATTCACATTCAGGGAAGTGTTGTTTTTACACCAGGATGTGTACACAGTGACTGCAACAGCAGAATAGTGAGTGCAGCTCTGGAGTATAATACAGGATGTAACTCAGGATCAGTACAGGATAAGTAATGTATGTACACAGTGACTGCACCAGCAGAATAGGGAGTGCAGCTCTGGAGTATAATACAGGATGTAACTCAGGATAAGTAATGTATGTACTCAGTGACTGCACCAGCAGAATAGTGAGTGCTGCTCTGGGGTATAATACAGGATGTAACTCAGGATCAGTACAGGATAAGTAATGTAATGTATGTACACAGTGACTCCACCAGCAGAATAGTGAGTGCAGCTCTGGAGTATAATACAAGATGTAACTCAGGATTAGTACAGGATAAGTAATATATGTACACAGTGACTCCACCAGCAGAATAGTGAGTGCAGCTCTGGAGTATAATACAGGATGTAACTCAGGATCAGTACAGGATAAGTAATGTATGTACAC